>NW_027212445.1:0-300000 GCF_947461875.1 Haliaeetus albicilla | reverse complement strand
TGAATGAGAGAGAAACGAGAGAGGCGAGTGAAAGTGGGAAAATGAGACACCAAGTGAAGAGAGGTGACAGACACAGGAGAGGGGAAAGAGGGGGAAGAGACAAGCGGGGGAAAAGAGAGAGTCCAGGGAAAAGAGACAGGCCAGGGAAGAGAGAGGGTAAAGAGGGAGTGGAGGAAAGGGAGGGAATAGAGGAAGGCGAGTGAAAGCGGGAAAAATGAACGCCGAGAGAACAGAGGTGAGAGAGACAGGCGAGGGGAAACAGGGAAAAGAGACAAGCGGGGGGAAAGAGAGAGTCCAGGGAAAAGAGACAGGACAGGGAAGAGAGAGGGAAAAGAAAGTGTCCAGGGAAAAGAGACACGACTGGGAAGAGACAGTGAAAAGAGAGAGTTGAGTAATGAGAGGGAAACGAGAGGGGCGAGTGAAAGCGGGAAAATGAGACACCGAGTGAAGAGAGGTGACAAACACAGGAGAGGGGAAAGAGGGGAAAGAGACAAGCGGGGGTAAAGAGAGAGTCCAGGGAAAAGAGACAGGACAGGGAGGAGAGAGTGAAAACAGGGAGTTTATGAGTGAGAGAGAGAAGAGCGGGGCGACTGAAGGTGGGAAATTTACACACCGAGTGAAGAGAGGTGACAGACACAGGAGAGGGGAAAGAGGGGAAAGAGACAAGCAGTGTGAAAGAGGGAAAAGAAAGTGTCCAGGGAAAAGAAACAGGACAGGGAAGAGAGAGTGAAAAGAGAGAGAAGAGGAATGAGACAGAAAAGAGAGAGGCGAGTGAAAGTGGGAAAATGAGACACCGAGTGAAGAGAGGTGACAGACACAGCAGAGGGGAAAGACGGGGAAGAGACAAGCGGGGGAAAAGAGAGAGCCCAGGGAAAAGAGACAGGACAGGGAAGAGAGAGGGAAAAGAAAGTGTCCAGGGAAAAGAGACACGACTGGGAAGACAGTGAAAAGAGAGAGCTGATGAATGAGAGGGAAAAGAGAGGGGCGAGTGAAAGCGGGAAAATGAGACACCGAGTGAAGAGAGGTGACAGACACAGGAGAGGGGAAAGAGGGGGAAGAGACAAGCGGGGGTAAAGAGACAGCCCAGGGAAAAGAGACGGGACAGGGAAGAGAGAGGGAAAAGAGGGAGTGGAGGAAAGGGAGGGAATAGAGGAAGGCGAGTGAAAGCGGGAAAAATGAACGCCGAGAGAACAGAGGTGAGAGAGACAGGCGATGGGAAACAGGGAAAAGAGACAAGCGCGGGAAAAGAGAGAGTCCAGGGAAAAGAGACAGGACAGGGAATAGAGAGGTAAAAGAGGGAGTGGAGGGAAGGGAGGGAATAGAGGAAGGCGAGTGAAAGCAGGAAAAATGAACGCCGAGAGAACAGAGGTGAGAGAGACAGGCGAGGGGAAACAGGGAAAAGAGAAAAGCGGGGGAAAAGAGAGAGTCCAGGGAAAAGAGACAGGACAGGGAAGAGAGAGTGAAAAGAGAGAGTTGATGAATGAGAGGGAAAAGAGAGGGGCGAGTGAAAGTGGGAAATTGAGACACCGAGTGAAGAGAGGTGACAGACACAGGAGAGGGGAAAGAGGGGGAAGAGACAAGCGGGGGGAAAGAGAGAATCCAGGGAAAAGAGACGGGACAGGGAAGAGTGAGGGAAAAGAGGGTGTGGTGGAAAGGGAGGGAATAGAGGAAGGCGAGTGAAAGCAGGAAAAATGAACGCCGAGAGAACAGAGGTGAGAGAGACAGGCGAGGGGAAACAGGGAAAAGAGACAAGCGGGGGAAAAGAGAGAGTCCAGGGAAAAGAGACAGGACAGGGAATAGAGAGGTAAAAGAGGGAGTGGAGGGAAGGGAGGGAATAGAGGAAGGCGAGTGAAAGCAGGAAAAATGAACGCCGAGAGAACAGAGGTGAGAGAGACAGGCGAGGGGAAACAGGGAAAAGAGAAAAGCGGGGGAAAAGAGAGAGTCCAGGGAAAAGAGACACGACTGGGAAGAGACAGTGAAAAGAGAGAGTTGATGAATGAGAGGGAAAAGAGAGGGGCGAGTGAAAGTGGGAAATTGAGACACCGAGTGAAGAGAGGTGACAGACACAGGAGAGGGGAAAGAGGGGGAAGAGACAAGCGGGGGGAAAGAGAGAATCCAGGGAAAAGAGACGGGACAGGGAAGAGTGAGGGAAAAGAGGGTGTGGTGGAAAGGGAGGGAATAGAGGAAGGCGAGTGAAAGCAGGAAAAATGAACGCCGAGAGAACAGAGGTGAGAGAGACAGGCGAGGGGAAACAGGGAAAAGAGAAAAGCGGGGGAAAAGAGAGAGTCCAGGGAAAAGAGACACGACTGGGAAGAGACAGTGAAAAGAGAGAGTTGAGGAATGAGAGGGAAAAGAGAGGGGCGAGTGAAAGCGGGAAAATGAGACACCGAGTGAAGAGAGGTGACAGACACAGGAGAGGGGAAAGAGGGGGAAGAGACAAGCGGGGGGAAAGAGAGAGCCCAGGGAAAAGAGACAGGACAGGGAAGAGAGAGGGAAAAGAGGGAGTGGAGGAAAGGGAGGGAATAGAGGAAGGCGAGTGAAAGCGGGAAAAATGAACGCTGAGAGAACAGATGTGAGAGAGACAGGCGAGGGGAAACAGGGAAAATAGACAAGCGGGGGAAAAGAGAGAGTCCAGGGAAAAGAGACAGGACAGGGAATAGAGAGGTAAAAGAGGGAGTGGAGGAAAGGGAGGGAATAGAGGAAGGCGAGTGAAAGCAGGAAAAATGAACGCCGAGAGAACAGCGGTGAGAGAGACAGGCGAGGGGAAACAGGGAAAAGAGACAAGCCGGGGAAAAGAGACTATCCAGGGAAAAGAGACACGACTGGGAAGAGACAGTGAAAAGAGAGAGTTGAGTAATGAGAGGGAAAAGAGAGGGGCGAGTGAAAGCGGGAAAATGAGACACCGAGTGAAGAGAGGTGACAGACACAGGAGAGGGGAAAGAGGGGGAAGAGACAAGCACGGGGAAAGAGAGAGCCCAGGGAAAAGAGACAGGACAGGGAAGAGAGAGGGAAAAGAGGGAGTGGAGGAAAGGGAGGGAATAGAGGAAGGCGAGTGAAAGAGGGGGAAATGAACGCCGAGAGAACAGAGGTGAGAGAGACAGGCGAGGGGAAACAGGGAAAAGAGACAAGCGGGGGAAAAGAGAGAGTCCAGGGAAAAGAGACAGGACAGGGAAGAGAGAGGGAAAAGAGGGAGTGGAGGAAAGGGAGGGAATAGAGGAAGGCGAGTGGAAGCGGGAAAAATGAACGCTGAGAGAACAGAGGTGAGAGAGACAGGCGAGGGGAAACAGGGAAAAGAGACAAGCGGGGGAAAAGCTGGAAAAGAGGGAGTTGAGGGGAAAGCAGGGGAAAGTGACTGGTGAGGGTAAAGAGGGAAGAGTTCATGGAGAATAGGCAAAAGAGGGAAAAGCGACAGGCAAGGGTAAAGAGAGAGGTGAGGAACGAGAAGGAAAGAGAGAGGCGAGAGAAAGGGGGGAAATTAGACACCGAGTGAAGAGAGGTGACAGACACAGGAGAGGGGAAATAGGGGAAAGAGACAAGCAGGGGGAAAGAGGGAAAAGAAAGTGTCCAGGGAAAAGAGACAGGACAGGGAAGAGAGAGTGAATAGAGAGAGAAGAGGAATGAGAGAGAAAAGAGAGAGGCGAGATAAAGTGGGAAAGTGAGACACCGAGTGAAGAGAGGTGACAGACACAGGAGAGGGGAAAGAGGGGGAAGAGACAAGCAGGGGGAAAGAGTGAAAAGAAAGTGTCCAGGGAACAGAGACACGACTGGGAAGAGACAGTGAAAAGAGAGAGTTGATGAATGAGAGGGAAACGAGAGAGGCGAGTGAAAGTGGGAAATTGAGACACCGAATGAAGAGAAGTGACAGACACAGGAGAGGGGAAAGAAGGGAAAGAGACAAGCGGGGGAAAAGAGCGAGTCCAGGGAAAAGAGACAGGACAGGGAGGAGAGAGTGAAGAGAGAGAGTTGAACAATGAGAGGGAAACGAGAGAGGCGAGTGAAAGTGGGAAAATGAGACACCAAGTGAAGAGAGGTGACAGACAAAGGAGAGGGGAAAGAGGGGGAAGAGACAAGCGGGGGAATAGAGAGAGCCCAGGGAAGAGACAGGCCAGGGAAGAGAGAGGGAAAAGAGGGAGTGGAGGAAAGGGAGGGAATAGAGGAAGGCGAGTGAAAGAGGGGGAAATGAACGCCGAGAGAACAGAGGTGAGAGAGACAGGCGAGGGGAAACAGGGAAAAGAGACAAGCGAGGGAAAAGTTGGAAAAGAGGGAGTTGAGGGAAAGCAGGGGAAAGTGACTGGTGAGGGTAAAGAGGGAAGAGTTCATGGAGAATAGGCAAAAGAGGGAAAAGCGACAGGCAAGTGTAAAGAGAGAGGTGAGGAACGAGAAGGAAAAGAGAGAGGCGAGAGAAAGGGGGGAAATTAGACACCGAGTGAAGAGAGGTGACAGACACAGGAGAGGGGAAATAGGGGAAAGAGACAAGCAGGGGGAAAGAGGGAAAAGAAAGTGTCCAGGGAAAAGAGACAGGACAGGGAGGAGAGAGTGAAGAGAGAGAGTTGATGAATGAGAGAGAAACGAGAGAGGCGAGTGAAAGTGGGAAAATGAGACACCAAGTGAAGAGAGGTGACAGACACAGGAGAGGGGAAAGAGGGGGAAGAGACAAGCGGGGGAAAAGAGAGAGTCCAGGGAAAAGAGACAGGCCAGGGAAGAGAGAGGGTAAAGAGGGAGTGGAGGAAAGGGAGGGAATAGAGGAAGGCGAGTGAAAGCGGGAAAAATGAACGCCGAGAGAACAGAGGTGAGAGAGACAGGCGAGGGGAAACAGGGAAAAGAGACAAGCGGGGGGAAAGAGAGAGTCCAGGGAAAAGAGACAGGACAGGGAAGAGAGAGGGAAAAGAAAGTGTCCAGGGAAAAGAGACACGACTGGGAAGAGACAGTGAAAAGAGAGAGTTGAGTAATGAGAGGGAAACGAGAGGGGCGAGTGAAAGCGGGAAAATGAGACACCGAGTGAAGAGAGGTGACAAACACAGGAGAGGGGAAAGAGGGGAAAGAGACAAGCGGGGGTAAAGAGAGAGTCCAGGGAAAAGAGACAGGACAGGGAGGAGAGAGTGAAAACAGGGAGTTTATGAGTGAGAGAGAGAAGAGCGGGGCGACTGAAGGTGGGAAATTTACACACCGAGTGAAGAGAGGTGACAGACACAGGAGAGGGGAAAGAGGGGAAAGAGACAAGCAGTGTGAAAGAGGGAAAAGAAAGTGTCCAGGGAAAAGAAACAGGACAGGGAAGAGAGAGTGAAAAGAGAGAGAAGAGGAATGAGACAGAAAAGAGAGAGGCGAGTGAAAGTGGGAAAATGAGACACCGAGTGAAGAGAGGTGACAGACACAGCAGAGGGGAAAGACGGGGAAGAGACAAGCGGGGGAAAAGAGAGAGCCCAGGGAAAAGAGACAGGACAGGGAAGAGAGAGGGAAAAGAAAGTGTCCAGGGAAAAGAGACACGACTGGGAAGACAGTGAAAAGAGAGAGCTGATGAATGAGAGGGAAAAGAGAGGGGCGAGTGAAAGCGGGAAAATGAGACACCGAGTGAAGAGAGGTGACAGACACAGGAGAGGGGAAAGAGGGGGAAGAGACAAGCGGGGGTAAAGAGACAGCCCAGGGAAAAGAGACGGGACAGGGAAGAGAGAGGGAAAAGAGGGAGTGGAGGAAAGGGAGGGAATAGAGGAAGGCGAGTGAAAGCGGGAAAAATGATCGCCGAGAGAACAGAGGTGAGAGAGACAGGCGATGGGAAACAGGGAAAAGAGACAAGCGCGGGAAAAGTTGGAAAAGAGGGAGTTGAGGGAAAGCAGGGGAAAGTGACTGGTGAGGGTAAAGAGGGAAGAGTTCATGGAGAATAGGCCAAAGAGGGAAAAGCGACAGGCAAGGGTAAAGAGAGAGGTGAGGAACGAGAAGGAAAAGAGAGAGGCGAGAGAAAGGAGGAAAATTAGACACCGAGTGAAGAGAGGTGACAGACACAGGAGAGGGGAAATAGGGGAAAGAGACAAGCAGTGGGAAAGAGGGAAAAGAAAGTGTCCAGGGAAAAGAGACAGGACAGGGAAGAGAGAGTGAAAAGAGAGAGAAGAGGAATGAGACAGAAAAGAGAGAGGCGAGTGAATGTGGGAAAATGAGACACCGAGTGAAGAGAGGTGACAGACACAGGAGAGGGGAAAGAGGGGGAAGAGACAAGCAGGGGGAAAGAGGGAAAAGAAAGTGTCCAGGGAACAGAGACACGACTGGGAAGAGACAGTGAAAAGAGAGAGTTGAGTAATGAGAGGGAAAAGAGAGGGGCGAGTGAAAGCGGGAAAATGAGACACCGAGTGAAGAGAGGTGACAGACACAGGAGAGGGGAAAGAGGGGGAAGAGACAAGCGGGGGAAAAGAGAGAGTCCAGGGAAAAGAGACGGGACAGGGAAGAGAGAGGGAAAAGAGGGAGTGGAGGAAAGGGAGGGAAGAGAGGAAGGCGAGTGAAAGCGGGAAAAATGAACGCCGAGGGGAGAGATGTGAGAGAGGCAGGCAAGGGGAAACAGGGAAAAGAGACAAGCGAGGCAAAAGGTGGAAAAGAGGGAAATGAGGGAATGCCGGGGAAGGTGACTGGTGAGGGCAAAGAGGGAAGATTACATGGAGAATAGGCAAAAGAGGGAAAAGTGACAGGCAAGGGAAAACAGAGAGTTGAGGAATGAGAGGGGGAAGAGAGAGGCGAGGGAAAGTGGGAAAATTGGACACCGAGTGAAGAGAGGTGAAAGACACAGGAGAGGGGAAAGAGGGGAAAGAGACAAGCCGGGGAAAAGAGAGAGGCCAGGGAAAAGAGACACGACCGGGAAGAGAGGGGTAAAAGAGAGAGAGGAGGGAAGGGAGGGAACAGAGGAATGCGAGCGAAAGCGGGAAAAATGAACGCCGAGGGGAGAGAGGTGAGAGAGGCAGGCGAGGGGAAACAGGGAAAAGAGACAAGCGAGGCAAAAGGTGGAAAAGAGGGAGGTGAGGGAAAGCCGGGGAACGTGACTGGTGAGGGCAAAGAGGGAAGATTTCATGGAGAACAGGCAAAAGAGGGAAAAGTGACAGGTAAGGGAAAAGAGACAGTTGAGGAATGAGAGGGGAAAGAGAGAGGCGAGTGAAAGTGGGAAACTTGGACACCGAGAGAAGAGAGGTGACAGACACAGGAGAGGGGAAAGAGGGGAAAGAGACACAGAGGGGTGAAGAGGGAAAAGAGAGAGTCGAGGGAAAAAGGGACACGACTGGGAAGAGAGAGTGAAAAGAGAGAGTTGAGGAATGAGAGGGGAAAGAGAGAGGCGAGTGAAAGCGGGAGAATTAGACACCGAGTGAAGAGAGGTGACAGACACAGGAGAGGGGAAAGAGGGGAAAGAGACACAGAGGGGGGAAGAGGGAAAAGAGAGAGTCCAGGGAAAAGAGACACGGCCGGGAAGATAGGGGTAAAAGAGAGAGAGGAGGGAAGGGAGGGAATAGAGGAATGCGAGTGAAAGCAGGAAAAATGAACGCCGAGGGAAGAGAGGTGAGAGAGGCAGGCGAGGGGAAACATGGAAAAGAGACAAGCGAGGCAAAAGGTGCAAAAGAGGGAGTTGAGGGAAAGCAGGGGAAAGTGACTGGTGAGGGCAAAGAGGGAAGATTTCATGGAGAACAGGCAAAAGAGGGAAAAGTGACAGGCAAGGGAAAAGAGAGAGTTGAGGAATGAGAGGGGGAAGAGAGAGGCGAGTGAAAGTGGGAAAATTGGACACCGAGTGAAGAGAGGTGAAAGACACAGGAGAGGGGAAAGAGGGGAAAGAGACAAGCCGGGGAAAAGAGAGAGGCCAGGGAAAAGAGACACGACCGGGAAGAGAGGGGTAAAAGAGAGAGAGGAGGGAAGGGAGGGAACAGAGGAATGCGAGCGAAAGCGGGAAAAATGAACGCCGAGGGGAGAGAGGTGAGAGAGGCAGGCGAGGGGAAACAGGGAAAAGAGACAAGCGAGGCAAAAGGTGGAAAAGAGGGAGGTGAGGGAAAGCCGGGGAAGGTGACTGGTGAGGGCAAAGAGGGAAGATTTCATGGAAAATAGGCAAAAGAGGGGAAAGTGACAGGCAAGGGAAAAGAGAGAGTTGAGAAATGAGAGGGGGAAGAGAGAGGCGAGTGAAAGCGGGAAAATTGGATACCGAGTGAAGAGAGGTGACAGACACAGGAGAGAGGAAAGAGGGGAAAGAGACACAGAGGGGAAAAGAGGGAAAAGAGAGAGTCCAGGGAAAAAGAGACACGACTGGGAAGAGAGAGTGAAAAGAGAGGGTTGATGAATGAGAGGGGAAAGAGAGAGGCGAGTGAAAGCGGGAAAATTGGACAGCGAGTGAAGAGAGGTGACAGACACAGGAGAGAGGAAAGAGGGGAAAGAGACACAGAGGGGAAAAGAGGGAAAAGAGAGAGTCCAGGGAAAAAGAGACACGACTGGGAAGAGAGAGTGAAAAGAGAGGGTTGATGAATGAGAGGGAAAAGAGAGAGGCGAGTGAAAGCGGGAGAATTAGACACCGAGTGAACAGAGGTGACAGACAAAGGAGAGGGGAAAGAGGGGAAAGAGTCACAGAGGGGGTAAGAGGGAAAAGAGAGAGTCGAGGGAAAAGAGACACGACTGGGAAGATAGGGGTAAAAGAGAGAGAGGAGGGAAGGGAGGGAATAGAGGAATGCGAGTGAAAGCGGGAAAAATGAACGCCGAGGGAAGAGAGGTGAGAGAGGCAGGCGAGGGGAAACAGGGAAAAGAGACAAGCGAGGCAAAAGGTGGAAAAGAGGGAGGTGAGGGAAAGCCGGGGAAGGTGACTGGTGAGGGCAAAGAGGGAAGATTTCATGGAGAATAGGCAAAAGAGGGAATAGTGACAGGCAAGGGAAAAGACAGAGTTGAGGAATGAGAGGGGGAAGAGAGAGGCGAGTGAAAGTGGGAAAATTGGACACCGAGTGAAGAGAGGTGAAAGACACAGGAGAGGGGAAAGAGGGGAAAGAGACACAGAGGGGAAAAGAGTGAAAAGAGAGGGTCCAGGGAAAAAGAGACACGACTGGGATAAGAGAGTGAAGAGAGAGAGTTGATGAATGAGAGGGGAAAGAGAGAGGCGAGTGAAAGCGGGAAAATTGGACACCGAGAGAAGAGAGGTGACAGACACAGGAGAGGGGAAAGAGGGGAAAGAGACACAGAGGGGTGAAGAGGGAAAAGAGAGAGTCGAGGGAAAAAGAGACACGACTGGGAAGAGAGAGTGAAAAGAGAGAGTTGAGGAATGAGAGGGAAAAGAGAGAGGCGAGTGAAAGCGGGAGAATTAGACACCGAGTGAACAGAGGTGACAGACAAAGGAGAGGGGAAAGAGGGGAAAGAGTCACAGAGGGGGGAAGAGGGAAAAGAGAGAGTCGAGGGAAAAGAGACACGACTGGGAAGATAGGGGTAAAAGAGAGAGAGGAGGGAAGGGAGGGAAACAGGGAAAAGAGACAAGCGAGGGAAAAGGTGGAAAAGAGGGAAATGAGGGAAAGCAGGGGAAAGTGACTGGTGAGGGCAAAGAGGGAAGATTTCATGGAGAACAGGCAAAAGAGGGGAAAGTGACAGGCAAGGGAAAAGAGAGAGTTGAGGAATGAGAGGGGGAAGAGAGAGGCGAGTGAAAGCGGGAAAATGAGACACCGAGTGAAGAGAGGTGACAGACACAGGAGAGGGGAAAGAGGGGGAAGAGACAAGCGGGGGTAAAGAGACAGCCCAGGGAAAAGAGACGGGACAGGGAAGAGAGAGGGAAAAGAGGGAGTGGAGGAAAGGGAGGGAATAGAGGAAGGCGAGTGAAAGCGGGAAAAATGAACGCCGAGAGAACAGAGGTGAGAGAGACAGGCGATGGGAAACAGGGAAAAGAGACAAGCGCGGGAAAAGTTGGAAAAGAGGGAGTTGAGGGAAAGCAGGGGAAAGTGACTGGTGAGGGTAAAGAGGGAAGAGTTCATGGAGAATAGGCCAAAGAGGGAAAAGCGACAGGCAAGGGTAAAGAGAGAGGTGAGGAACGAGAAGGAAAAGAGAGAGGCGAGAGAAAGGGGGAAAATTAGACACCGAGTGAAGAGAGGTGACAGACACAGGAGAGGGGAAATAGGGGAAAGAGACAAGCAGTGGGAAAGAGGGAAAAGAAAGTGTCCAGGGAAAAGAGACAGGACAGGGAAGAGAGAGTGAAAAGAGAGAGAAGATGAATGAGACAGAAAAGAGAGAGGCGAGTGAATGTGGGAAAATGAGACACCGAGTGAAGAGAGGTGACAGACACAGGAGAGGGGAAAGAGGGGGAAGAGACAAGCAGGGGGAAAGAGGGAAAAGAAAGTGTCCAGGGAACAGAGACACGACTGGGAAGAGAGAGTGAAAAGAGAGAGTTGAGTAATGAGAGGGAAAAGAGAGGGGCGAGTGAAAGCGGGAAAATGAGACACCGAGTGAAGAGAGGTGACAGACACAGGAGAGGGGAAAGAGGGGGAAGAGACAAGCGGGGGAATAGAGAGAGTCCAGGGAAGAGACAGGCCAGGGAAGAGAGAGGGAAAAGAGGGAGTGGAGGAAAGGGAGGGAATAGAGGAAGGCGAGTGAAAGAGGGGGAAATGAACGCCGAGAGAACAGAGGTGAGAGAGACAGGCGAGGGGAAACAGGGAAAAGAGACAAGCGAGGGAAAAGTTGGAAAAGAGGGAGTTGAGGGAAAGCAGGGGAAAGTGACTGGTGAGGGTAAAGAGGGAAGAGTTCATGGAGAATAGGCAAAAGAGGGAAAAGCGACAGGCAAGTGTAAAGAGAGAGGTGAGGAACGAGAAGGAAAAGAGAGAGGCGAGAGAAAGGGGGGAAATTAGACACCGAGTGAAGAGAGGTGACAGACACAGGAGAGGGGAAATAGGGGAAAGAGACAAGCAGGGGGAAAGAGGGAAAAGAAAGTGTCCAGGGAAAAGAGACAGGACAGGGAGGAGAGAGTGAAGAGAGAGAGTTGATGAATGAGAGAGAAACGAGAGAGGCGAGTGAAAGTGGGAAAATGAGACACCAAGTGAAGAGAGGTGACAGACACAGGAGAGGGGAAAGAGGGGGAAGAGACAAGCGGGGGAAAAGAGAGAGTCCAGGGAAAAGAGACAGGCCAGGGAAGAGAGAGGGTAAAGAGGGAGTGGAGGAAAGGGAGGGAATAGAGGAAGGCGAGTGAAAGCGGGAAAAATGAACGCCGAGAGAACAGAGGTGAGAGAGACAGGCGAGGGGAAACAGGGAAAAGAGACAAGCGGGGGGAAAGAGAGAGTCCAGGGAAAAGAGACAGGACAGGGAAGAGAGAGGGAAAAGAAAGTGTCCAGGGAAAAGAGACACGACTGGGAAGAGACAGTGAAAAGAGAGAGTTGAGTAATGAGAGGGAAACGAGAGGGGCGAGTGAAAGCGGGAAAATGAGACACCGAGTGAAGAGAGGTGACAAACACAGGAGAGGGGAAAGAGGGGAAAGAGACAAGCGGGGGTAAAGAGAGAGTCCAGGGAAAAGAGACAGGACAGGGAGGAGAGAGTGAAAACAGGGAGTTTATGAGTGAGAGAGAGAAGAGCGGGGCGACTGAAGGTGGGAAATTTACACACCGAGTGAAGAGAGGTGACAGACACAGGAGAGGGGAAAGAGGGGAAAGAGACAAGCAGTGTGAAAGAGGGAAAAGAAAGTGTCCAGGGAAAAGAAACAGGACAGGGAAGAGAGAGTGAAAAGAGAGAGAAGAGGAATGAGACAGAAAAGAGAGAGGCGAGTGAAAGTGGGAAAATGAGACACCGAGTGAAGAGAGGTGACAGACACAGCAGAGGGGAAAGACGGGGAAGAGACAAGCGGGGGAAAAGAGAGAGCCCAGGGAAAAGAGACAGGACAGGGAAGAGAGAGGGAAAAGAAAGTGTCCAGGGAAAAGAGACACGACTGGGAAGACAGTGAAAAGAGAGAGCTGATGAATGAGAGGGAAAAGAGAGGGGCGAGTGAAAGCGGGAAAATGAGACACCGAGTGAAGAGAGGTGACAGACACAGGAGAGGGGAAAGAGGGGGAAGAGACAAGCGGGGGTAAAGAGACAGCCCAGGGAAAAGAGACGGGACAGGGAAGAGAGAGGGAAAAGAGGGAGTGGAGGAAAGGGAGGGAATAGAGGAAGGCGAGTGAAAGCGGGAAAAATGAACGCCGAGAGAACAGAGGTGAGAGAGACAGGCGATGGGAAACAGGGAAAAGAGACAAGCGCGGGAAAAGTTGGAAAAGAGGGAGTTGAGGGAAAGCAGGGGAAAGTGACTGGTGAGGGTAAAGAGGGAAGAGTTCATGGAGAATAGGCCAAAGAGGGAAAAGCGACAGGCAAGGGTAAAGAGAGAGGTGAGGAACGAGAAGGAAAAGAGAGAGGCGAGAGAAAGGAGGAAAATTAGACACCGAGTGAAGAGAGGTGACAGACACAGGAGAGGGGAAATAGGGGAAAGAGACAAGCAGTGGGAAAGAGGGAAAAGAAAGTGTCCAGGGAAAAGAGACAGGACAGGGAAGAGAGAGTGAAAAGAGAGAGAAGAGGAATGAGACAGAAAAGAGAGAGGCGAGTGAATGTGGGAAAATGAGACACCGAGTGAAGAGAGGTGACAGACACAGGAGAGGGGAAAGAGGGGGAAGAGACAAGCAGGGGGAAAGAGGGAAAAGAAAGTGTCCAGGGAACAGAGACACGACTGGGAAGAGACAGTGAAAAGAGAGAGTTGAGTAATGAGAGGGAAAAGAGAGGGGCGAGTGAAAGCGGGAAAATGAGACACCGAGTGAAGAGAGGTGACAGACACAGGAGAGGGGAAAGAGGGGGAAGAGACAAGCGGGGGAAAAGAGAGAGTCCAGGGAAAAGAGACGGGACAGGGAAGAGAGAGGGAAAAGAGGGAGTGGAGGAAAGGGAGGGAAGAGAGGAAGGCGAGTGAAAGCGGGAAAAATGAACGCCGAGGGGAGAGAGGTGAGAGAGGCAGGCAAGGGGAAACAGGGAAAAGAGACAAGCGAGGCAAAAGGTGGAAAAGAGGGAAATGAGGGAATGCCGGGGAAGGTGACTGGTGAGGGCAAAGAGGGAAGATTACATGGAGAATAGGCAAAAGAGGGAAAAGTGACAGGCAAGGGAAAACAGAGAGTTGAGGAATGAGAGGGGGAAGAGAGAGGCGAGGGAAAGTGGGAAAATTGGACACCGAGTGAAGAGAGGTGAAAGACACAGGAGAGGGGAAAGAGGGGAAAGAGACAAGCCGGGGAAAAGAGAGAGGCCAGGGAAAAGAGACACGACCGGGAAGAGAGGGGTAAAAGAGAGAGAGGAGGGAAGGGAGGGAACAGAGGAATGCGAGCGAAAGCGGGAAAAATGAACACCGAGGGGAGAGAGGTGAGAGAGGCAGGCGAGGGGAAACAGGGAAAAGAGACAAGCGAGGCAAAAGGTGGAAAAGAGGGAGGTGAGGGAAAGCCGGGGAAGGTGACTGGTGAGGGCAAAGAGGGAAGATTTCATGGAGAACAGGCAAAAGAGGGAAAAGTGACAGGTAAGGGAAAAGAGACAGTTGAGGAATGAGAGGGGAAAGAGAGAGGCGAGTGAAAGTGGGAAACTTGGACACCGAGAGAAGAGAGGTGACAGACACAGGAGAGGGGAAAGAGGGGAAAGAGACACAGAGGGGTGAAGAGGGAAAAGAGAGAGTCGAGGGAAAAAGGGACACGACTGGGAAGAGAGAGTGAAAAGAGAGAGTTGAGGAATGAGAGGGGAAAGAGAGAGGCGAGTGAAAGCGGGAGAATTAGACACCGAGTGAAGAGAGGTGACAGACACAGGAGAGGGGAAAGAGGGGAAAGAGACACAGAGGGGGGAAGAGGGAAAAGAGAGAGTCCAGGGAAAAGAGACACGGCCGGGAAGATAGGGGTAAAAGAGAGAGAGGAGGGAAGGGAGGGAATAGAGGAATGCGAGTGAAAGCAGGAAAAATGAACGCCGAGGGAAGAGAGGTGAGAGAGGCAGGCGAGGGGAAACATGGAAAAGAGACAAGCGAGGCAAAAGGTGCAAAAGAGGGAGTTGAGGGAAAGCAGGGGAAAGTGACTGGTGAGGGCAAAGAGGGAAGATTTCATGGAGAACAGGCAAAAGAGGGAAAAGTGACAGGCAAGGGAAAAGAGAGAGTTGAGGAATGAGAGGGGGAAGAGAGAGGCGAGTGAAAGTGGGAAAATTGGACACCGAGTGAAGAGAGGTGAAAGACACAGGAGAGGGGAAAGAGGGGAAAGAGACAAGCCGGGGAAAAGAGAGAGGCCAGGGAAAAGAGACACGACCGGGAAGAGAGGGGTAAAAGAGAGAGAGGAGGGAAGGGAGGGAACAGAGGAATGCGAGCGAAAGCGGGAAAAATGAACGCCGAGGGGAGAGAGGTGAGAGAGGCAGGCGAGGGGAAACAGGGAAAAGAGACAAGCGAGGCAAAAGGTGGAAAAGAGGGAGGTGAGGGAAAGCCGGGGAAGGTGACTGGTGAGGGCAAAGAGGGAAGATTTCATGGAAAATAGGCAAAAGAGGGGAAAGTGACAGGCAAGGGAAAAGAGAGAGTTGAGAAATGAGAGGGGGAAGAGAGAGGCGAGTGAAAGCGGGAAAATTGGATACCGAGTGAAGAGAGGTGACAGACACAGGAGAGAGGAAAGAGGGGAAAGAGACACCGGGGGGGAAGAGGGAAAAGAGAGAGTCCAGGGAAAAAGAGACACGACTGGGAAGAGAGAGTGAAAAGAGAGGGTTGATGAATGAGAGGGGAAAGAGAGAGGCGAGTGAAAGCGGGAAAATTGGACAGCGAGTGAAGAGAGGTGACAGACACAGGAGAGAGGAAAGAGGGGAAAGAGACACAGAGGGGAAAAGAGGGAAAAGAGAGAGTCCAGGGAAAAAGAGACACGACTGGGAAGAGAGAGTGAAAAGAGAGGGTTGATGAATGAGAGGGAAAAGAGAGAGGCGAGTGAAAGCGGGAGAATTAGACACCGAGTGAACAGAGGTGACAGACAAAGGAGAGGGGAAAGAGGGGAAAGAGTCACAGAGGGGGTAAGAGGGAAAAGAGAGAGTCGAGGGAAAAGAGACACGACTGGGAAGATAGGGGTAAAAGAGAGAGAGGAGGGAAGGGAGGGAATAGAGGAATGCGAGTGAAAGCGGGAAAAATGAACGCCGAGGGAAGAGAGGTGAGAGAGGCAGGCGAGGGGAAACAGGGAAAAGAGACAAGCGAGGCAAAAGGTGGAAAAGAGGGAGGTGAGGGAAAGCCGGGGAAGGTGACTGGTGAGGGCAAAGAGGGAAGATTTCATGGAGAATAGGCAAAAGAGGGAATAGTGACAGGCAAGGGAAAAGACAGAGTTGAGGAATGAGAGGGGGAAGAGAGAGGCGAGTGAAAGTGGGAAAATTGGACACCGAGTGAAGAGAGGTGAAAGACACAGGAGAGGGGAAAGAGGGGAAAGAGACACAGAGGGGAAAAGAGTGAAAAGAGAGGGTCCAGGGAAAAAGAGACACGACTGGGATAAGAGAGTGAAGAGAGAGAGTTGATGAATGAGAGGGGAAAGAGAGAGGCGAGTGAAAGCGGGAAAATTGGACACCGAGAGAAGAGAGGTGACAGACACAGGAGAGGGGAAAGAGGGGAAAGAGACACAGAGGGGTGAAGAGGGAAAAGAGAGAGTCGAGGGAAAAAGAGACACGACTGGGAAGAGAGAGTGAAAAGAGAGAGTTGAGGAATGAGAGGGAAAAGAGAGAGGCGAGTGAAAGCGGGAGAATTAGACACCGAGTGAAGAGAGGTGACAGACAAAGGAGAGGGGAAAGAGGGGAAAGAGTCACAGAGGGGGGAAGAGGGAAAAGAGAGAGTCGAGGGAAAAGAGACACGACTGGGAAGATAGGGGTAAAAGAGAGAGAGGAGGGAAGGGAGGGAAACAGGGAAAAGAGACAAGCGAGGGAAAAGTTGGAAAAGAGGGAGTTGAGGGAAAGCAGGGGAAAGTGACTGGTGAGTGCAAAAAGGGAAGATTTCATGGAGAATAGGCAAAAGAGGGGAAAGTGACAGGCAAGGGAAAAGAGAGAGTTGAGGAATGAGAGGGGGAAGAGAGAGGCGAGTGAAAGTGGGAAAATTGGACACCGAGTGAAGAGAGGTGAAAGACACAGGAGAGGGGAAAGAGGGGAAAGAGACAAGCCGGGGAAAAGAGAGAGGCCAGGGAAAAGAGACACGACCGGGAAGAGAGAGGTAAAAGAGAGAGAGGAGGGAAGGGAGGGAATAGAGGAATGCGAGGGAAAGCGGGAAAAATGAACGCCGAGGGAAGAGAGGTGAGAGAGGCAGGCGAGGGGAAACAGGGAAAAGAGACAAGCGAGGGAAAAGGTGGAAAAGAGGGAAATGAGGGAAAGCAGGGGAAAGTGACTGGTGAGGGCAAAGAGGGAAGATTTCATGGAGAACAGGCAAAAGAGGGGAAAGTGACAGGCAAGGGAAAAGAGAGAGTTGAGGAATGAGAGGGGGAAGAGAGAGGCGAGTGAAAGCGGGAAAATGAGACACCGAGTGAAGAGAGGTGACAGACACAGGAGAGGGGAAAGAGGGGGAAGAGACAAGCGGGGGTAAAGAGACAGCCCAGGGAAAAGAGACGGGACAGGGAAGAGAGAGGGAAAAGAGGGAGTGGAGGAAAGGGAGGGAATAGAGGAAGGCGAGTGAAAGCGGGAAAAATGAACGCCGAGAGAACAGAGGTGAGAGAGACAGGCGATGGGAAACAGGGAAAAGAGACAAGCGCGGGAAAAGTTGGAAAAGAGGGAGTTGAGGGAAAGCAGGGGAAAGTGACTGGTGAGGGTAAAGAGGGAAGAGTTCATGGAGAATAGGCCAAAGAGGGAAAAGCGACAGGCAAGGGTAAAGAGAGAGGTGAGGAACGAGAAGGAAAAGAGAGAGGCGAGAGAAAGGGGGAAAATTAGACACCGAGTGAAGAGAGGTGACAGACACAGGAGAGGGGAAATAGGGGAAAGAGACAAGCAGTGGGAAAGAGGGAAAAGAAAGTGTCCAGGGAAAAGAGACAGGACAGGGAAGAGAGAGTGAAAAGAGAGAGAAGATGAATGAGACAGAAAAGAGAGAGGCGAGTGAATGTGGGAAAATGAGACACCGAGTGAAGAGAGGTGACAGACACAGGAGAGGGGAAAGAGGGGGAAGAGACAAGCAGGGGGAAAGAGGGAAAAGAAAGTGTCCAGGGAACAGAGACACGACTGGGAAGAGAGAGTGAAAAGAGAGAGTTGAGTAATGAGAGGGAAAAGAGAGGGGCGAGTGAAAGCGGGAAAATGAGACACCGAGTGAAGAGAGGTGACAGACACAGGAGAGGGGAAAGAGGGGGAAGAGACAAGCGGGGGAAAAGAGAGAGTCCAGGGAAAAGAGACGGGACAGGGAAGAGAGAGGGAAAAGAGGGAGTGGAGGAAAGGGAGGGAAGAGAGGAAGGCGAGTGAAAGCGGGAAAAATGAACGCCGAGGGGAGAGAGGTGAGAGAGGCAGGCAAGGGGAAACAGGGAAAAGAGACAAGCGAGGCAAAAGGTGGAAAAGAGGGAAATGAGGGAATGCCGGGGAAGGTGACTGGTGAGGGCAAAGAGGGAAGATTACATGGAGAATAGGCAAAAGAGGGAAAAGTGACAGGCAAGGGAAAACAGAGAGTTGAGGAATGAGAGGGGGAAGAGAGAGGCGAGGGAAAGTGGGAAAATTGGACACCGAGTGAAGAGAGGTGAAAGACACAGGAGAGGGGAAAGAGGGGAAAGAGACAAGCCGGGGAAAAGAGAGAGGCCAGGGAAAAGAGACACGACCGGGAAGAGAGGGGTAAAAGAGAGAGAGGAGGGAAGGGAGGGAACAGAGGAATGCGAGCGAAAGCGGGAAAAATGAACGCCGAGGGGAGAGAGGTGAGAGAGGCAGGCGAGGGGAAACAGGGAAAAGAGACAAGCGAGGCAAAAGGTGGAAAAGAGGGAGGTGAGGGAAAGCCGGGGAAGGTGACTGGTGAGGGCAAAGAGGGAAGATTTCATGGAGAACAGGCAAAAGAGGGAAAAGTGACAGGTAAGGGAAAAGAGACAGTTGAGGAATGAGAGGGGAAAGAGAGAGGCGAGTGAAAGTGGGAAACTTGGACACCGAGAGAAGAGAGGTGACAGACACAGGAGAGGGGAAAGAGGGGAAAGAGACACAGAGGGGTGAAGAGGGAAAAGAGAGAGTCGAGGGAAAAAGGGACACGACTGGGAAGAGAGAGTGAAAAGAGAGAGTTGAGGAATGAGAGGGGAAAGAGAGAGGCGAGTGAAAGCGGGAGAATTAGACACCGAGTGAAGAGAGGTGACAGACACAGGAGAGGGGAAAGAGGGGAAAGAGACACAGAGGGGGGAAGAGGGAAAAGAGAGAGTCCAGGGAAAAGAGACACGGCCGGGAAGATAGGGGTAAAAGAGAGAGAGGAGGGAAGGGAGGGAATAGAGGAATGCGAGTGAAAGCAGGAAAAATGAACGCCGAGGGAAGAGAGGTGAGAGAGGCAGGCGAGGGGAAACAGGGAAAAGAGACAAGCGAGGCAAAAGGTGCAAAAGAGGGAGTTGAGGGAAAGCAGGGGAAAGTGACTGGTGAGGGCAAAGAGGGAAGATTTCATGGAGAACAGGCAAAAGAGGGAAAAGTGACAGGCAAGGGAAAAGAGAGAGTTGAGGAATGAGAGGGGGAAGAGAGAGGCGAGTGAAAGTGGGAAAATTGGACACCGAGTGAAGAGAGGTGAAAGACACAGGAGAGGGGAAAGAGGGGAAAGAGACAAGCCGGGGAAAAGAGAGAGGCCAGGGAAAAGAGACACGACCGGGAAGAGAGGGGTAAAAGAGAGAGAGGAGGGAAGGGAGGGAACAGAGGAATGCGAGCGAAAGCGGGAAAAATGAACGCCGAGGGGAGAGAGGTGAGAGAGGCAGGCGAGGGGAAACAGGGAAAAGAGACAAGCGAGGGAAAAGGTGGAAAAGAGGGAGGTGAGGGAAAGCCGGGGAAGGTGACTGGTGAGGGCAAAGAGGGAAGATTTCATGGAAAATAGGCAAAAGAGGGGAAAGTGACAGGCAAGGGAAAAGAGAGAGTTGAGAAATGAGAGGGGGAAGAGAGAGGCGAGTGAAAGCGGGAAAATTGGATACCGAGTGAAGAGAGGTGACAGACACAGGAGAGAGGAAAGAGGGGAAAGAGACACCGGGGGGGAAGAGGGAAAAGAGAGAGTCCAGGGAAAAAGAGACACGACTGGGAAGAGAGAGTGAAAAGAGAGGGTTGATGAATGAGAGGGGAAAGAGAGAGGCGAGTGAAAGCGGGAAAATTGGACAGCGAGTGAAGAGAGGTGACAGACACAGGAGAGAGGAAAGAGGGGAAAGAGACACAGAGGGGAAAAGAGGGAAAAGAGAGAGTCCAGGGAAAAAGAGACACGACTGGGAAGAGAGAGTGAAAAGAGAGGGTTGATGAATGAGAGGGAAAAGAGAGAGGTGAGTGAAAGCGGGAGAATTAGACACCGAGTGAACAGAGGTGACAGACAAAGGAGAGGGGAAAGAGGGGAAAGAGTCACAGAGGGGGTAAGAGGGAAAAGAGAGAGTCGAGGGAAAAGAGACACGACTGGGAAGATAGGGGTAAAAGAGAGAGAGGAGGGAAGGGAGGGAATAGAGGAATGCGAGTGAAAGCGGGAAAAATGAACGCCGAGGGGAGAGAGGTGAGAGAGGCAGGCGAGGGGAAACAGGGAAAAGAGACAAGCGAGGCAAAAGGTGGAAAAGAGGGAGGTGAGGGAAAGCCGGGGAAGGTGACTGGTGAGGGCAAAGAGGGAAGATTTCATGGAGAACAGGCAAAAGAGGGAGAAGTGACAGGTAAGGGAAAAGAGACAGTTGAGGAATGAGAGGGGGAAGAGAGAGGCGAGCGAAAGCGGGAAAATTGGACACCGAGTGAAGAGAGGTGACAGACACAGGAGAGGGGAAAGAGGGGAAAGAGACACAGATGGGGGGAAGAGGGAAAAGAGAGAGTCGAGGGAAAAGACACACGACCGGGAAGATAGGGGTAAAAGAGAGAGAGGAGGGAAGGGAGGGAATAGAGAAATGCGAGTGAAAGCGGGAAAAATGAACGCCGAGGGAAGAGAGGTGAGAGAGGCAGGCGAGGGGAAACAGGGAAAAGAGACAAGCGAGGCAAAAGCTGGAAAAGAGGGAGTTGAGGGAAAGCAGGGGAAAGTGACTGGTGAGGGTAAAGAGGGAAGAGTTCATGGAGAATAGGCAAAAGAGGGAAAAGCGACAGGCAAGGGTAAAGAGAGAGGTGAGGAACGAGAAGGAAAAGAGAGAGGCGAGAGAAAGGGGGGAAATTAGACACCGAGTGAAGAGAGGTGACAGACACAGGAGAGGGGAAAGAGGGGGAAGAGACAAGCGCGGGGAAAGAGAGAGCCCAGGGAAAAGAGACAGGACAGGGAAGAGAGAGGGAAAAGAGGGAGTGGAGGAAAGGGAGGGAATAGAGGAAGGCGAGTGAAAGAGGGGGAAATGAACGCCGAGAGAACAGAGGTGAGAGAGACAGGCGAGGGGAAACAGGGAAAAGAGACAAGCGAGGGAAAAGCTGGAAAAGAGGGAGTTGAGGGAAAGCAGGGGAAAGTGACTGGTGAGGGTAAAGAGGGAAGAGTTCATGGAGAATAGGCAAAAGAGGGAAAAGCGACAGGCAAGGGTAAAGAGAGAGGTGAGGAACGAGAAGGAAAAGAGAGAGGCGAGAGAAAGGGGGGAAATTAGACACCGAGTGAAGAGAGGTGACAGACACAGGAGAGGGGAAATAGGGGAAAGAGACAAGCAGTGGGAAAGAGGGAAAAGAGAGAGCCCAGGGAAAAGAGACAGGACAGGGAAGAGAGGGTGAAAAGAGAGAGGTGAGGAATGAGACGGAAAAGAGAGAGGCGAGTGAAAGTGGGAAAATGAGACACCGAGTGAAGAGAGGTGACAGACACAGGAGAGGGGAAAGACGGGGAAGAGACAAGCGGGGGAAAAGAGAGAGTCCAGGGAAAAGAGACAGGACAGGGAAGAGAGAGGGAAAAGAGGGAGTGGAGGAAAGGGAGGGAATAGAGGAAGGCGAGTGGAAGCGGGAAAAATGAACGCCGAGAGAACAGAGGTGAGAGAGACAGGCGAGGGGAAACAGGGAAAAGAGGCAAGCGGGGGAAAAGAGAGAGTCCAGGGAAAAGAGACAGGACAGGGAAGAGAGAGGGAAAAGAAAGTGTCCAGGGAAAAGAGACACGACTGGGAAGAGACAGTGAAAAGAGAGAGTTGAGGAATGAGAGGGAAAAGAGAGGGGCAAGTGAAAGCGGGAAAATGAGACACCGAGTGAAGAGAGGTGACAGACACAGGAGAGGGGAAATAGGGGAAAGAGACAAGCGGGGGGAAAGAGGGAAAAGAGAGAGGCCAGGGAAAAGAGACAGGACAGGGAAGAGAGAGTGAAAAGAGAGAGCTGAGGAATGAGACGGAAAAGAGAGAGGCGAGTGAAAGTGGGAAAATGAGACACCGAGTGAAGAGAGGTGACAGACACAGGAGAGGGGAAAGAGGGGGAAGAGACAAGCGGGGGAAAAGAGAGAGTCCAGGGAAAATAGACAGGACAGGGAAGAGAGAGGGAAAAGAGGGAGTGGAGGAAAGGGAGGGAATAGAGGAAGGCGAGTGAAAGCGGGAAAAATGAACGCCGACAGAACAGAGGTGAGAGAGACAGGCGAGGGGAAACAGGGAAAAGAGACAAGCCGGGGAAAAGAGACTATCCAGGGAAAAGAGACACGACTGGGAAGAGACAGTGAAAAGAGAGAGTTGATGAATGAGAGGGAAAAGAGAGGGGCGAGTGAAAGTGGGAAATTGAGACACCGAGTGAAGAGAGGTGACAGACACAGGAGAGGGGAAAGAGGGGGAAGAGACAAGCGGGGGAAAAGAGAGAGTCCAGGGAAAAGAGACAGGACAGGGAAGAGAGAGGGAAAAGAGGGAGTGGAGGGAAGGGAGGGAATAGAGGAAGGCGAGTGAAAGCGGGAAAAATGAACGCCGAGAGAACAGAGGTGAGAGAGACAGGCGAGGGGAAACAGGGAAAAGAGAAAAGCGGGGGAAAAGAGAGAGTCCAGGGAAAAGAGACACGACTGGGAAGAGACAGTGAAAAGAGAGAGTTGAGGAATGAGAGGGAAAAGAGAGGGGCGAGTGAAAGCGGGAAAATGAGACACCGAGTGAAGAGAGGTGACAGACACAGGAGAGGGGAAACAGGGAGAAGAGAAAAGCGGGGGAAAAGAGAGAGTCCAGGGAAAAGAGACAGGACAGCGAAGAGAGAGGGAAAAGAATGTGTCCAGGGAAAAGAGACACGATTGGGAAGAAACAGTGAAAAGAGAGAGTTGAGGAATGAGAGGGAAGAGAGAGGGGCGAGTGAAAGCGGGAAAATGAGACACCGAGTGAAGAGAGGTGACAGACACAGGAGAGGGGAAAGAGGGGGAAGAGACAAGGGGGGGAAAAGAGAGAGTCCAGGGAAAAGAGACAGGACAGGGAAGAGAGAGGGAAAAGAGGGAGTGGAGGGAAGAGAGGGAATAGAGGAAGGCAAGTGAAAGCAGGAAAAATGAACGCCGAGAGAACAGAGGTGAGAGAGACAGGCGAGGGGAAACAGGGAAAAGAGACAAGCCGGGGAAAAGAGACTATCCAGGGAAAAGAGACACGACTGGGAAGAGACAGTGAAAAGAGAGAGTTGAGGAATGAGAGGGAAAAGAGAGGGGCGAGTGAAAGTGGGAAATTGAGACACCGAGTGAAGAGAGGTGACAGACACAGGAGAGGGGAAAGAGGGGGAAGAGACAAGCGGGGGGAAAGAGAGAATCCAGGGAAAAGAGACGGGACAGGGAAGAGTGAGGGAAAAGAGGGTGTGGTGGAATGGGAGGGAATAGAGGAAGGGGAGTGAAAGCAGGAAAAATGAACGCCGAGAGAACAGAGGTGAGAGAGACAGGCGAGGGGAAACAGGGAAAAGAGAAAAGCGGGGGAAAAGAGAGAGTCCAGGGAAAAGAGACACGACTGGGAAGAGACAGTGAAAAGAGAGAGTTGAGGAATGAGAGGGAAAAGAGAGGGGCGAGTGAAAGCGGGAAAATGAGACACCGAGTGAAGAGAGGTGACAGACACAGGAGAGGGGACAGAGGGGGAAGAGACAAGCGGGGGGAAAGAGAGAGTCCAGGGAAAAGAGACAGGACAGGGAAGAGAGAGGGAAAAGAGGGAGTGGAGGAAAGGGAGGGAATAGAGGAAGGCGAGTGAAAGCGGGAAAAATGAACGCTGAGAGAACAGATGTGAGAGAGACAGGCGAGGGGAAACAGGGAAAAGAGACAAGCGGGGGAAAAGAGAGAGTCCAGGGAAAAGAGACAGGACAGGGAATAGAGAGGTAAAAGAGGGAGTGGAGGGAAGGGAGGGAATAGAGGAAGGCGAGTGGAAGCGGGAAAAATGAACGCCGAGAGAACAGATGTGAGAGAGACAGGCGAGGGGAAACAGGGAAAAGAGGCAAGCGGGGGGAAAGAGAGAGTCCAGGGAAAAGAGACAGGACAGCGAAGAGAGAGGGAAAAGAGGGAGTGGAGGAAAGGGCGGGAATAGAGGAAGGCGAGTGGAAGCGGGAAAAATGAACGCCGAGAGAACAGAGGTGAGAGAGACAGGCGAGGGGAAACAGGGAAAAGAGGCAAGCGAGGGAAAAGCTGGAAAATAGGGAGTTGAGGGAAAGCAGGGGAAAGTGACTGGTGAGGGTAAAGAGGGAAGAGTTCATGGAGAATAGGCAAAAGAGGGAAAAGCGACAGGCAAGGGTAAAGAGAGAGGTGAGGAAAGAGAAGGAAAAGAGAGAGGCGAGAGAAAGGGGGGAAATTAGACACCGAGTGAAGTGAGGTGACAGACACAGGAGAGGGGAAATAGGGGAAAGAGACAAGCAGTGGGAAAGAGGGAAAAGAGAGAGCCCAGGGAAAAGAGACACGACTGGGAAGAGACAGTGAAAAGAGAGAGGTGAGGAACGAGAAGGAAAAGAGAGAGGCGAGTGAAAGTGGGAAAATGAGACACCGAGTGAAGAGAGGTGACAGACACAGGAGAGGGGAAAGAGGGGAAAGAGACAAGCGGGGGGAAAGAGAGAGTCCAGGGAAAAGCGACAGGACAGGGAGGAGAGAGTGAAAAGAGGGAGTTGATGAGTGAGAGAGAAAAGAGAGGGGCGAGTGAAGGTGGGAAATTTACACACCGAGTGAAGAGAGGTGACAGATACAGGAGAGGGGAAAGAAGGGAAAGAGACAAGCCGGGGAAAAGAGAGTATCCAGGGAAAACAGACAGGACAGGGAGGAGAGAGTGTAGAGAGAGAGTTGATGAATGAGAGTTAAACGAGAGAGGCGAGTGAAAGTGGGAAAATGAGACACCAAGTGAAGAGAGGTGAGAGAGACAGGCGAGGGGAAACAGGGAAAAGAGGCAAGGGGGGGAAAAGAGAGAGTCCAGGGAAAAGAGATAGGACAGGGAAGAGAGAGGGAAAAGAGGGAGTGGAGGAAAGGGAGGGAATAGAGGAAGGCGAGTGGAAGCGGGAAAAATGAACGCCGAGAGAACAGAGGTGAGAGAGACAGGCGAGGGGAAACAGGGAAAAGAGGCAAGCGGGGGAAAAGAGAGAGTCCAGGGAAAAGAGACTGGACAGCGAAGAGAGAGGGAAAAGAATGTGTCCAGGGAAAAGAGACACGACTGGGAAGAGACAGTGAAAAGAGAGAGTTGAGGAATGAGAGGGAAAAGAGAGGGGCGAGTGAAAGCGGGAAAATGAGACACCGAGTGAAGAGAGGTGACAGACACAGGAGAGGGGAAAGAGGGGGAAGAGACAAGCGGGGGAAAAGAGAGAGTCCAGGGAAAAGAGACAGGACAGGGAAGAGAGAGGGAAAAGAGGGTGTGGAGGAAAGGGAGGGAATAGAGGAAGGCGAGTGAAAGCAGGAAAAATGAACGCCGAGAGAACAGAGGTGAGAGAGACAGGCGAGGGGAAACAGGGAAAAGAGAAAAGCGGGGGAAAAGAGAGAGTCCAGGGAAAAGAGACACGACTGGGAAGAGACAGTGAAAAGAGAGAGTTGAGGAATGAGAGGGAAAAGAGAGGGGCGAGTGAAAGCGGGAAAATGAGACACCGAGTGAAGAGAGGTGACAGACACAGGAGAGGGGAAAGAGGGGGAAGAGACAAGCGGGGGGAAAGAGAGAGCCCAGGGAAAAGAGACAGGACAGGGAAGAGAGAGGGAAAAGAGGGAGTGGAGGAAAGGGAGGGAATAGAGGAAGGCGAGTGAAAGAGGGGGAAATGAACGCCGAGAGAACAGAGGTGAGAGAGACAGGCGAGGGGAAACAGGGAAAAGAGAAAAGCGGGGGAAAAGAGAGAGTCCAGGGAAAAGAGACAGGACAGGGAAGAGAGAGGGCAAAGCATGTGTCCAGGGAAAAGAGACACGACTGGGAAGAGACAGTGAAAAGAGGGAGTTGAGGAATGAGAGGGAAAAGAGAGGGGCGAGTGAAAGCGGGAAATTGAGACACCGAGTGAAGAGAGGTGACAGACACAGGAGAGGGGAAAGAGGGGGAAGAGACAAGCGGGGGGAAAGAGAGAGCCCAGGGAAAAGAGACAGGACAGGGAAGAGAGAGGGAAAAGAGGGAGTGGAGGAAAGGGAGGGAATAGAGGAAGGCGAGTGGAAGCGGGAAAAATGAACGCCGAGAGAACAGAGGTGAGAGAGACAGGCGAGGGGAAACAGGGAAAAGAGACAAGCGGGGGGAAAGAGAGAGTCCAGGGAAAAGAGACAGGACAGGGAAGAGAGAGGGAAAAGAGGGAGTGGAGGAAAGGGAGGGAATAGAGGAAGGCGAGTGGAAGCGGGAAAAATGAACGCCGAGAGAACAGAGGTGAGAGAGACAGGCGAGGGGAAACAGGGAAAAGAGGCAAGCGGGGGAAAAGAGAGAGTCCAGGGAAAAGAGACTGGACAGCGAAGAGAGAGGGAAAAGAATGTGTCCAGGGAAAAGAGACACGACTGGGAAGAGACAGTGAAAAGAGAGAGTTGAGGAATGAGAGGGAAAAGAGAGGGGCGAGTGAAAGCGGGAAAATGAGACACCGAGTGAAGAGAGGTGACAGACACAGGAGAGGGGAAAGAGGGGGAAGAGACAAGCGGGGGAAAAGAGAGAGTCCAGGGAAAAGAGACAGGACAGGGAAGAGAGAGGGAAAAGAGGGTGTGGAGGAAAGGGAGGGAATAGAGGAAGGCGAGTGAAAGCAGGAAAAATGAACGCCGAGAGAACAGAGGTGAGAGAGACAGGCGAGGGGAAACAGGGAAAAGAGAAAAGCGGGGGAAAAGAGAGAGTCCAGGGAAAAGAGACACGACTGGGAAGAGACAGTGAAAAGAGAGAGTTGAGGAATGAGAGGGAAAAGAGAGGGGCGAGTGAAAGCGGGAAAATGAGACACCGAGTGAAGAGAGGTGACAGACACAGGAGAGGGGAAAGAGGGGGAAGAGACAAGCGGGGGGAAAGAGAGGCCAGGGAAAAGAGACAGGACAGGGAGGAGAGAGGGAAAAGAGGGAGTGGAGGAAAGGGAGGGAATAGAGGAAGGCGAGTGGAAGCGGGAAAAATGAACGCCGAGAGAACAGAGGTGAGAGAGACAGGCGAGGGGAAACAGGGAAATAGGCAAGCGGGGGAAAAGAGAGAGTCCAGGGAAAAGAGACACGACTGGGAAGAGACAGTGAAAAGAGAGAGTTGAGGAATGAGAGGGAAAAGAGAGGGGCGAGTGAAAGCGGGAAAATGAGACACCGAGTGAAGAGAGGTGACAGACACAGGAGAGGGGAAAGAGGGGGAAGAGACAAGCGGGGGAAAAGAGAGAGTCCAGGGAAAAGAGACAGGACAGGGAAGAGAGAGGGAAAAGAGGGAGTGGTGGAAAGGGAGGGAATAGAGGAAGGCGAGTGAAAGCAGGAAAAATGAACGCCGACAGAACAGAGGTGAGAGAGACAGGCGAGGGGAAACAGGGAAAAGAGGCAAGCGGGGGAAAAGAGAGAGTCCAGGGAAAAGAGACACGACTGGGAAGAGACAGTGAAAAGAGAGAGTTGAGGAATGAGAGGGAAAAGAGAGGGGCGAGTGAAAGCGGGAAAATGAGACACCGAGTGAAGAGAGGTGACAGACACAGGAGAGGGGAAAGAGGGGGAAGAGACAAGCGGGGGAAAAGAGAGAGTCCAGGGAAAAGAGAAAGGACAGGGAAGAGAGAGGGAAAAGAGGGTGTGGAGGAAAGGGAGGGAATAGAGGAAGGCGAGTGAAAGCGGGAAAAATGAACGCCGAGAGAACAGATGTGAGAGAGACAGGCGACGGGAAACAGGGAAAAGAGCAAAGCGGGGGAAAAGAGACCGTCCAGGGAAAAGAGACACGACTGGGAAGAGACAGTGAAAAGAGAGAGTTGATGAATGAGAGGGAAAAGAGAGGGGCGAGTGAAAGCGGGAAAATGAGACACCGAGTGAAGAGAGGTGACAGACACAGGAGAGGGGAAAGAGGGGGAAGAGACAAGCGGGGGGAAAGAGAGAGTCCAGGGAAAAGAGACAGGACAGGGAAGAGAGAGGGAAAAGAGGGAGTGGAGGAAAGGGAGGGAATAGAGGAAGGCGAGTGGAAGCGGGAAAAATGAACGCCGAGAGAACAGAGGTGAGACAGGCAAGGGGAAACAGGGAAAAGAGACAAGCGGGGGGAAAGAGAGAGTCCAGGGAAAAGAGACACGACTGGGAAGAGACAGTGAAAAGAGAGAGTTGAGGAATGAGAGGGAAAAGAGAGGGGCGAGTGAAAGCGGGAAAATGAGACACCGAGTGAAGAGAGGTGACAGACACAGGAGAGGGGAAAGAGGGGGAAGAGACAAGCGGGGGAAAAGAGAGAGCCCAGGGAAAAGAGACAGGACAGGGAAGAGAGAGGGAAAAGAGGGAGTGGTGGAAAGGGAGGGAATAGAGGAAGGCGAGTGAAAGCGGGAAAAATGAACGCCGAGAGAACAGAGGTGAGAGAGACAGGCGAGGGGAAACAGGGAAAAGAGAAAAGCGGGGGAAAAGAGAGAGTCCAGGGAAACGAGACACGACTGGGAAGAGAGAGTGAAAAGAGAGAGTTGAGGAATGAGAGGGAAAAGAGAGGGGCGAGTGAAAGCGGGAAAATGAGACACCGAGTGAAGAGAGGTGACAGACACAGGAGAGGGGAAAGAGGGGGAAGAGACAAGCGGGGGAAAAGAGAGAGTCCAGGGAAAAGAGACAGGACAGGGAAGAGAGAGGGAAAAGAGGGAGTGGTGGAAAGGGAGGGAATAGAGGAAGGCGAGTGAAAGCGGGAAAAATGAACGCCGAGAGAACAGAGGTGAGAGAGACAGGCGAGGGGAAACAGGGAAAAGAGAAAAGCGGGGGGAAAGAGAGAGCCCAGGGAAAAGAGACAGGACAGGGAAGAGAGAGGGAAAAGAGGGAGTGGAGGAAAGGGAGGGAATAGAGGAAGGCGAGTGGAAGCGGGAAAAATGAACGCCGAGAGAACAGAGGTGAGAGAGACAGGCAAGGGGAAACAGGGAAAAGAGAAAAGCGGGGGAAAAGAGAGAGTCCAGGGAAAAGAGACACGACTGGGAAGAGACAGTGAAAAGAGAGAGTTGAGGAATGAGAGGGAAAAGAGAGGGGCGAGTGAAAGCGGGAAAATGAGACACCGAGTGAAGAGAGGTGACAGACACAGGAGAGGGGAAAGAGGGGGAAGAGACAAGCGGGGGGAAAGAGAGGCCAGGGAAAAGAGACAGGACAGGGAGGAGAGAGGGAAAAGAGGGAGTGGAGGAAAGGGAGGGAATAGAGGAAGGCGAGTGGAAGCGGGAAAAATGAACGCCGAGAGAACAGAGGTGAGAGAGACAGGCGAGGGGAAACAGGGAAAAGAGGCAAGCGGGGGAAAAGAGAGAGTCCAGGGAAAAGAGACACGACTGGGAACAGACAGTGAAAAGAGAGAGTTGAGGAATGAGAGGGAAAAGAGAGGGGCGAGTGAAAGCGGGAAAATGAGACACCGAGTGAAGAGAGGTGACAGACACAGGAGAGGGGAAAGAGGGGGAAGAGACAAGCGGGGGAAAAGAGAGAGTCCAGGGAAAAGAGACAGGACAGGGAAGAGAGAGGGAAAAGAGGGAGTGGTGGAAAGGGAGGGAATAGAGGAAGGCGAGTGAAAGCAGGAAAAATGAACGCCGACAGAACAGAGGTGAGAGAGACAGGCGAGGGGAAACAGGGAAAAGAGGCAAGCGGGGGAAAAGAGAGAGTCCAGGGAAAAGAGACACGACTGGGAAGAGACAGTGAAAAGAGAGAGTTGAGGAATGAGAGGGAAAAGAGAGGGGCGAGTGAAAGCGGGAAAATGAGACACCGAGTGAAGAGAGGTGACAGACACAGGAGAGGGGAAAGAGGGGGAAGAGACAAGCGGGGGAAAAGAGAGAGTCCAGGGAAAAGAGAAAGGACAGGGAAGAGAGAGGGAAAAGAGGGTGTGGAGGAAAGGGAGGGAATAGAGGAAGGCGAGTGAAAGCGGGAAAAATGAACGCCGAGAGAACAGATGTGAGAGAGACAGGCGACGGGAAACAGGGAAAAGAGCAAAGCGGGGGAAAAGAGACCGTCCAGGGAAAAGAGACACGACTGGGAAGAGACAGTGAAAAGAGAGAGTTGATGAATGAGAGGGAAAAGAGAGGGGCGAGTGAAAGCGGGAAAATGAGACACCGAGTGAAGAGAGGTGACAGACACAGGAGAGGGGAAAGAGGGGGAAGAGACAAGCGGGGGGAAAGAGAGAGCCCAGGGAAAAGAGACAGGACAGGGAAGAGAGAGGGAAAAGAGGGAGTGGAGGAAAGGGAGGGAATAGAGGAAGGCGAGTGGAAGCGGGAAAAATGAACGCCGAGAGAACAGAGGTGAGAGAGACAGGCGAGGGGAAACAGGGAAAAGAGGCAAGCGGGGGAAAAGAGAGAGTCCAGGGAAAAGAGACAGGACAGGGAAGAGAGAGGGAAAAGAGGGAGTGGAGGAAAGGGAGGGAATAGAGGAAGGCGAGTGGAAGCGGGAAAAATGAACGCCGAGAGAACAGAGGTGAGAGAGACAGGCAAGGGGAAACAGGGAAAAGAGAAAAGCGGGGGAAAAGAGAGAGTCCAGGGAAAAGAGACACGACTGGGAACAGACAGTGAAAAGAGAGAGTTGAGGAATGAGAGGGAAAAGAGAGGGGCGAGTGAAAGCGGGAAAATGAGACACCGAGTGAAGAGAGGTGACAGACACAGGAGAGGGGAAAGAGGGGGAAGAGACAAGCGGGGGAAAAGAGAGAGTCCAGGGAAAAGAGACAGGACAGGGAAGAGAGAGGGAAAAGAGGGAGTGGTGGAAAGGGAGGGAATAGAGGAAGGCGAGTGAAAGCAGGAAAAATGAACGCCGACAGAACAGAGGTGAGAGAGACAGGCGAGGGGAAACAGGGAAAAGAGGCAAGCGGGGGAAAAGAGAGAGTCCAGGGAAAAGAGACACGACTGGGAAGAGACAGTGAAAAGAGAGAGTTGAGGAATGAGAGGGAAAAGAGAGGGGCGAGTGAAAGCGGGAAAATGAGACACCGAGTGAAGAGAGGTGACAGACACAGGAGAGGGGAAAGAGGGGGAAGAGACAAGCGGGGGAAAAGAGAGAGTCCAGGGAAAAGAGAAAGGACAGGGAAGAGAGAGGGAAAAGAGGGTGTGGAGGAAAGGGAGGGAATAGAGGAAGGCGAGTGAAAGCGGGAAAAATGAACGCCGAGAGAACAGATGTGAGAGAGACAGGCGACGGGAAACAGGGAAAAGAGCAAAGCGGGGGAAAAGAGACCGTCCAGGGAAAAGAGACACGACTGGGAAGAGACAGTGAAAAGAGAGAGTTGATGAATGAGAGGGAAAAGAGAGGGGCGAGTGAAAGCGGGAAAATGAGACACCGAGTGAAGAGAGGTGACAGACACAGGAGAGGGGAAAGAGGGGGAAGAGACAAGCGGGGGGAAAGAGAGAGCCCAGGGAAAAGAGACAGGACAGGGAAGAGAGAGGGAAAAGAGGGAGTGGAGGAAAGGGAGGGAATAGAGGAAGGCGAGTGAAAGAGGGGGAAATGAACGCCGAGAGAACAGAGGTGAGAGAGACAGGCGAGGGGAAACAGGGAAAATAGACAAGCGGGGGAAAAGAGAGAGTCCAGGGAAAAGAGACAGGACAGGGAAGAGAGAGGGCAAAGAATGTGTCCAGGGAAAAGAGACACGACTGGGAAGAGACAGTGAAAAGAGGGAGTTGAGGAATGAGAGGGAAAAGAGAGGGGCGAGTGAAAGCGGGAAATTGAGACACCGAGTGAAGAGAGGTGACAGACACAGGAGAGGGGAAAGAGGGGGAAGAGACAAGCGGGGGGAAAGAGAGAGCCCAGGGAAAAGAGACAGGACAGGGAAGAGAGAGGGAAAAGAGGGAGTGGAGGAAAGGGAGGGAATAGAGGAAGGCGAGTGGAAGCGGGAAAAATGAACGCCGAGAGAACAGAGGTGAGAGAGACAGGCGAGGGGAAACAGGGAAAAGAGGCAAGCGGGGGAAAAGAGAGAGTCCAGGGAAAAGAGACAGGACAGGGAAGAGAGAGGGAAAAGAGGGAGTGGAGGAAAGGGAGGGAATAGAGGAAGGCGAGTGGAAGCGGGAAAAATGAACGCCGAGAGAACAGAGGTGAGAGAGACAGGCAAGGGGAAACAGGGAAAAGAGAAAAGCGGGGGAAAAGAGAGAGTCCAGGGAAAAGAGACACGACTGGGAACAGACAGTGAAAAGAGAGAGTTGAGGAATGAGAGGGAAAAGAGAGGGGCGAGTGAAAGCGGGAAAATGAGACACCGAGTGAAGAGAGGTGACAGACACAGGAGAGGGGAAAGAGGGGGAAGAGACAAGCGGGGGGAAAGAGAGGCCAGGGAAAAGAGACAGGACAGGGAGGAGAGAGGGAAAAGAGGGAGTGGAGGAAAGGGAGGGAATAGAGGAAGGCGAGTGGAAGCGGGAAAAATGAACGCCGAGAGAACAGAGGTGAGAGAGACAGGCGAGGGGAAACAGGGAAAAGAGACAAGCGGGGGGAAAGAGAGAGTCCAGGGAAAAGAGACAGGACAGGGAAGAGAGAGGGAAAAGAGGGAGTGGTGGAAAGGGAGGGAATAGAGGAAGGCGAGTGAAAGCAGGAAAAATGAACGCCGACAGAACAGAGGTGAGAGAGACAGGCGAGGGGAAACAGGGAAAAGAGAAAAGCGGGGGAAAAGAGAGAGTCCAGGGAAAAGAGACACGACTGGGAAGAGACAGTGAAAAGAGAGAGTTGAGGAATGAGAGGGAAAAGAGAGGGGCGAGTGAAAGCGGGAAAAAGAGACACCGAGTGAAGAGAGGTGACAGACACAGGAGAGGGGAAAGAGGGGGAAGAGACAAGCGGGGGGAAAGAGAGAGCCCAGGGAAAAGAGACAGGACAGGGAAGAGAGAGGGAAAAGAGGGTGTGGAGGAAAGGGAGGGAATAGAGGAAGGCGAGTGAAAGCGGGAAAAATGAACGCCGAGAGAACAGATGTGAGAGAGACAGGCGACGGGAAACAGGGAAAAGAGCAAAGCGGGGGAAAAGAGACCGTCCAGGGAAAAGAGACACGACTGGGAAGAGACAGTGAAAAGAGAGAGTTGATGAATGAGAGGGAAAAGAGAGGGGCGAGTGAAAGCGGGAAAATGAGACACCGAGTGAAGAGAGGTGACAGACACAGGAGAGGGGAAAGAGGGGGAAGAGACAAGCGGGGGGAAAGAGAGAGTCCAGGGAAAAGAGACAGGACAGGGAAGAGAGAGGGAAAAGAGGGAGTGGAGGAAAGGGAGGGAATAGAGGAAGGCGAGTGGAAGCGGGAAAAATGAACGCCGAGAGAACAGAGGTGAGACAGGCAAGGGGAAACAGGGAAAAGAGAAAAGCGGGGGAAAAGAGAGAGTCCAGGGAAAAGAGACACGACTGGGAAGAGACAGTGAAAAGAGAGAGTTGAGGAATGAGAGGGAAAAGAGAGGGGCGAGTGAAAGCGGGAAAATGAGACACCGAGTGAAGAGAGGTGACAGACACAGGAGAGGGGAAAGAGGGGGAAGAGACAAGCGGGGGAAAAGAGAGAGCCCAGGGAAAAGAGACAGGACAGGGAAGAGAGAGGGAAAAGAGGGAGTGGAGGGAAGGGAGGGAATAGAGGAAGGCGAGTGAAAGCAGGAAAAATGAACGCCGACAGAACAGAGGTGAGAGAGACAGGCGAGGGGAAACAGGGAAAAGAGACAAGCCGGGGAAAAGAGATTATCCAGGGAAAAGAGACACGACTGGGAAGAGACAGTGAAAAGAGAGAGTTGATGAATGAGAGGGAAAAGAGAGGGGCGAGTGAAAGCGGGAAAATGAGACACCGAGTGAAGAGAGGTGACAGACACAGGAGAGGGGAAAGAGGGGGAAGAGACAAGCGGGGGAAAAGAGAGAGTCCAGGGAAAAGAGACAGGACAGGGAAGAGAGAGGGAAAAGAGGGAGTGGTGGAAAGGGAGGGAATAGAGGAAGGCGAGTGAAAGCGGGAAAAATGAACGCCGACAGAACAGAGGTGAGAGAGACAGGCGAGGGGAAACAGGGAAAAGAGAAAAGCGGGGGAAAAGAGAGAGTCCAGGGAAAAGAGACACGACTGAGAATTGAGAGTGAAAAGAGAGAGTTGAGGAATGAGAGGGAAAAGAGAGGGGCGAGTGAAAGCGGGAAAATGAGACACCGAGTGAAGAGAGGTGACAGACACAGGAGAGGGGAAAGAGGGGGAAGAGACAAGCGGGGGAAAAGAGAGAGTCCAGGGAAAAGAGACAGGACAGGGAAGAGAGAGGGAAAAGAGGGAGTGGAGGAAAGGGAGGGAATAGAGGAAGGCGAGTGAAAGCGGGAAAAATGAACGCCGAGAGAACAGAGGTGAGAGAGACAGGCGAGGGGAAACAGGGAAAAGAGAAAAGCGGGGGGAAAGAGAGAGCCCAGGGAAAAGAGACAGGACAGGGAAGAGAGAGGGAAAAGAGGGAGTGGAGGAAAGGGAGGGAATAGAGGAAGGCGAGTGGAAGCGGGAAAAATGAACGCCGAGAGAACAGAGGTGAGAGAGACAGGCAAGGGGAAACAGGGAAAAGAGAAAAGCGGGGGAAAAGAGAGAGTCCAGGGAAAAGAGACACGACTGGGAAGAGACAGTGAAAAGAGAGAGTTGAGGAATGAGAGGGAAAAGAGAGGGGCGAGTGAAAGCGGGAAAATGAGACACCGAGTGAAGAGAGGTGACAGACACAGGAGAGGGGAAAGAGGGGGAAGAGACAAGCGGGGGGAAAGAGAGGCCAGGGAAAAGAGACAGGACAGGGAGGAGAGAGGGAAAAGAGGGTGTGGAGGAAAGGGAGGGAATAGAGGAAGGCGAGTGGAAGCGGGAAAAATGAACGCCGAGAGAACAGAGGTGAGAGAGACAGGCGAGGGGAAACAGGGAAAAGAGGCAAGCGGGGGAAAAGAGAGAGTCCAGGGAAAAGAGACACGACTGGGAAGAGACAGTGAAAAGAGAGAGTTGAGGAATGAGAGGGAAAAGAGAGGGGCGAGTGAAAGCGGGAAAATGAGACACCGAGTGAAGAGAGGTGACAGACACAGGAGAGGGGAAAGAGGGGGAAGAGACAAGCGGGGGAAAAGAGAGAGTCCAGGGAAAAGAGACAGGACAGGGAAGAGAGAGGGAAAAGAGGGAGTGGTGGAAAGGGAGGGAATAGAGGAAGGCGAGTGAAAGCAGGAAAAATGAACGCCGACAGAACAGAGGTGAGAGAGACAGGCGAGGGGAAACAGGGAAAAGAGGCAAGCGGGGGAAAAGAGAGAGTCCAGGGAAAAGAGACACGACTGGGAAGAGACAGTGCAAAGAGAGAGTTGAGGAATGAGAGGGAAAAGAGAGGGGCGAGTGAAAGCGGGAAAATGAGACACCGAGTGAAGAGAGGTGACAGACACAGGAGAGGGGAAAGATGGGGAAGAGACAAGCGGGGGAAAAGAGAGAGTCCAGGGAAAAGAGAAAGGACAGGGAAGAGAGAGGGAAAAGAGGGTGTGGAGGAAAGGGAGGGAATAGAGGAAGGCGAGTGAAAGCGGGAAAAATGAACGCCGAGAGAACAGATGTGAGAGAGACAGGCGAGGGGAAACAGGGAAAAGAGCAAAGCGGGGGAAAAGAGACCGTCCAGGGAAAAGAGACACGACTGGGAAGAGACAGTGAAAAGAGAGAGTTGATGAATGAGAGGGAAAAGAGAGGGGCGAGTGAAAGCGGGAAAATGAGACACCGAGTGAAGAGAGGTGACAGACACAGGAGAGGGGAAAGAGGGGGAAGAGACAAGCGGGGGGAAAGAGAGAGTCCAGGGAAAAGAGACAGGACAGGGAAGAGAGAGGGAAAAGAGGGAGTGGAGGAAAGGGAGGGAATAGAGGAAGGCGAGTGGAAGCGGGAAAAATGAACGCCGAGAGAACAGAGGTGAGACAGGCAAGGGGAAACAGGGAAAAGAGAAAAGCGGGGGAAAAGAGAGAGTCCAGGGAAAAGAGACACGACTGGGAAGAGACAGTGAAAAGAGAGAGTTGAGGAATGAGAGGGAAAAGAGAGGGGCGAGTGAAAGCGGGAAAATGAGACACCGAGTGAAGAGAGGTGACAGACACAGGAGAGGGGAAAGAGGGGGAAGAGACAAGCGGGGGAAAAGAGAGAGCCCAGGGAAAAGAGACAGGACAGGGAAGAGAGAGGGAAAAGAGGGAGTGGAGGGAAGGGAGGGAATAGAGGAAGGCGAGTGAAAGCAGGAAAAATGAACGCCGACAGAACAGAGGTGAGAGAGACAGGCGAGGGGAAACAGGGAAAAGAGACAAGCCGGGGAAAAGACATTATCCAGGGAAAAGAGACACGACTGGGAAGAGACAGTGAAAAGAGAAAGTTGAGTAATGAGAGGGAAAAGAGAGGGGCGAGTGAAAGCGGGAAAATGAGACACCGAGTGAAGAGAGGTGACAGACACAGGAGAGGGGAAAGAGGGGGAAGAGAAAAGCGGGGGAAAAGAGAGAGTCCAGGGAAAAGAGACAGGACAGGGAAGAGAGAGGGAAAAGAGGGAGTGGTGGAAAGGGAGGGAATAGAGGAAGGCGAGTGAAAGCGGGAAAAATGAACGCCGAGAGAACAGAGGTGAGAGAGACAGGCGAGGGGAAACAGGGAAAAGAGGCAAGCGGGGGAAAAGAGAGAGTCCAGGGAAAAGAGACACGACTGGGAAGAGAGAGTGTAAAGAGAGAGTTGAGGAATGAGAGGGAAAAGAGAGGGGCGAGTGAAAGCGGGAAAATGAGACACCGAGTGAAGAGAGGTGACAGACACAGGAGAGGGGAAAGAGGGGGAAGAGACAAGCGGGGGAAAAGAGAGAGTCCAGGGAAAAGAGACAGGACAGGGAAGAGAGAGGGGAAAGAGGGAGTGGTGGAAAGGGAGGGAATAGAGGAAGGCGAGTGAAAGCGGGAAAAATGAACGCCGAGAGAACAGAGGTGAGAGAGACAGGCGAGGGGAAACAGGGAAAAGAGAAAAGCGGGGGGAAAGAGAGAGCCCAGGGAAAAGAGACAGGACAGGGAAGAGAGAGGGAAAAGAGGGAGTGGAGGAAAGGGAGGGAATAGAGGAAGGCGAGTGAAAGAGGGGGAAATGAACGCCGAGAGAACAGAGGTGAGAGAGACAGGCGAGGGGAAACAGGGAAAATAGACAAGCGGGGGGAAAGAGAGAGTCCAGGGAAAAGAGACAGGACAGGGAAGAGAGAGGGAAAAGAGGGAGTGGAGGAAAGGGAGGGAATAGAGGAAGGCGAGTGGAAGCGGGAAAAAATGAACGCCGAGAGAACAGAGGTGAGAGAGACGTGCAAGGGGAAACAGGGAAAAGAGAAAAGCGGGGGAAAAGAGAGAGTCCAGGGAAAAGAGACACGACTGGGAAGAGACAGTGAAAAGAGAGAGTTGATGAATGAGAGGGAAAAGAGAGGGGCGAGTGAAAGCGGGAAAATGAGACACCGAGTGAAGAGAGGTGACAGACACAGGAGAGGGGAAAGAGGGGGAAGAGACAAGCGGGGGAAAAGAGAGAGTCCAGGGAAAAGAGACAGGACAGGGAAGAGAGAGGGAAAAGAGGGAGTGGTGGAAAGGGAGGGAATAGAGGAAGGCGAGTGAAAGCAGGAAAAATGAACGCCGACAGAACAGAGGTGAGAGAGACAGGCGAGGGGAAACAGGGAAAAGAGGCAAGCGGGGGAAAAGAGAGAGTCCAGGGAAAAGAGACACGACTGGGAAGAGACAGTGAAAAGAGAGAGTTGAGGAATGAGAGGGAAAAGAGAGGGGCGAGTGAAAGCGGGAAAATGAGACACCGAGTGAAGAGAGGTGACAGACACAGGAGAGGGGAAAGAGGGGGAAGAGACAAGCGGGGGAAAAGAGAGAGTCCAGGGAAAAGAGAAAGGACAGGGAAGAGAGAGGGAAAAGAGGGTGTGGAGGAAAGGGAGGGAATAGAGGAAGGCGAGTGAAAGCGGGAAAAATGAACGCCGAGAGAACAGATGTGAGAGAGACAGGCGACGGGAAACAGGGAAAAGAGCAAAGCGGGGGAAAAGAGACCGTCCAGGGAAAAGAGACACGACTGGGAAGAGACAGTGAAAAGAGAGAGTTGATGAATGAGAGGGAAAAGAGAGGGGCGAGTGAAAGCGGGAAAATGAGACACCGAGTGAAGAGAGGTGACAGACACAGGAGAGGGGAAAGAGGGGGAAGAGACAAGCGGGGGAAAAGAGAGAGTCCAGGGAAAAGAGAAAGGACAGGGAAGAGAGAGGGAAAAGAGGGTGTGGAGGAAAGGGAGGGAATAGAGGAAGGCGAGTGAAAGCGGGAAAAATGAACGCTGAGAGAACAGAGGTGAGAGAGACAGGCGAGGGGAAACAGGGAAAAGAGACAAGCGGGGGGGAAGAGAGAGTCCAGGGAAAAGAGACAGGACAGGGAAGAGAGAGGGAAAAGAGGGAGTGGAGGGAAGGGAGGGAATAGAGGAAGGCGAGTGGAAGCGGGAAAAATGAACGCCGAGAGAACAGAGGTGAGAGAGACAGGCGAGGGGAAACAGGGAAAAGAGGCAAGCGGGGGAAAAGAGAGAGTCCAGGGAAAAGAGACAGGACAGCGAAGAGAGAGGGAAAAGAGGGAGTGGAGGAAAGGGAGGGAATAGAGGAAGGCGAGTGGAAGCGGGAAAAATGAACGCCGAGAGAACAGAGGTGAGAGAGACAGGCGAGGGGAAACAGGGAAAAGAGGCAAGCGGGGGAAAAGAGAGAGTCCAGGGAAAAGAGACAGGACAGCGAAGAGAGAGGGAAAAGAATGTGTCCAGGGAAAAGAGACACGACTGGGAAGAGACAGTGAAAAGAGAGAGTTGAGGAATGAGAGGGAAAAGAGAGGGGCGAGTGAGAGTGGGAAATTGAGACACCGAGTGAAGAGAGGTGACAGACACAGGAGAGGAGAAAGAGGCGGAAGAGACAAGCGGGGGAAAAGAGAGAGTCCAGGGAAAAGAGAAAGGACAGGGAAGAGAGAGGGAAAAGAGGGTGTGGAGGAAAGGGAGGGAATAGAGGAAGGCGAGTGAAAGCGGGAAAAATGAACGCTGAGAGAACAGAGGTGAGGGAGACAGGCGAGGGGAAACAGGGAAAAGAGACAAGCGGGGGGAAAGAGAGAGTCCAGGGAAAAGAGACAGGACAGGGAAGAGAGAGGGAAAAGAGGGAGTGGAGGAAAGGAAGGGAATAGAGGAAGGCGAGTGGAAGCGGGAAAAATGAACGCCGAGAGAACAGAGGTGAGAGAGACAGGCGAGGGGAAACAGGGAAAAGAGGCAAGCGGGGGAAAAGAGAGAGTCCAGGGAAAAGAGACAGGACAGCGAAGAGAGAGGGAAAAGAATGTGTCCAGGGAAAAGAGACACGACTGGGAAGAGACAGTGAAAAGAGAGAGCTGAGGAATGAGAGGGAAAAGAGAGGGGCGAGTGAAAGCGGGAAAATGAGACACCGAGTGAAGAGAGGTGACAGACACAGGAGAGGGGAAAGAGGGGGAAGAGACAAGCCGGGGAAAAGAGAGAGTCCAGGGAAAAGAGACAGGACAGGGAAGAGAGAGGGAAAAGAGGGAGTGGAGGGAAGGGAGGGAATAGAGGAAGGCGAGTGAAAGCAGGAAAAATGAACGCCGACAGAACAGAGGTGAGAGAGACAGGCGAGGGGAAACAGGGAAAAGAGAAAAGCGGGGGAAAAGAGACTATCCAGGGAAAAGAGACACGACTGGGAAGAGACAGTGAAAAGAGAGAGTTGATGAATGAGAGGGAAAAGAGAGGGGCGAGTGAAAGTGGGAAATTGAGACACCGAGTGAAGAGAGGTGACAGACACAGGAGAGGAGAAAGAGGGGGAAGAGACAAGCGGGGGAAAAGAGAGAGTCCAGGGAAAAGAGAAAGGACAGGGAAGAGAGAGGGAAAAGAGGGTGTGGAGGAAAGGGAGGGAATAGAGGAAGGCGAGTGAAAGCGGGAAAAATGAACGCTGAGAGAACAGAGGTGAGAGAGACAGGCGAGGGGAAACAGGGAAAAGAGACAAGCGGGGGGAAAGAGAGAGTCCAGGGAAAAGAGACAGGACAGGGAAGAGAGAGGGAAAAGAGGGAGTGGAGGGAAGGGAGGGAATAGAGGAAGGCGAGTGGAAGCGGGAAAAATGAACGCCGAGAGAACAGAGGTGAGAGAGACAGGCGAGGGGAAACAGGGAAAAGAGGCAAGCGGGGGAAAAGAGAGAGTCCAGGGAAAAGAGACACGACTGGGAAGAGACAGTGAAAAGAGAGAGTTGAGGAATGAGAGGGAAAAGAGAGGGGCGAGTGAAAGCGGGAAAATGAGACACCGAGTGAAGAGAGGTGACAGACACAGGAGAGGGGAAAGAGGGGGAAGAGACAAGCGGGGGAAAAGAGAGAGTCCAGGGAAAAGAGACAGGACAGGGAAGAGAGAGGGAAAAGAGGGAGTGGTGGAAAGGGAGGGAATAGAGGAAGGCGAGTGAAAGCAGGAAAAATGAACGCCGACAGAACAGAGGTGAGAGAGACAGGCGAGGGGAAACAGGGAAAAGAGGCAAGCGGGGGAAAAGAGAGAGTCCAGGGAAAAGAGACACGACTGGGAAGAGACAGTGAAAAGAGAGAGTTGAGGAATGAGAGGGAAAAGAGAGGGGCGAGTGAAAGCGGGAAAATGAGACACCGAGTGAAGAGAGGTGACAGACACAGGAGAGGGGAAAGAGGGGGAAGAGACAAGCGGGGGAAAAGAGAGAGTCCAGGGAAAAGAGAAAGGACAGGGAAGAGAGAGGGAAAAGAGGGTGTGGAGGAAAGGGAGGGAATAGAGGAAGGCGAGTGAAAGCGGGAAAAATGAACGCCGAGAGAACAGATGTGAGAGAGACAGGCGACGGGAAACAGGGAAAAGAGCAAAGCGGGGGAAAAGAGAGAGTCCAGGGAAAAGAGACACGACTGGGAAGAGACAGTGAAAAGAGAGAGTTGATGAATGAGAGGGAAAAGAGAGGGGCGAGTGAAAGCGGGAAAATGAGACACCGAGTGAAGAGAGGTGACAGACACAGGAGAGGGGAAAGAGGGGGAAGAGACAAGCGGGGGGAAAGAGAGAGTCCAGGGAAAAGAGACAGGACAGGGAAGAGAGAGGGAAAAGAGGGAGTGGAGGAAAGGGAGGGAATAGAGGAAGGCGAGTGGAAGCGGGAAAAATGAACGCCGAGAGAACAGAGGTGAGACAGGCAAGGGGAAACAGGGAAAAGAGAAAAGCGGGGGAAAAGAGAGAGTCCAGGGAAAAGAGACACGACTGGGAAGAGACAGTGAAAAGAGAGAGTTGAGGAATGAGAGGGAAAAGAGAGGGGCGAGTGAAAGCGGGAAAATGAGACACCGAGTGAAGAGAGGTGACAGACACAGGAGAGGGGAAAGAGGGGGAAGAGACAAGCGGGGGAAAAGAGAGAGCCCAGGGAAAAGAGACAGGACAGGGAAGAGAGAGGGAAAAGAGGGAGTGGTGGGAAGGGAGGGAATAGAGGAAGGCGAGTGAAAGCAGGAAAAATGAACGCCGAGAGAACAGAGGTGAGAGAGACAGGCGAGGGGAAACAGGGAAAAGAGGCAAGCGGGGGGAAAGAGAGAGTCCAGGGAAAAGAGACAGGACAGCGAAGAGAGAGGGAAAAGAGGGAGTGGAGGAAAGGGCGGGAATAGAGGAAGGCGAGTGGAAGCGGGAAAAATGAACGCCGAGAGAACAGAGGTGAGAGAGACAGGCGAGGGGAAACAGGGAAAAGAGGCAAGCGAGGGAAAAGCTGGAAAATAGGGAGTTGAGGGAAAGCAGGGGAAAGTGACTGGTGAGGGTAAAGAGGGAAGAGTTCATGGAGAATAGGCAAAAGAGGGAAAAGCGACAGGCAAGGGTAAAGAGAGAGGTGAGGAAAGAGAAGGAAAAGAGAGAGGCGAGAGAAAGGGGGGAAATTAGACACCGAGTGAAGAGAGGTGACAGACACAGGAGAGGGGAAAGAGGGGAAAGAGACAAGCGGGGGGAAAGAGAGAGTCCAGGGAAAAGCGACAGGACAGGGAGGAGAGAGTGAAAAGAGGGAGTTGATGAGTGAGAGAGAAAAGAGAGGGGCGAGTGAAGGTGGGAAATTTACACACCGAGTGAAGAGAGGTGACAGATACAGGAGAGGGGAAAGAAGGGAAAGAGACAAGCCGGGGAAAAGAGAGTATCCAGGGAAAACAGACAGGACAGGGAGGAGAGAGTGTAGAGAGAGAGTTGATGAATGAGAGTTAAACGAGAGAGGCGAGTGAAAGTGGGAAAATGAGACACCAAGTGAAGAGAGGTGAGAGAGACAGGCGAGGGGAAACAGGGAAAAGAGGCAAGGGGGGGAAAAGAGAGAGTCCAGGGAAAAGAGATAGGACAGGGAAGAGAGAGGGAAAAGAGGGAGTGGAGGAAAGGGAGGGAATAGAGGAAGGCGAGTGGAAGCGGGAAAAATGAACGCCGAGAGAACAGAGGTGAGAGAGACAGGCGAGGGGAAACAGGGAAAAGAGGCAAGCGGGGGAAAAGAGAGAGTCCAGGGAAAAGAGACTGGACAGCGAAGAGAGAGGGAAAAGAATGTGTCCAGGGAAAAGAGACACGACTGGGAAGAGACAGTGAAAAGAGAGAGTTGAGGAATGAGAGGGAAAAGAGAGGGGCGAGTGAAAGCGGGAAAATGAGACACCGAGTGAAGAGAGGTGACAGACACAGGAGAGGGGAAAGAGGGGGAAGAGACAAGCGGGGGGAAAGAGAGAGCCCAGGCAAAAGAGACAGGACAGGGAAGAGAGAGGGAAAAGAGGGAGTGGAGGAAAGGGAGGGAATAGAGGAAGGCGAGTGAAAGAGGGGGAAATGAACGCCGAGAGAACAGAGGTGAGAGAGACAGGCGAGGGGAAACAGGGAAAAGAGAAAAGCGGGGGAAAAGAGAGAGTCCAGGGAAAAGAGACAGGACAGGGAAGAGAGAGGGCAAAGCATGTATCCAGGGAAAAGAGACACGACTGGGAAGAGACAGTGAAAAGAGGGAGTTGAGGAATGAGAGGGAAAAGAGAGGGGCGAGTGAAAGCGGGAAATTGAGACACCGAGTGAAGAGAGGTGACAGACACAGGAGAGGGGAAAGAGGGGGAAGAGACAAGCGGGGGGAAAGAGAGAGCCCAGGGAAAAGAGACAGGACAGGGAAGAGAGAGGGAAAAGAGGGAGTGGAGGAAAGGGAGGGAATAGAGGAAGGCGAGTGGAAGCGGGAAAAATGAACGCCGAGAGAACAGAGGTGAGAGAGACAGGCGAGGGGAAACAGGGAAAAGAGACAAGCGGGGGGAAAGAGAGAGTCCAGGGAAAAGAGACAGGACAGGGAAGAGAGAGGGAAAAGAGGGAGTGGAGGAAAGGGAGGGAATAGAGGAAGGCGAGTGGAAGCGGGAAAAATGAACGCCGAGAGAACAGAGGTGAGAGAGACAGGCGAGGGGAAACAGGGAAAAGAGGCAAGCGGGGGAAAAGAGAGAGTCCAGGGAAAAGAGACTGGACAGCGAAGAGAGAGGGAAAAGAATGTGTCCAGGGAAAAGAGACACGACTGGGAAGAGACAGTGAAAAGAGAGAGTTGAGGAATGAGAGGGAAAAGAGAGGGGCGAGTGAAAGCGGGAAAATGAGACACCGAGTGAAGAGAGGTGACAGACACAGGAGAGGGGAAAGAGGGGGAAGAGACAAGCGGGGGAAAAGAGAGAGTCCAGGGAAAAGAGACAGGACAGGGAAGAGAGAGGGAAAAGAGGGTGTGGAGGAAAGGGAGGGAATAGAGGAAGGCGAGTGAAAGCAGGAAAAATGAACGCCGAGAGAACAGAGGTGAGAGAGACAGGCGAGGGGAAACAGGGAAAAGAGAAAAGCGGGGGAAAAGAGAGAGTCCAGGGAAAAGAGACACGACTGGGAAGAGACAGTGAAAAGAGAGAGTTGAGGAATGAGAGGGAAAAGAGAGGGGCGAGTGAAAGCGGGAAAATGAGACACCGAGTGAAGAGAGGTGACAGACACAGGAGAGGGGAAAGAGGGGGAAGAGACAAGCGGGGGGAAAGAGAGGCCAGGGAAAAGAGACAGGACAGGGAGGAGAGAGGGAAAAGAGGGAGTGGAGGAAAGGGAGGGAATAGAGGAAGGCGAGTGGAAGCGGGAAAAATGAACGCCGAGAGAACAGAGGTGAGAGAGACAGGCGAGGGGAAACAGGGAAATAGGCAAGCGGGGGAAAAGAGAGAGTCCAGGGAAAAGAGACACGACTGGGAAGAGACAGTGAAAAGAGAGAGTTGAGGAATGAGAGGGAAAAGAGAGGGGCGAGTGAAAGCGGGAAAATGAGACACCGAGTGAAGAGAGGTGACAGACACAGGAGAGGGGAAAGAGGGGGAAGAGACAAGCGGGGGAAAAGAGAGAGTCCAGGGAAAAGAGACAGGACAGGGAAGAGAGAGGGAAAAGAGGGAGTGGTGGAAAGGGAGGGAATAGAGGAAGGCGAGTGAAAGCAGGAAAAATGAACGCCGACAGAACAGAGGTGAGAGAGACAGGCGAGGGGAAACAGGGAAAAGAGGCAAGCGGGGGAAAAGAGAGAGTCCAGGGAAAAGAGACACGACTGGGAAGAGACAGTGAAAAGAGAGAGTTGAGGAATGAGAGGGAAAAGAGAGGGGCGAGTGAAAGCGGGAAAATGAGACACCGAGTGAAGAGAGGTGACAGACACAGGAGAGGGGAAAGAGGGGGAAGAGACAAGCGGGGGAAAAGAGAGAGTCCAGGGAAAAGAGACAGGACAGGGAAGAGAGAGGGAAAAGAGGGTGTGGAGGAAAGGGAGGGAATAGAGGAAGGCGAGTGAAAGCGGGAAAAATGAACGCCGAGAGAACAGATGTGAGAGAGACAGGCGACGGGAAACAGGGAAAAGAGCAAAGCGGGGGAAAAGAGACCGTCCAGGGAAAAGAGACACGACTGGGAAGAGACAGTGAAAAGAGAGAGTTGATGAATGAGAGGGAAAAGAGAGGGGCGAGTGAAAGCGGGAAAATGAGACACCGAGTGAAGAGAGGTGACAGACACAGGAGAGGGGAAAGAGGGGGAAGAGACAAGCGGGGGGAAAGAGAGAGTCCAGGGAAAAGAGACAGGACAGGGAAGAGAGAGGGAAAAGAGGGAGTGGAGGAAAGGGAGGGAATAGAGGAAGGCGAGTGGAAGCGGGAAAAAATGAACGCCGAGAGAACAGAGGTGAGAGAGACGTGCAAGGGGAAACAGGGAAAAGAGACAAGCGGGGGGAAAGAGAGAGTCCAGGGAAAAGAGACACGACTGGGAAGAGACAGTGAAAAGAGAGAGTTGAGGAATGAGAGGGAAAAGAGAGGGGCGAGTGAAAGCGGGAAAATGAGACACCGAGTGAAGAGAGGTGACAGACACAGGAGAGGGGAAAGAGGGGGAAGAGACAAGCGGGGGAAAAGAGAGAGCCCAGGGAAAAGAGACAGGACAGGGAAGAGAGAGGGAAAAGAGGGAGTGGAGGGAAGGGAGGGAATAGAGGAAGGCGAGTGAAAGCAGGAAAAATGAACGCCGACAGAACAGAGGTGAGAGAGACAGGCGAGGGGAAACAGGGAAAAGAGACAAGCCGGGGAAAAGAGACTATCCAGGGAAAAGAGACACGACTGGGAAGAGACAGTGAAAAGAGAAAGTTGAGTAATGAGAGGGAAAAGAGAGGGGCGAGTGAAAGCGGGAAAATGAGACACCGAGTGAAGAGAGGTGACAGACACAGGAGAGGGGAAAGAGGGGGAAGAGACAAGCGGGGGAAAAGAGAGAGTCCAGGGAAAAGAGACAGGACAGGGAAGAGAGAGGGAAAAGAGGGAGTGGTGGAAAGGGAGGGAATAGAGGAAGGCGAGTGAAAGCGGGAAAAATGAACGCCGAGAGAACAGAGGTGAGAGAGACAGGCGAGGGGAAACAGGGAAAAGAGAAAAGCGGGGGAAAAGAGAGAGTCCAGGGAAAAGAGACACGACTGGGAAGAGAGAGTGAAAAGAGAGAGTTGAGGAATGAGAGGGAAAAGAGAGGGGCGAGTGAAAGCGGGAAAATGAGACACCGAGTGAAGAGAGGTGACAGACACAGGAGAGGGGAAAGAGGGGGAAGAGACAAGCGGGGGAAAAGAGAGAGTCCAGGGAAAAGAGACAGGACAGGGAAGAGAGAGGGAAAAGAGGGAGTGGTGGAAAGGGAGGGAATAGAGGAAGGCGAGTGAAAGCGGGAAAAATGAACGCCGAGAGAACAGAGGTGAGAGAGACAGGCGAGGGGAAACAGGGAAAAGAGAAAAGCGGGGGGAAAGAGAGAGCCCAGGGAAAAGAGACAGGACAGGGAAGAGAGAGGGAAAAGAGGGAGTGGAGGAAAGGGAGGGAATAGAGGAAGGCGAGTGGAAGCGGGAAAAATGAACGCCGAGAGAACAGAGGTGAGAGAGACAGGCAAGGGGAAACAGGGAAAAGAGAAAAGCGGGGGAAAAGAGAGAGTCCAGGGAAAAGAGACACGACTGGGAAGAGACAGTGAAAAGAGAGAGTTGAGGAATGAGAGGGAAAAGAGAGGGGCGAGTGAAAGCGGGAAAATGAGACACCGAGTGAAGAGAGGTGACAGACACAGGAGAGGGGAAAGAGGGGGAAGAGACAAGCGGGGGGAAAGAGAGGCCAGGGAAAAGAGACAGGACAGGGAGGAGAGAGGGAAAAGAGGGAGTGGAGGAAAGGGAGGGAATAGAGGAAGGCGAGTGGAAGCGGGAAAAATGAACGCCGAGAGAACAGAGGTGAGAGAGACAGGCGAGGGGAAACAGGGAAAAGAGGCAAGCGGGGGAAAAGAGAGAGTCCAGGGAAAAGAGACACGACTGGGAAGAGACAGTGAAAAGAGAGAGTTGAGGAATGAGAGGGAAAAGAGAGGGGCGAGTGAAAGCGGGAAAATGAGACACCGAGTGAAGAGAGGTGACAGACACAGGAGAGGGGAAAGAGGGGGAAGAGACAAGCGGGGGAAAAGAGAGAGTCCAGGGAAAAGAGACAGGACAGGGAAGAGAGAGGGAAAAGAGGGAGTGGTGGAAAGGGAGGGAATAGAGGAAGGCGAGTGAAAGCAGGAAAAATGAACGCCGACAGAACAGAGGTGAGAGAGACAGGCGAGGGGAAACAGGGAAAAGAGGCAAGCGGGGGAAAAGAGAGAGTCCAGGGAAAAGAGACACGACTGGGAAGAGACAGTGAAAAGAGAGAGTTGAGGAATGAGAGGGAAAAGAGAGGGGCGAGTGAAAGCGGGAAAATGAGACACCGAGTGAAGAGAGGTGACAGACACAGGAGAGGGGAAAGAGGGGGAAGAGACAAGCGGGGGAAAAGAGAGAGTCCAGGGAAAAGAGAAAGGACAGGGAAGAGAGAGGGAAAAGAGGGTGTGGAGGAAAGGGAGGGAATAGAGGAAGGCGAGTGAAAGCGGGAAAAATGAACGCCGAGAGAACAGATGTGAGAGAGACAGGCGACGGGAAACAGGGAAAAGAGCAAAGCGGGGGAAAAGAGACCGTCCAGGGAAAAGAGACACGACTGGGAAGAGACAGTGAAAAGAGAGAGTTGATGAATGAGAGGGAAAAGAGAGGGGCGAGTGAAAGCGGGAAAATGAGACACCGAGTGAAGAGAGGTGACAGACACAGGAGAGGGGAAAGAGGGGGAAGAGACAAGCGGGGGGAAAGAGAGAGCCCAGGGAAAAGAGACAGGACAGGGAAGAGAGAGGGAAAAGAGGGAGTGGAGGAAAGGGAGGGAATAGAGGAAGGCGAGTGAAAGAGGGGGAAATGAACGCCGAGAGAACAGAGGTGAGAGAGACAGGCGAGGGGAAACAGGGAAAATAGACAAGCGGGGGAAAAGAGAGAGTCCAGGGAAAAGAGACAGGACAGGGAAGAGAGAGGGCAAAGAATGTGTCCAGGGAAAAGAGACACGACTGGGAAGAGACAGTGAAAAGAGGGAGTTGAGGAATGAGAGGGAAAAGAGAGGGGCGAGTGAAAGCGGGAAATTGAGACACCGAGTGAAGAGAGGTGACAGACACAGGAGAGGGGAAAGAGGGGGAAGAGACAAGCGGGGGGAAAGAGAGAGCCCAGGGAAAAGAGACAGGACAGGGAAGAGAGAGGGAAAAGAGGGAGTGGAGGAAAGGGAGGGAATAGAGGAAGGCGAGTGGAAGCGGGAAAAATGAACGCCGAGAGAACAGAGGTGAGAGAGACAGGCGAGGGGAAACAGGGAAAAGAGGCAAGCGGGGGAAAAGAGAGAGTCCAGGGAAAAGAGACAGGACAGGGAAGAGAGAGGGAAAAGAGGGAGTGGAGGAAAGGGAGGGAATAGAGGAAGGCGAGTGGAAGCGGGAAAAATGAACGCCGAGAGAACAGAGGTGAGAGAGACAGGCAAGGGGAAACAGGGAAAAGAGAAAAGCGGGGGAAAAGAGAGAGTCCAGGGAAAAGAGACACGACTGGGAACAGACAGTGAAAAGAGAGAGTTGAGGAATGAGAGGGAAAAGAGAGGGGCGAGTGAAAGCGGGAAAATGAGACACCGAGTGAAGAGAGGTGACAGACACAGGAGAGGGGAAAGAGGGGGAAGAGACAAGCGGGGGAAAAGAGAGAGTCCAGGGAAAAGAGAAAGGACAGGGAAGAGAGAGGGAAAAGAGGGTGTGGAGGAAAGGGAGGGAATAGAGGAAGGCGAGTGAAAGCGGGAAAAATGAACGCCGAGAGAACAGATGTGAGAGAGACAGGCGACGGGAAACAGGGAAAAGAGAAAAGCGGGGGAAAAGAGAGAGTCCAGGGAAAAGAGACACGACTGGGAAGAGACAGTGAAAAGAGAGAGTTGAGGAATGAGAGGGAAAAGAGAGGGGCGAGTGAAAGCGGGAAAATGAGACACCGAGTGAAGAGAGGTGACAGACACAGGAGAGGGGAAAGAGGGGGAAGAGACAAGCGGGGGAAAAGAGAGAGCCCAGGGAAAAGAGACAGGACAGGGAAGAGAGAGGGAAAAGAGGGAGTGGAGGGAAGGGAGGGAATAGAGGAAGGCGAGTGAAAGCAGGAAAAATGAACGCCGACAGAACAGAGGTGAGAGAGACAGGCGAGGGGAAACAGGGAAAAGAGACAAGCCGGGGAAAAGAGATTATCCAGGGAAAAGAGACACGACTGGGAAGAGACAGTGAAAAGAGAAAGTTGAGTAATGAGAGGGAAAAGAGAGGGGCGAGTGAAAGCGGGAAAATGAGACACCGAGTGAAGAGAGGTGACAGACACAGGAGAGGGGAAAGAGGGGGAAGAGACAAGCGGGGGAAAAGAGAGAGTCCAGGGAAAAGAGACAGGACAGGGAAGAGAGAGGGAAAAGAGGGAGTGGTGGAAAGGGAGGGAATAGAGGAAGGCGAGTGAAAGCGGGAAAAATGAACGCCGAGAGAACAGAGGTGAGAGAGACAGGCGAGGGGAAACAGGGAAAAGAGAAAAGCGGGGGAAAAGAGAGAGTCCAGGGAAAAGAGACACGACTGAGAAGAGAGAGTGAAAAGAGAGAGTTGAGGAATGAGAGGGAAAAGAGAGGGGCGAGTGAAAGCGGGAAAATGAGACACCGAGTGAAGAGAGGTGACAGACACAGGAGAGGGGAAAGAGGGGGAAGAGACAAGCGGGGGAAAAGAGAGAGTCCAGGGAAAAGAGACAGGACAGGGAAGAGAGAGGGAAAAGAGGGAGTGGAGGAAAGGGAGGGAATAGAGGAAGGCGAGTGAAAGCGGGAAAAATGAACGCCGAGAGAACAGAGGTGAGAGAGACAGGCGAGGGGAAACAGGGAAAAGAGAAAAGCGGGGGGAAAGAGAGAGCCCAGGGAAAAGAGACAGGACAGGGAAGAGAGAGGGAAAAGAGGGAGTGGAGGAAAGGGAGGGAATAGAGGAAGGCGAGTGGAAGCGGGAAAAATGAACGCCGAGAGAACAGAGGTGAGAGAGACAGGCAAGGGGAAACAGGGAAAAGAGAAAAGCGGGGGAAAAGAGAGAGTCCAGGGAAAAGAGACACGACTGGGAAGAGACAGTGAAAAGAGAGAGTTGAGGAATGAGAGGGAAAAGAGAGGGGCGAGTGAAAGCGGGAAAATGAGACACCGAGTGAAGAGAGGTGACAGACACAGGAGAGGGGAAAGAGGGGGAAGAGACAAGCGGGGGGAAAGAGAGGCCAGGGAAAAGAGACAGGACAGGGAGGAGAGAGGGAAAAGAGAGAGTGGAGGAAAGGGAGGGAATAGAGGAAGGCGAGTGGAAGCGGGAAAAATGAACGCCGAGAGAACAGAGGTGAGAGAGACAGGCGAGGGGAAACAGGGAAAAGAGGCAAGCGGGGGAAAAGAGAGAGTCCAGGGAAAAGAGACACGACTGGGAAGAGACAGTGAAAAGAGAGAGTTGAGGAATGAGAGGGAAAAGAGAGGGGCGAGTGAAAGCGGGAAAATGAGACACCGAGTGAAGAGAGGTGACAGACACAGGAGAGGGGAAAGAGGGGGAAGAGACAAGCGGGGGAAAAGAGAGAGTCCAGGGAAAAGAGACAGGACAGGGAAGAGAGAGGGAAAAGAGGGAGTGGTGGAAAGGGAGGGAATAGAGGAAGGCGAGTGAAAGCAGGAAAAATGAACGCCGACAGAACAGAGGTGAGAGAGACAGGCGAGGGGAAACAGGGAAAAGAGGCAAGCGGGGGAAAAGAGAGAGTCCAGGGAAAAGAGACACGACTGGGAAGAGACAGTGCAAAGAGAGAGTTGAGGAATGAGAGGGAAAAGAGAGGGGCGAGTGAAAGCGGGAAAATGAGACACCGAGTGAAGAGAGGTGACAGACACAGGAGAGGGGAAAGATGGGGAAGAGACAAGCGGGGGAAAAGAGAGAGTCCAGGGAAAAGAGAAAGGACAGGGAAGAGAGAGGGAAAAGAGGGTGTGGAGGAAAGGGAGGGAATAGAGGAAGGCGAGTGAAAGCGGGAAAAATGAACGCCGAGAGAACAGATGTGAGAGAGACAGGCGACGGGAAACAGGGAAAAGAGCAAAGCGGGGGAAAAGAGACCGTCCAGGGAAAAGAGACACGACTGGGAAGAGACAGTGAAAAGAGAGAGTTGATGAATGAGAGGGAAAAGAGAGGGGCGAGTGAAAGCGGGAAAATGAGACACCGAGTGAAGAGAGGTGACAGACACAGGAGAGGGGAAAGAGGGGGAAGAGACAAGCGGGGGGAAAGAGAGAGTCCAGGGAAAAGAGACAGGACAGGGAAGAGAGAGGGAAAAGAGGGAGTGGAGGAAAGGGAGGGAATAGAGGAAGGCGAGTGGAAGCGGGAAAAATGAACGCCGAGAGAACAGAGGTGAGACAGGCAAGGGGAAACAGGGAAAAGAGAAAAGCCGGGGAAAAGAGATTATCCAGGGAAAAGAGACACGACTGGGAAGAGACAGTGAAAAGAGAAAGTTGAGTAATGAGAGGGAAAAGAGAGGGGCGAGTGAAAGCGGGAAAATGAGACACCGAGTGAAGAGAGGTGACAGACACAGGAGAGGGGAAAGAGGGGGAAGAGACAAGCGGGGGAAAAGAGAGAGTCCAGGGAAAAGAGACAGGACAGGGAAGAGAGAGGGAAAAGAGGGAGTGGTGGAAAGGGAGGGAATAGAGGAAGGCGAGTGAAAGCGGGAAAAATGAACGCCGAGAGAACAGAGGTGAGAGAGACAGGCGAGGGGAAACAGGGAAAAGAGAAAAGCGGGGGAAAAGAGAGAGTCCAGGGAAAAGAGACACGACTGGGAAGAGAGAGTGAAAAGAGAGAGTTGAGGAATGAGAGGGAAAAGAGAGGGGCGAGTGAAAGCGGGAAAATGAGACACCGAGTGAAGAGAGGTGACAGACACAGGAGAGGGGAAAGAGGGGGAAGAGACAAGCGGGGGAAAAGAGAGAGTCCAGGGAAAAGAGACAGGACAGGGAAGAGAGAGGGGAAAGAGGGAGTGGTGGAAAGGGAGGGAATAGAGGAAGGCGAGTGAAAGCGGGAAAAATGAACGCCGAGAGAACAGAGGTGAGAGAGACAGGCGAGGGGAAACAGGGAAAAGAGAAAAGCGGGGGGAAAGAGAGAGCCCAGGGAAAAGAGACAGGACAGGGAAGAGAGAGGGAAAAGAGGGAGTGGAGGAAAGGGAGGGAATAGAGGAAGGCGAGTGAAAGAGGGGGAAATGAACGCCGAGAGAACAGAGGTGAGAGAGACAGGCGAGGGGAAACAGGGAAAATAGACAAGCGGGGGAAAAGAGAGAGTCCAGGGAAAAGAGACAGGACAGGGAAGAGAGAGGGAAAAGAGGGAGTGGAGGAAAGGGAGGGAATAGAGGAAGGCGAGTGGAAGCGGGAAAAAATGAACGCCGAGAGAACAGAGGTGAGAGAGACGTGCAAGGGGAAACAGGGAAAAGAGAAAAGCGGGGGAAAAGAGAGAGTCCAGGGAAAAGAGACACGACTGGGAAGAGACAGTGAAAAGAGAGAGTTGATGAATGAGAGGGAAAAGAGAGGGGCGAGTGAAAGCGGGAAAATGAGACACCGAGTGAAGAGAGGTGACAGACACAGGAGAGGGGAAAGAGGGGGAAGAGACAAGCGGGGGAAAAGAGAGAGTCCAGGGAAAAGAGACAGGACAGGGAAGAGAGAGGGAAAAGAGGGAGTGGTGGAAAGGGAGGGAATAGAGGAAGGCGAGTGAAAGCAGGAAAAATGAACGCCGACAGAACAGAGGTGAGAGAGACAGGCGAGGGGAAACAGGGAAAAGAGGCAAGCGGGGGAAAAGAGAGAGTCCAGGGAAAAGAGACACGACTGGGAAGAGACAGTGAAAAGAGAGAGTTGAGGAATGAGAGGGAAAAGAGAGGGGCGAGTGAAAGCGGGAAAATGAGACACCGAGTGAAGAGAGGTGACAGACACAGGAGAGGGGAAAGAGGGGGAAGAGACAAGCGGGGGAAAAGAGAGAGTCCAGGGAAAAGAGAAAGGACAGGGAAGAGAGAGGGAAAAGAGGGTGTGGAGGAAAGGGAGGGAATAGAGGAAGGCGAGTGAAAGCGGGAAAAATGAACGCCGAGAGAACAGATGTGAGAGAGACAGGCGACGGGAAACAGGGAAAAGAGCAAAGCGGGGGAAAAGAGACCGTCCAGGGAAAAGAGACACGACTGGGAAGAGACAGTGAAAAGAGAGAGTTGATGAATGAGAGGGAAAAGAGAGGGGCGAGTGAAAGCGGGAAAATGAGACACCGAGTGAAGAGAGGTGACAGACACAGGAGAGGGGAAAGAGGGGGAAGAGACAAGCGGGGGGAAAGAGAGAGTCCAGGGAAAAGAGACAGGACAGGGAAGAGAGAGGGAAAAGAGGGAGTGGAGGGAAGGGAGGGAATAGAGGAAGGCGAGTGGAAGCGGGAAAAATGAACGCCGAGAGAACAGAGGTGAGACAGGCAAGGGGAAACAGGGAAAAGAGAAAAGCGGGGGAAAAGAGAGAGTCCAGGGAAAAGAGACACGACTGGGAAGAGACAGTGAAAAGAGAGAGTTGAGGAATGAGAGGGAAAAGAGAGGGGCGAGTGAAAGTGGGAAATTGAGACACCGAGTGAAGAGAGGTGACAGACACAGGAGAGGGGAAAGAGGGGGAAGAGACAAGCGGGGGAAAAGAGAGAGTCCAGGGAAAAGAGAAAGGACAGGGAAGAGAGAGGGAAAAGAGGGTGTGGAGGAAAGGGAGGGAATAGAGGAAGGCGAGTGAAAGCGGGAAAAATGAACGCTGAGAGAACAGAGGTGAGAGAGACAGGCGAGGGGAAACAGGGAAAAGAGACAAGCGGGGGGAAAGAGAGAGTCCAGGGAAAAGAGACAGGACAGGGAAGAGAGAGGGAAAAGAGGGAGTGGAGGGAAGGGAGGGAATAGAGGAAGGCGAGTGGAAGCGGGAAAAATGAACGCCGAGAGAACAGAGGTGAGAGAGACAGGCGAGGGGAAACAGGGAAAAGAGGCAAGCGGGGGAAAAGAGAGAGTCCAGGGAAAAGAGACAGGACAGCGAAGAGAGAGGGAAAAGAGGGAGTGGAGGAAAGGGAGGGAATAGAGGAAGGCGAGTGGAAGCGGGAAAAATGAACGCCGAGAGAACAGAGGTGAGAGAGACAGGCGAGGGGAAACAGGGAAAAGAGGCAAGCGGGGGAAAAGAGAGAGTCCAGAGAAAAGAGACAGGACAGCGAAGAGAGAGGGAAAAGAATGTGTCCAGGGAAAAGAGACACGACTGGGAAGAGACAGTGAAAAGAGAGAGTTGAGGAATGAGAGGGAAAAGAGAGGGGCGAGTGAGAGTGGGAAATTGAGACACCGAGTGAAGAGAGGTGACAGACACAGGAGAGGAGAAAGAGGCGGAAGAGACAAGCGGGGGAAAAGAGAGAGTCCAGGGAAAAGAGAAAGGACAGGGAAGAGAGAGGGAAAAGAGGGTGTGGAGGAAAGGGAGGGAATAGAGGAAGGCGAGTGAAAGCGGGAAAAATGAACGCTGAGAGAACAGAGGTGAGGGAGACAGGCGAGGGGAAACAGGGAAAAGAGACAAGCGGGGGGAAAGAGAGAGTCCAGGGAAAAGAGACAGGACAGGGAAGAGAGAGGGAAAAGAGGGAGTGGAGGAAAGGAAGGGAATAGAGGAAGGCGAGTGGAAGCGGGAAAAATGAACGCCGAGAGAACAGAGGTGAGAGAGACAGGCGAGGGGAAACAGGGAAAAGAGGCAAGCGGGGGAAAAGAGAGAGTCCAGGGAAAAGAGACAGGACAGCGAAGAGAGAGGGAAAAGAATGTGTCCAGGGAAAAGAGACACGACTGGGAAGAGAGAGTGAAAAGAGAGAGCTGAGGAATGAGAGGGAAAAGAGAGGGGCGAGTGAAAGCGGGAAAATGAGACACCGAGTGAAGAGAGGTGACAGACACAGGAGAGGGGAAAGAGGGGGAAGAGACAAGCCGGGGAAAAGAGAGAGTCCAGGGAAAAGAGACAGGACAGGGAAGAGAGAGGGAAAAGAGGGAGTGGAGGGAAGGGAGGGAATAGAGGAAGGCGAGTGAAAGCAGGAAAAATGAACGCCGACAGAACAGAGGTGAGAGAGACAGGCGAGGGGAAACAGGGAAAAGAGAAAAGCGGGGGAAAAGAGACTATCCAGGGAAAAGAGACACGACTGGGAAGAGACAGTGAAAAGAGAGAGTTGATGAATGAGAGGGAAAAGAGAGGGGCGAGTGAAAGTGGGAAATTGAGACACCGAGTGAAGAGAGGTGACAGACACAGGAGAGGAGAAAGAGGGGGAAGAGACAAGCGGGGGAAAAGAGAGAGTCCAGGGAAAAGAGAAAGGACAGGGAAGAGAGAGGGAAAAGAGGGTGTGGAGGAAAGGGAGGGAATAGAGGAAGGCGAGTGAAAGCGGGAAAAATGAACGCTGAGAGAACAGAGGTGAGAGAGACAGGCGAGGGGAAACAGGGAAAAGAGACAAGCGGGGGGAAAGAGAGAGTCCAGGGAAAAGAGACAGGACAGGGAAGAGAGAGGGAAAAGAGGGAGTGGAGGGAAGGGAGGGAATAGAGGAAGGCGAGTGGAAGCGGGAAAAATGAACGCCGAGAGAACAGAGGTGAGAGAGACAGGCGAGGGGAAACAGGGAAAAGAGGCAAGCGGGGGAAAAGAGAGAGTCCAGGGAAAAGAGACACGACTGGGAAGAGACAGTGAAAAGAGAGAGTTGAGGAATGAGAGGGAAAAGAGAGGGGCGAGTGAAAGCGGGAAAATGAGACACCGAGTGAAGAGAGGTGACAGACACAGGAGAGGGGAAAGAGGGGGAAGAGACAAGCGGGGGAAAAGAGAGAGTCCAGGGAAAAGAGACAGGACAGGGAAGAGAGAGGGAAAAGAGGGAGTGGTGGAAAGGGAGGGAATAGAGGAAGGCGAGTGAAAGCAGGAAAAATGAACGCCGACAGAACAGAGGTGAGAGAGACAGGCGAGGGGAAACAGGGAAAAGAGGCAAGCGGGGGAAAAGAGAGAGTCCAGGGAAAAGAGACACGACTGGGAAGAGACAGTGAAAAGAGAGAGTTGAGGAATGAGAGGGAAAAGAGAGGGGCGAGTGAAAGCGGGAAAATGAGACACCGAGTGAAGAGAGGTGACAGACACAGGAGAGGGGAAAGAGGGGGAAGAGACAAGCGGGGGAAAAGAGAGAGTCCAGGGAAAAGAGAAAGGACAGGGAAGAGAGAGGGAAAAGAGGGTGTGGAGGAAATGGAGGGAATAGAGGAAGGCGAGTGAAAGCGGGAAAAATGAACGCCGAGAGAACAGATGTGAGAGAGACAGGCGACGGGAAACAGGGAAAAGAGCAAAGCGGGGGAAAAGAGACCGTCCAGGGAAAAGAGACACGACTGGGAAGAGACAGTGAAAAGAGAGAGTTGATGAATGAGAGGGAAAAGAGAGGGGCGAGTGAAAGCGGGAAAATGAGACACCGAGTGAAGAGAGGTGACAGACACAGGAGAGGGGAAAGAGGGGGAAGAGACAAGCGGGGGGAAAGAGAGAGTCCAGGGAAAAGAGACAGGACAGGGAAGAGAGAGGGAAAAGAGGGAGTGGAGGAAAGGGAGGGAATAGAGGAAGGCGAGTGGAAGCGGGAAAAATGAACGCCGAGAGAACAGAGGTGAGACAGGCAAGGGGAAACAGGGAAAAGAGAAAAGCGGGGGAAAAGAGAGAGTCCAGGGAAAAGAGACACGACTGGGAAGAGACAGTGAAAAGAGAGAGTTGAGGAATGAGAGGGAAAAGAGAGGGGCGAGTGAAAGCGGGAAAATGAGACACCGAGTGAAGAGAGGTGACAGACACAGGAGAGGGGAAAGAGGGGGAAGAGACAAGCGGGGGAAAAGAGAGAGCCCAGGGAAAAGAGACAGGACAGGGAAGAGAGAGGGAAAAGAGGGAGTGGAGGGAAGGGAGGGAATAGAGGAAGGCGAGTGAAAGCAGGAAAAATGAACGCCGACAGAACAGAGGTGAGAGAGACAGGCGAGGGGAAACAGGGAAAAGAGACAAGCCGGGGAAAAGAGATTATCCAGGGAAAAGAGACACGACTGGGAAGAGACAGTGAAAAGAGAAAGTTGAGTAATGAGAGGGAAAAGAGAGGGGCGAGTGAAAGCGGGAAAATGAGACACCGAGTGAAGAGAGGTGACAGACACAGGAGAGGGGAAAGAGGGGGAAGAGAAAAGCGGGGGAAAAGAGAGAGTCCAGGGAAAAGAGACAGGACAGGGAAGAGAGAGGGAAAAGAGGGAGTGGTGGAAAGGGAGGGAATAGAGGAAGGCGAGTGAAAGCGGGAAAAATGAACGCCGAGAGAACAGAGGTGAGAGAGACAGGCGAGGGGAAACAGGGAAAAGAGAAAAGCGGGGGAAAAGAGAGAGTCCAGGGAAAAGAGACACGACTGGGAAGAGAGAGTGAAAAGAGAGAGTTGAGGAATGAGAGGGAAAAGAGAGGGGCGAGTGAAAGCGGGAAAATGAGACACCGAGTGAAGAGAGGTGACAGACACAGGAGAGGGGAAAGAGGGGGAAGAGACAAGCGGGGGAAAAGAGAGAGTCCAGGGAAAAGAGACAGGACAGGGAAGAGAGAGGGAAAAGAGGGAGTGGTGGAAAGGGAGGGAATAGAGGAAGGCGAGTGAAAGCGGGAAAAATGAACGCCGAGAGAACAGAGGTGAGAGAGACAGGCGAGGGGAAACAGGGAAAAGAGAAAAGCGGGGGGAAAGAGAGAGCCCAGGGAAAAGAGACAGGACAGGGAAGAGAGAGGGAAAAGAGGGAGTGGAGGAAAGGGAGGGAATAGAGGAAGGCGAGTGAAAGAGGGGGAAATGAACGCCGAGAGAACAGAGGTGAGAGAGACAGGCGAGGGGAAACAGGGAAAATAGACAAGCGGGGGAAAAGAGAGAGTCCAGGGAAAAGAGACAGGACAGGGAAGAGAGAGGGAAAAGAGGGAGTGGAGGAAAGGGAGGGAATAGAGGAAGGCGAGTGGAAGCGGGAAAAAATGAACGCCGAGAGAACAGAGGTGAGAGAGACGTGCAAGGGGAAACAGGGAAAAGAGAAAAGCGGGGGAAAAGAGAGAGTCCAGGGAAAAGAGACACGACTGGGAAGAGACAGTTAAAAGAGAGAGTTGATGAATGAGAGGGAAAAGAGAGGGGCGAGTGAAAGCGGGAAAATGAGACACCGAGTGAAGAGAGGTGACAGACACAGGAGAGGGGAAAGAGGGGGAAGAGACAAGCGGGGGAAAAGAGAGAGTCCAGGGAAAAGAGACAGGACAGGGAAGAGAGAGGGAAAAGAGGGAGTGGTGGAAAGGGAGGGAATAGAGGAAGGCGAGTGAAAGCAGGAAAAATGAACGCCGACAGAACAGAGGTGAGAGAGACAGGCGAGGGGAAACAGGGAAAAGAGGCAAGCGGGGGAAAAGAGAGAGTCCAGGGAAAAGAGACACGACTGGGAAGAGACAGTGAAAAGAGAGAGTTGAGGAATGAGAGGGAAAAGAGAGGGGCGAGTGAAAGCGGGAAAATGAGACACCGAGTGAAGAGAGGTGACAGACACAGGAGAGGGGAAAGAGGGGGAAGAGACAAGCGGGGGAAAAGAGAGAGCCCAGGGAAAAGAGACAGGACAGGGAAGAGAGAGGGAAAAGAGGGAGTGGAGGGAAGGGAGGGAATAGAGGAAGGCGAGTGAAAGCGGGAAAAATGAACGCCGAGAGAACAGATGTGAGAGAGACAGGCGACGGGAAACAGGGAAAAGAGCAAAGCGGGGGAAAAGAGACCGTCCAGGGAAAAGAGACACGACTGGGAAGAGACAGTGAAAAGAGAGAGTTGATGAATGAGAGGGAAAAGAGAGGGGCGAGTGAAAGCGGGAAAATGAGACACCGAGTGAAGAGAGGTGACAGACACAGGAGAGGGGAAAGAGGGGGAAGAGACAAGCGGGGGGAAAGAGAGAGTCCAGGGAAAAGAGACAGGACATGGAAGAGAGAGGGAAAAGAGGGAGTGGAGGAAAGGGAGGGAATAGAGGAAGGCGAGTGGAAGCGGGAAAAATGAACGCCGAGAGAACAGAGGTGAGACAGGCAAGGGGAAACAGGGAAAAGAGAAAAGCGGGGGAAAAGAGAGAGTCCAGGGAAAAGAGACACGACTGGGAAGAGACAGTGAAAAGAGAGAGTTGAGGAATGAGAGGGAAAAGAGAGGGGCGAGTGAAAGTGGGAAATTGAGACACCGAGTGAAGAGAGGTGACAGACACAGGAGAGGGGAAAGAGGGGGAAGAGACAAGCGGGGGAAAAGAGAGAGTCCAGGGAAAAGAGAAAGGACAGGGAAGAGAGAGGGAAAAGAGGGTGTGGAGGAAAGGGAGGGAATAGAGGAAGGCGAGTGAAAGCGGGAAAAATGAACGCTGAGAGAACAGAGGTGAGAGAGACAGGCGAGGGGAAACAGGGAAAAGAGACAAGCGGGGGGAAAGAGAGAGTCCAGGGAAAAGAGACAGGACAGGGAAGAGAGAGGGAAAAGAGGGAGTGGAGGGAAGGGAGGGAATAGAGGAAGGCGAGTGGAAGCGGGAAAAATGAACGCCGAGAGAACAGAGGTGAGAGAGACAGGCGAGGGGAAACAGGGAAAAGAGGCAAGCGGGGGAAAAGAGAGAGTCCAGGGAAAAGAGACAGGACAGCGAAGAGAGAGGGAAAAGAGGGAGTGGAGGAAAGGGAGGGAATAGAGGAAGGCGAGTGGAAGCGGGAAAAATGAACGCCGAGAGAACAGAGGTGAGAGAGACAGGCGAGGGGAAACAGGGAAAAGAGGCAAGCGGGGGAAAAGAGAGAGTCCAGGGAAAAGAGACAGGACAGCGAAGAGAGAGGGAAAAGAATGTGTCCAGGGAAAAGAGACACGACTGGGAAGAGACAGTGAAAAGAGAGAGTTGAGGAATGAGAGGGAAAAGAGAGGGGCGAGTGAGAGTGGGAAATTGAGACACCGAGTGAAGAGAGGTGACAGACACAGGAGAGGAGAAAGAGGCGGAAGAGACAAGCGGGGGAAAAGAGAGAGTCCAGGGAAAAGAGAAAGGACAGGGAAGAGAGAGGGAAAAGAGGGTGTGGAGGAAAGGGAGGGAATAGAGGAAGGCGAGTGAAAGCGGGAAAAATGAACGCTGAGAGAACAGAGGTGAGGGAGACAGGCGAGGGGAAACAGGGAAAAGAGACAAGCGGGGGGAAAGAGAGAGCCCAGGGAAAAGAGACAGGACAGGGAAGAGAGAGGGAAAAGAGGGAGTGGAGGAAAGGAAGGGAATAGAGGAATGCGAGTGGAAGCGGGAAAAATGAACGCCGAGAGAACAGAGGTGAGAGAGACAGGCGAGGGGAAACAGGGAAAAGAGGCAAGCGGGGGAAAAGAGAGAGTCCAGGGAAAAGAGACAGGACAGCGAAGAGAGAGGGAAAAGAATGTGTCCAGGGAAAAGAGACACGACTGGGAAGAGACAGTGAAAAGAGAGAGCTGAGGAATGAGAGGGAAAAGAGAGGGGCGAGTGAAAGCGGGAAAATGAGACACCGAGTGAAGAGAGGTGACAGACACAGGAGAGGGGAAAGAGGGGGAAGAGACAAGCCGGGGAAAAGAGAGAGTCCAGGGAAAAGAGACAGGACAGGGAAGAGAGAGGGAAAAGAGGGAGTGGAGGGAAGGGAGGGAATAGAGGAAGGCGAGTGAAAGCAGGAAAAATGAACGCCGACAGAACAGAGGTGAGAGAGACAGGCGAGGGGAAACAGGGAAAAGAGAAAAGCGGGGGAAAAGAGACTATCCAGGGAAAAGAGACACGACTGGGAAGAGACAGTGAAAAGAGAGAGTTGATGAATGAGAGGGAAAAGAGAGGGGCGAGTGAAAGTGGGAAATTGAGACACCGAGTGAAGAGAGGTGACAGACACAGGAGAGGAGAAAGAGGGGGAAGAGACAAGCGGGGGAAAAGAGAGAGTCCAGGGAAAAGAGAAAGGACAGGGAAGAGAGAGGGAAAAGAGGGTGTGGAGGAAAGGGAGGGAATAGAGGAAGGCGAGTGAAAGCGGGAAAAATGAACGCTGAGAGAACAGAGGTGAGAGAGACAGGCGAGGGGAAACAGGGAAAAGAGACAAGCGGGGGGAAAGAGAGAGTCCAGGGAAAAGAGACAGGACAGGGAAGAGAGAGGGAAAAGAGGGAGTGGAGGGAAGGGAGGGAATAGAGGAAGGCGAGTGGAAGCGGGAAAAATGAACGCCGAGAGAACAGAGGTGAGAGAGACAGGCGAGGGGAAACAGGGAAAAGAGGCAAGCGGGGGAAAAGAGAGAGTCCAGGGAAAAGAGACACGACTGGGAAGAGACAGTGAAAAGAGAGAGTTGAGGAATGAGAGGGAAAAGAGAGGGGCGAGTGAAAGCGGGAAAATGAGACACCGAGTGAAGAGAGGTGACAGACACAGGAGAGGGGAAAGAGGGGGAAGAGACAAGCGGGGGAAAAGAGAGAGTCCAGGGAAAAGAGACAGGACAGGGAAGAGAGAGGGAAATGAGGGAGTGGAGGGAAGGGAGGGAATAGAGGAAGGCGAGTGAAAGCAGGAAAAATGAACGCCGACAGAACAGAGGTGAGAGAGACAGGCGAGGGGAAACAGGGAAAAGAGACAAGCCGGGGAAAAGAGACTATCCAGGGAAAAGAGACACGACTGGGAAGAGACAGTGAAAAGAGAGAGTTGATGAATGAGAGGGAAAAGAGAGGGGCGAGTGAAAGTGGGAAATTGAGACACCGAGTGAAGAGAGGTGACACACAGGAGAGGGGAAAGAGGGGGAAGAGACAAGCGGGGGAAAAGAGAGAGTCCAGGGAAAAGAGACAGGACAGGGAAGAGAGAGGGATAAGAGGGAGTGGAGGAAAGGGAGGGAATAGAGGAAGGCGAGTGGAAGCGGGAAAAATGAACGCCGAGAGAACAGAGGTGAGAGAGACAGGCGAGGGGAAACAGGGAAAAGAGGCAAGCGGGGGAAAAGAGAGAGTCCAGGGAAAAGAGACAGGACAGCGAAGAGAGAGGGAAAAGAATGTGTCCAGGGAAAAGAGACACGACTGGGAAGAGACAGTGAAAAGAGAGAGTTGAGGAAAGAGAGGGAAAAGAGAGGGGCGAGTGAAAGCGGGAAAATGAGACACCGAGTGAAGAGAGGTGACAGACACAGGAGAGGGGAAAGAGGGGGAAGAGACAAGCGGGGGGAAAGAGAGAGTCCAGGGAAAAGAGACAGGACAGGGAAGAGAGAGTGAAAAGAGGGAGTGGAGGAAAGGGAGGGAATAGAGGAAGGCGAGTGGAAGCGGGAAAAATGAACGCCGAGAGAACAGAGGTGAGAGAGACAGGCGAGGGGAAACAGGGAAAAGAGGCAAGCGGGGGAAAAGAGAGAGTCCAGGGAAAAGAGACAGGACAGCGAAGAGAGAGGGAAAAGAAAGTGTCCAGGGAAAAGAGACACGACTGGGAAGAGACAGTGAAAAGAGAGAGTTGAGGAATGAGAGGGAAAAGAGAGGGGCGAGTGAAAGCGGGAAAATGAGACACCGAGTGAAGAGAGGTGACAGACACAGGAGAGGGGAAAGAGGGGGAAGAGACAAGCGGGGGGAAAGAGAGAGCCCAGGGAAAAGAGACAGGACAGGGAAGAGAGAGGGAAAAGAGGGAGTGGAGGAAAGGGAGGGAATAGAGGAAGGCGAGTGGAAGCGGGAAAAATGAACGCCGAGAGAACAGAGGTGAGAGAGACAGGCGAGGGGAAACAGGGAAAAGAGGCAAGCGGGGGAAAAGCTGGAAAAGAGGGATTTGAGGGAAAGCAGGGGAAAGTGACTGGTGAGGGTAAAGAGGGAAGAGTTCATGGAGAATAGGCGCAAGAAGGAAAAGCGACAGGCAAGGGTAAAGAGAGAGGTGAGGAAAGAGAAGGAAAAGAGAGAGGCGAGAGAAAGAGGGGAAATTAGACACCGAGTGAAGAGAGGTGACAGACACAGGAGAGGGGAAATAGGGGAAAGAGACAAGCAGTGGGAAAGAGGGAAAAGAGAGAGCCCAGGGAAAAGAGACAGGACAGGGAAGAGACAGTGAAAAGAGAGAGGTGAGGAACGAGAAGGAAAAGAGAGAGGCGAGTGAAAGTGGGAAAATGAGACACCGAGTGAAGAGAGGTGACAGACACAGGAGAGGGGAAAGAGGGGAAAGAGACAAGCGGGGGGAAAGAGAGAGTCCAGGGAAAAGAGACAGGACAGGGAGGAGAGAGTTAAAAGAGGGAGTTGATGAGTGAGAGAGAAAAGAGAGGGGCGAGTGAAGGTGGGAAATTTACACACCGAGTGAAGAGAGGTGACAGACACAGGAGAGGGGAAAGAGGGGGAAGAGACAAGCGGGGAGAAAGAGAGAATCCAGGGAAAAGAGATAGGACAGGGAAGAGAGAGGGAAAAGAGGGTGTGGTGGAAAGGGAGGGAATAGAGGAAGGCGAGTGAAAGCAGGAAAAATGAACGCCGAGAGAACAGAGGTGAGAGACACAGGCGAGGGGAAACAGGGAAAAGAGACAAGCGGGGGAAAAGAGAGAGTCCAGGGAAAAGAGACACGACTGGGAAGAGACAGTGAAAAGATAGAGTTGAGGAATGAGAGGGAAAAGAGAGGGGCGAGTGAAAGCGGGAAAATGAGACACCGAGTGAAGAGAGGTGACAGACACAGGAGAGGGGAAAGAGGGGGAAGAGACAAGCGGGGGGAAAGAGAGAGCCCAGGGAAAAGAGACAGGACAGGGAAGAGAGAGGGAAAAGAGGGAGTGGAGGAAAGGGAGGGAATAGAGGAAGGCGAGTGAAAGCGGGAAAAATGAACGCCGAGAGAACAGATGTGAGAGAGACAGGCGAGGGGAAACAGGGAAAATAGACAAGCGGGGGAAAAGAGAGAGTCCAGGGAAAAGAGACAGGACAGGGAAGAGAGAGGGAAAAGAGGGAGTGGAGGAAAGGGAGGGAATAGAGGAAGGCGAGTGGAAGCGGGAAAAATGAACGCCGAGAGAACAGAGGTGAGAGAGACAGGCAAGGGGAAACAGGGAAAAGAGAAAAGCGGGGGAAAAGAGAGAGTCCAGGGAAAAGAGACACGACTGGGAAGAGACAGTGAAAAGAGAGAGTTGAGGAATGAGAGGGAAAAGAGAGGGGCGAGTGAAAGCGGGAAAATGAGACACCGAGTGAAGAGAGGTGACAGACACAGGAGAGGGGAAAGAGGGGGAAGAGACAAGCGGGGGGAAAGAGAGAGTCCAGGGAAAAGAGAAAGGACAGGGAAGAGAGAGGGAAAAGAGGGAGTGGAGGAAAGGGAGGGAATAGAGGAAGGCGAGTGGAAGCGGGAAAAATGAACGCCGAGAGAACAGAGGTGAGAGAGACAGGCGAGGGGAAACAGGGAAAAGAGGCAAGCGAGGGAAAAGCTGGAAAAGAGGGAGTTGAGGGAAAGCAGGGGAAAGTGACTGGTGAGGGTAAAGAGGGAAGAGTTCATGGAGAATAGGCGCAAGAGGGAAAAGCGACAGGCAAGGGTAAAGAGAGAGGTGAGGAAAGAGAAGGAAAAGAGAGAGGCGAGAGAAAGGGGGGAAATTAGACACCGAGTGAAGAGAGGTGACAGACACAGGAGAGGGGAAATAGGGGAAAGAGACAAGCAGTGGGAAAGAGGGAAAAGAGAGAGCCCAGGGAAAAGAGACAGGACAGGGAAGAGACAGTGAAAAGAGAGAGGTGAGGAACGAGAAGGAAAAGAGAGAGGCGAGTGAAAGTGGGAAAATGAGACACCGAGTGAAGAGAGGTGACAGACACAGGAGAGGGGAAAGAGGGGAAAGAGACAAGCGGGGGGAAAGAGAGAGTCCAGGGAAAAGAGACAGGACAGGGAGGAGAGAGTTAAAAGAGGGAGTTGATGAGTGAGAGAGAAAAGAGAGGGGCGAGTGAAGGTGGGAAATTTACACACCGAGTGAAGAGAGGTGACAGACACAGGAGAGGGGAAAGAGGGGGAAGAGACAAGCGGGGAGAAAGAGAGAATCCAGGGAAAAGAGATAGGACAGGGAAGAGAGAGGGAAAAGAGGGTGTGGTGGAAAGGGAGGGAATAGAGGAAGGCGAGTGAAAGCAGGAAAAATGAACGCCGAGAGAACAGAGGTGAGAGACACAGGCGAGGGGAAACAGGGAAAAGAGACAAGCGGGGGAAAAGAGAGAGTCCAGGGAAAAGAGACACGACTGGGAAGAGACAGTGAAAAGATAGAGTTGAGGAATGAGAGGGAAAAGAGAGGGGCGAGTGAAAGCGGGAAAATGAGACACCGAGTGAAGAGAGGTGACAGACACAGGAGAGGGGAAAGAGGGGGAAGAGACAAGCGGGGGGAAAGAGAGAGCCCAGGGAAAAGAGACAGGACAGGGAAGAGAGAGGGAAAAGAGGGAGTGGAGGAAAGGGAGGGAATAGAGGAAGGCGAGTGAAAGCGGGAAAAATGAACGCCGAGAGAACAGATGTGAGAGAGACAGGCGAGGGGAAACAGGGAAAATAGACAAGCGGGGGAAAAGAGAGAGTCCAGGGAAAAGAGACAGGACAGGGAAGAGAGAGGGAAAAGAGGGAGTGGAGGAAAGGGAGGGAATAGAGGAAGGCGAGTGGAAGCGGGAAAAATGAACGCCGAGAGAACAGAGGTGAGAGAGACAGGCAAGGGGAAACAGGGAAAAGAGAAAAGCGGGGGAAAAGAGAGAGTCCAGGGAAAAGAGACACGACTGGGAAGAGACAGTGAAAAGAGAGAGTTGAGGAATGAGAGGGAAAAGAGAGGGGCGAGTGAAAGCGGGAAAATGAGACACCGAGTGAAGAGAGGTGACAGACACAGGAGAGGGGAAAGAGGGGGAAGAGACAAGCGGGGGGAAAGAGAGAGTCCAGGGAAAAGAGAAAGGACAGGGAAGAGAGAGGGAAAAGAGGGAGTGGAGGAAAGGGAGGGAATAGAGGAAGGCGAGTGGAAGCGGGAAAAATGAACGCCGAGAGAACAGAGGTGAGAGAGACAGGCGAGGGGAAACAGGGAAAAGAGGCAAGCGAGGGAAAAGCTGGAAAAGAGGGAGTTGAGGGAAAGCAGGGGAAAGTGACTGGTGAGGGTAAAGAGGGAAGAGTTCATGGAGAATAGGCGCAAGAGGGAAAAGCGACAGGCAAGGGTAAAGAGAGAGGTGAGGAAAGAGAAGGAAAAGAGAGAGGCGAGAGAAAGGGGGGAAATTAGACACCGAGTGAAGAGAGGTGACAGACACAGGAGAGGGGAAATAGGGGAAAGAGACAAGCAGTGGGAAAGAGGGAAAAGAGAGAGCCCAGGGAAAAGAGACAGGACAGGGAAGAGACAGTGAAAAGAGAGAGGTGAGGAACGAGAAGGAAAAGAGAGAGGCGAGTGAAAGTGGGAAATTGAGACACCGAGTGAAGAGAGGTGACAGACACAGGAGAGGGGAAAGAGGGGGAAGAGACAAGCGGGGGGAAAGAGAGAGTCCAGGGAAAAGCGACAGGACAGGGAGGAGAGAGTGAAAAGAGGGAGTTGATGAGTGAGAGAGAAAAGAGAGGGGCGAGTGAAGGTGGGAAATTTACACACCGAGTGAAGAGAGGTGACAGATACAGGAGAGGGGAAAGAAGGGAAAGAGACAAGCCGGGGAAAAGAGAGTATCCAGGGAAAACAGACAGGACAGGGAGGAGAGAGTGTAGAGAGAGAGTTGATAAATGAGAGTTAAACGAGAGAGGCGAGTGAAAGTGGGAAAATGAGACACCAAGTGAAGAGAGGTGAGAGAGACAGGCGAGGGGAAACAGGGAAAAGAGGCAAGCGGGGGAAAAGAGAGAGCCCAGGGAAAAGAGGCAGGACAGGGAAGAGAGAGGGAAAAGAAAGTGTCCAGGGAAAAGAGACACGACTGGGAAGAGACAGTGAAAAGAGAGAGTTGAGTAATGAGAGGGAAAAGAGAGGGGCGAGTGAAAGCGGGAAAATGAGACACCGAGTGAAGAGAGGTGACAGACACAGGAGAGGGGAAAGAGGGGGAAGAGACAAGCGGGGGAAAAGAGAGAGCCCAGGGAAAAGAGACAGGACAGGGAAGAGAGAGGGAAAAGAGGGAGTGGAGGAAAGGGAGGGAATAGAGGAAGGCGAGTGAAAGCGGGAAAAATGAACGCCGAGAGAACAGAGGTGAGAGAGACAGGAGAGGGGAAACAGGGAAAAGAGACAAGCGGGGGAAAAGAGAGAGTCCAGGGAAAAGAGACAGGACAGGGAAGAGAGGGGGAAAAGAGGGAGTGGAGGGAAGGGAGGGAATAGAGGAAGGCGAGTGGAATCGGGAAAAATGAACGCCGAGAGAACAGAGGTGACAGACACAGGAGAGGGGAAACAGGGAAAAGAGGCAAGCGGGGGAAAAGAGAGAGTCCAGGGAAAAGAGAAAGGACAGGGAAGAGAGAGGGAAAAGAGGGAGTGGAGGAAAGGGAGGGAATAGAGGAAGGCGAGTGGAAGCGGGAAAAATGAACGCCGAGAGAACAGAGGTGAGAGAGACAGGCGAGGGGAAACAGGGAAAAGAGGCAAGCGGGGGAAAAGAGAGAGTCCAGGGAAAAGAGACAGGACAGCGAAGAGAGAGGGAAAAGAATGTGTCCAGGGAAAAGAGACACGACTGGGAAGAGACAGTGAAAAGAGAGAGTTGAGGAATGAGAGAGAAAAGAGAGGGGCGAGTGAAAGTGGGAAAATGAGACACCGAGTGAAGAGAGGTGACAGACACAGGAGAGGGGAAAGAGGGGGAAGAGACAAGCGGGGGGAAAGAGAGAGCCCAGGGAAAAGAGACAGGACAGGGAAGAGTGAGGGAAAAGAGGGTGTGGTGGAAAGGGAGGGAATAGAGGAAGGCGAGTGAAAGCAGGAAAAATGAACGCCGAGAGAACAGAGGTGAGAGACACAGGCGAGGGGAAACAGGGAAAAGAGAAAAGCGGGGGAAAAGAGAGAGTCCAGGGAAAAGAGACACGACTGGGAAGAGACAGTGAAAAGAGAGAGTTGAGGAATGAGAGGGAAAAGAGAGGGGCGAGTGAAAGCGGGAAAATGAGACACCGAGTGAAGAGAGGTGACAGACACAGGAGAGGGGAAAGAGGGGGAAGAGACAAGCGGGGGGAAAGAGAGAGCCAAGGGAAAAGAGACAGGACAGGGAAGAGAGAGGGAAAAGAGGGTGTGGAGGAAAGGGAGGGAATAGAGGAAGGCGAGTGAAAGCGGGAAAAATGAACGCTGAGAGAACAGATGTGAGAGAGACAGGCGAGGGGAAACAGGGAAAAGAGACAAGCGGGGGAAAAGAGAGAGTCCAGGGAAAAGAGACAGGACAGGGAATAGAGAGGTAAAACAGGGAGTGGAGGGAAGGGAGGGAATAGAGGAAGGCGAGTGGAAGCGGGAAAAATGAACGCCGAGAGAACAGAGGTGAGAGAGACAGGCGAGGGGAAACAGGGAAAAGAGAAAAGCGGGGGAAAAGAGAGAGTCCAGGGAAAAGAGACACGACTGGGAAGAGACAGTGAAAAGAGAGAGTTGAGTAATGAGAGGGAAAAGAGAGGGGCGAGTGAAAGCGGGAAAATGAGACACCGAGTGAAGAGAGGTGACAGACACAGGAGAGGGGAAAGAGGGGGAAGAGACAAGCGCGGGGAAAGAGAGAGCCCAGGGAAAAGAGACAGGACAGGGAAGAGAGAGGGAAAAGAGGGAGTGGAGGAAAGGGAGGGAATAGAGGAAGGCGAGTGAAAGAGGGGGAAATGAACGCCGAGAGAACAGAGGTGAGAGAGACAGGCGAGGGGAAACAGGGAAAAGAGACAAGCGAGGGAAAAGCTGGAAAAGAGGGAGTTGAGGGAAAGCAGGGGAAAGTGACTGGTGAGGGTAAAGAGGGAAGAGTTCATGGAGAATAGGCAAAAGAGGGAAAAGCGACAGGCAAGGGTAAAGAGAGAGGTGAGGAACGAGAAGGAAAAGAGAGAGGCGAGAGAAAGGGGGGAAATTAGACACCGAGTGAAGAGAGGTGACAGACACAGGAGAGGGGAAATAGGGGAAAGAGACAAGCAGTGGGAAAGAGGGAAAAGAGAGAGCCCAGGGAAAAGAGACAGGACAGGGAAGAGAGGGTGAAAAGAGAGAGGTGAGGAATGAGACGGAAAAGAGAGAGGCGAGTGAAAGTGGGAAAATGAGACACCGAGTGAAGAGAGGTGACAGACACAGGAGAGGGGAAAGACGGGGAAGAGACAAGCGGGGGAAAAGAGAGAGTCCAGGGAAAAGAGACAGGACAGGGAAGAGAGAGGGAAAAGAGGGAGTGGAGGAAAGGGAGGGAATAGAGGAAGGCGAGTGAAAGCGGGAAAAATGAACGCCGACAGAACAGAGGTGAGAGAGACAGGCGAGGGGAAACAGGGAAAAGAGACAAGCCGGGGAAAAGAGACTATCCAGGGAAAAGAGACACGACTGGGAAGAGACAGTGAAAAGAGAGAGTTGATGAATGAGAGGGAAAAGAGAGGGGCGAGTGAAAGTGGGAAATTGAGACACCGAGTGAAGAGAGGTGACAGACACAGGAGAGGGGAAAGAGGGGGAAGAGACAAGCGGGGGGAAAGAGAGAATCCAGGGAAAAGAGACGGGACAGGGAAGAGTGAGGGAAAAGAGGGTGTGGTGGAAAGGGAGGGAATAGAGGAAGGGGAGTGAAAGCAGGAAAAATGAACGCCGAGAGAACAGAGGTGAGAGACACAGGCGAGGGGAAACAGGGAAAAGAGAAAAGCGGGGGAAAAGAGAGAGTCCAGGGAAAAGAGACACGACTGGGAAGAGAGAGTGAAAAGAGAGAGTTGAGGAATGAGAGGGAAAAGAGAGGGGCGAGTGAAAGCGGGAAAATGAGACACCGAGTGAAGAGAGGTGACAGACACAGGAGAGGGGAAAGAGGGGGAAGAGACAAGAGGGGGAAAAGAGAGAGTCCAGGGAAAAGAGAAAGGACAGGGAAGAGAGAGGGAAAAGAGGGAGTGGAGGAAAGGGAGGGAATAGAGGAAGGCGAGTGAAAGCGGGAAAAATGAACGCCGAGAGAACAGAGGTGAGAGAGACAGGCGAGGGGAAACAGGGAAAAGAGGCAAGCGGGGGGAAAGAGAGAGTCCAGGGAAAAGAGACAGGACAGCGAAGAGAGAGGGAAAAGAATGTGTCCAGGGAAAAGAGACACGATTGGGAAGAAACAGTGAAAAGAGAGAGTTGAGGAATGAGAGGGAAGAGAGAGGGGCGAGTGAAAGCGGGAAAATGAGACACCGAGTGAAGAGAGGTGACAGACACAGGAGAGGGGAAAGAGGGGGAAGAGACAAGGGGGGGAAAAGAGAGAGTCCAGGGAAAAGAGACAGGACAGGGAAGAGAGAGGGAAAAGAGGGAGTGGAGGGAAGAGAGGGAATAGAGGAAGGCAAGTGAAAGCAGGAAAAATGAACGCCGACAGAACAGAGGTGAGAGAGACAGGCGAGGGGAAACAGGGAAAAGAGACAAGCCGGGGAAAAGAGACTATCCAGGGAAAAGAGACAGGACTGGGAAGAGACAGTGAAAAGAGAGAGTTGAGGAATGAGAGGGAAAAGAGAGGGGCGAGTGAAAGTGGGAAATTGAGACACCGAGTGAAGAGAGGTGACAGACACAGGAGAGGGGAAAGAGGGGGAAGAGACAAGCGGGGGGAAAGAGAGAATCCAGGGAAAAGAGACGGGACAGGGAAGAGTGAGGGAAAAGAGGGTGTGGTGGAAAGGGAGGGAATAGAGGAAGGCGAGTGAAAGCAGGAAAAATGAACGCCGAGAGAACAGAGGTGAGAGACACAGGCGAGGGGAAACAGGGAAAAGAGAAAAGCGGGGGAAAAGAGAGAGTCCAGGGAAAAGAGACACGACTGGGAAGAGACAGTGAAAAGAGAGAGTTGAGGAATGAGAGGGAAAAGAGAGGGGCGAGTGAAAGCGGGAAAATGAGACACCGAGTGAAGAGAGGTGACAGACACAGGAGAGGGGAAAGAGGGGGAAGAGACAAGCGGGGGGAAAGAGAGAGTCCAGGGAAAAGAGACAGGACAGGGAAGAGAGAGGGAAAAGAGGGAGTGGAGGAAAGGGAGGGAATAGAGGAAGGCGAGTGAAAGCGGGAAAAATGAACGCTGAGAGAACAGATGTGAGAGAGACAGGCGAGGGGAAACAGGGAAAAGAGACAAGCGGGGGAAAAGAGAGAGTCCAGGGAAAAGAGACAGGACAGGGAGGAGAGAGTGAAAAGAGGGAGTGGAGGGAAGGGAGGGAATAGAGGAAGGCGAGTGGAAGCGGGAAAAATGAACGCTGAGAGAACAGATGTGAGAGAGACAGGCGAGGGGAAACAGGGAAAAGAGACAAGCGGGGGGAAAGAGAGAGTCCAGGGAAAAGCGACAGGACAGGGAGGAGAGAGTGAAAAGAGGGAGTTGATGAGTGAGAGAGAAAAGAGAGGGGCGAGTGAAGGTGGGAAATTTACACACCGAGTGAAGAGAGGTGACAGATACAGGAGAGGGGAAAGAAGGGAAAGAGACAAGCCGGGGAAAAGAGAGTATCCAGGGAAAACAGACAGGACAGGGAGGAGAGAGTGTAGAGAGAGAGTTGATGAATGAGAGTTAAACGAGAGAGGCGAGTGAAAGTGGGAAAATGAGACACCAAGTGAAGAGAGGTGAGAGAGACAGGCGAGGGGAAACAGGGAAAAGATGCAAGCGGGGGAAAAGAGAGAGCCCAGGGAAAAGAGGCAGGACAGGGAAGAGAGAGGGAAAAGAAAGTGTCCAGGGAAAAGAGACACGACTGGGAAGAGACAGTGAAAAGAGAGAGTTGAGGAATGAGAGGGAAAAGAGAGGGGCGAGTGAAAGCGGGAAAATGAGACACCGAGTGAAGAGAGGTGACAGACACAGGAGAGGGGAAAGAGGGGGAAGAGACAAGCGGGGGAAAAGAGAGAGCCCAGGGAAAAGAGACGGGACAGGGAAGAGAGAGGGAAAAGAGGGAGTGGAGGAAAGGGAGGGAATAGAGGAAGGCGAGTGGAAGCGGGAAAAATGAACGCCGAGAGAACAGATGTGAGAGAGACAGGCGAGGGGAAACAGGGAAAAGAGACAAGCGGGGGAAAAGAGAGAGTCCAGGGAAAAGAGACAGGACAGGGAGGAGAGAGTGAAAAGAGGGAGTGGAGGGAAGGGAGGGAATAGAGGAAGGCGAGTGGAAGCGGGAAAAATGAACGCTGAGAGAACAGATGTGAGAGAGACAGGCGAGGGGAAACAGGGAAAAGAGACAAGCGGGGGGAAAGAGAGAGTCCAGGGAAAAGCGACAGGACAGGGAGGAGAGAGTGAAAAGAGGGAGTTGATGAGTGAGAGAGAAAAGAGAGGGGCGAGTGAAGGTGGGAAATTTACACACCGAGTGAAGAGAGGTGACAGATACAGGAGAGGGGAAAGAAGGGAAAGAGACAAGCCGGGGAAAAGAGAGTATCCAGGGAAAACAGACAGGACAGGGAGGAGAGAGTGTAGAGAGAGAGTTGATGAATGAGAGTTAAACGAGAGAGGCGAGTGAAAGTGGGAAAATGAGACACCAAGTGAAGAGAGGTGAGAGAGACAGGCGAGGGGAAACAGGGAAAAGAGGCAAGCGGGGGAAAAGAGAGAGCCCAGGGAAAAGAGGCAGGACAGGGAAGAGAGAGGGAAAAGAAAGTGTCCAGGGAAAAGAGACACGACTGGGAAGAGACAGTGAAAAGAGAGAGTTGAGGAATGAGAGGGAAAAGAGAGGGGCGAGTGAAAGCGGGAAAATGAGACACCGAGTGAAGAGAGGTGACAGACACAGGAGAGGGGAAAGAGGGGGAAGAGACAAGCGGGGGAAAAGAGAGAGCCCAGGGAAAAGAGACGGGACAGGGAAGAGAGAGGGAAAAGAGGGAGTGGAGGAAAGGGAGGGAATAGAGGAAGGCGAGTGGAAGCGGGAAAAATGAACGCCGAGAGAACAGAGGTGAGAGAGACAGGCGAGGGGAAACAGGGAAAAGAGGCAAGCGGGGGAAAAGAGAGAGTCCAGGGAAAAGAGACAGGACAGCGAAGAGAGAGGGAAAAGAATGTGTCCAGGGAAAAGAGACACGACTGGGAAGAGACAGTGAAAAGAGAGAGTTGAGGAATGAGAGGGAAAAGAGAGGGGCGAGTGAAAGCGGGAAAATGAGACACCGAGTGAAGAGAGGTGACAGACACAGGAGAGGGGAAAGAGGGGGAAGAGACAAGCGGGGGAAAAGAGAGAGTCCAGGGAAAATAGACAGGACAGGGAAGAGAGAGGGAAAAGAGGGAGTGGAGGAAAGGGAGGGAATAGAGGAAGGCGAGTGAAAGCAGGAAAAATGAACGCCGAGAGAACAGAGGTGAGAGAGACAGGCGAGGGGAAACAGGGAAAAGAGACAAGCCGGGGAAAAGAGACTATCCAGGGAAAAGAGACACGACTGGGAAGAGACAGTGAAAAGAGAGAGTTGATGAATGAGAGGGAAAAGAGAGGGGCGAGTGAAAGTGGGAAATTGAGACACCGAGTGAAGAGAGGTGACAGACACAGGAGAGGGGAAAGAGGGGGAAGAGACAAGCGGGGGGAAAGAGAGAATCCAGGGAAAAGAGACGGGACAGGGAAGAGTGAGGGAAAAGAGGGTGTGGTGGAAAGGGAGGGAATAGAGGAAGGCGAGTGAAAGCAGGAAAAATGAACGCCGAGAGAACAGAGGTGAGAGAGACAGGCGAGGGGAAACAGGGAAAAGAGAAAAGCGAGGGAAAAGCTGGAAAAGAGGGAGTTGAGGGAAAGCAGGGGAAAGTGACTGGTGAGGGTAAAGAGGGAAGAGTTCATGGAGAATAGGCGCAAGAGGGAAAAGCGACAGGCAAGGGTAAAGAGAGAGGTGAGGAACGAGAAGGAAAAGAGAGAGGCGAGAGAAAGGGGGGAAATTAGACACCGAGTGAAGAGAGGTGACAGACACAGGAGAGGGGAAATAGGGGAAAGAGACAAGCAGTGGGAAAGAGGGAAAAGAGAGAGCCCAGGGAAAAGAGACAGGACAGGGAAGAGACAGTGAAAAGAGAGAGGTGAGGAACGAGAAGGAAAAGAGAGAGGCGAGTGAAAGTGGGAAATTGAGACACCGAGTGAAGAGAGGTGACAGACACAGGAGAGGGGAAAGAGGGGGAAGAGACAAGCGGGGGGAAAGAGAGAGTCCAGGGAAAAGCGACAGGACAGGGAGGAGAGAGTGAAAAGAGGGAGTTGATGAGTGAGAGAGAAAAGAGAGGGGCGAGTGAAGGTGGGAAATTTACACACCGTGTGAAGAGAGGTGACAGATACAGGAGAGGGGAAAGAAGGGAAAGAGACAAGCCGGGGGGAAAGAGAGTATCCAGGGAAAACAGACAGGACAGGGAGGAGAGAGTGTAGAGAGAGAGTTGATAAATGAGAGTTAAACGAGAGAGGCGAGTGAAAGTGGGAAAATGAGACACCAAGTGAAGAGAGGTGAGAGAGACAGGCGAGGGGAAACAGGGAAAAGAGGCAAGCGGGGGAAAAGAGAGAGCCCAGGGAAAAGAGGCAGGACAGGGAAGAGAGAGGGAAAAGAAAGTGTCCAGGGAAAAGAGACACGACTGGGAAGAGACAGTGAAAAGAGAGAGTTGAGTAATGAGAGGGAAAAGAGAGGGGCGAGTGAAAGCGGGAAAATGAGACACCGAGTGAAGAGAGGTGACAGACACAGGAGAGGGGAAAGAGGGGGAAGAGACAAGCGGGGGAAAAGAGAGAGCCCAGGGAAAAGAGACAGGACAGGGAAGAGAGAGGGAAAAGAGGGAGTGGAGGAAAGGGAGGGAATAGAGGAAGGCGAGTGAAAGCGGGAAAAATGAACGCCGAGAGAACAGAGGTGAGAGAGACAGGAGAGGGGAAACAGGGAAAAGAGACAAGCGGGGGAAAAGAGAGAGTCCAGGGAAAAGAGACAGGACAGGGAAGAGAGGGGGAAAAGAGGGAGTGGAGGGAAGGGAGGGAATAGAGGAAGGCGAGTGGAATCGGGAAAAATGAACGCCGAGAGAACAGAGGTGACAGACACAGGAGAGGGGAAACAGGGAAAAGAGGCAAGCGGGGGAAAAGAGAGAGTCCAGGGAAAAGAGAAAGGACAGGGAAGAGAGAGGGAAAAGAGGTAGTGGAGGAAAGGGAGGGAATAGAGGAAGGCGAGTGGAAGCGGGAAAAATGAACGCCGAGAGAACAGAGGTGAGAGAGACAGGCGAGGGGAAACAGGGAAAAGAGGCAAGCGGGGGAAAAGAGAGAGTCCAGGGAAAAGAGACAGGACAGCGAAGAGAGAGGGAAAAGAATGTGTCCAGGGAAAAGAGACACGACTGGGAAGAGACAGTGAAAAGAGAGAGTTGAGGAATGAGAGAGAAAAGAGAGGGGCGAGTGAAAGTGGGAAAATGAGACACCGAGTGAAGAGAGGTGACAGACACAGGAGAGGGGAAAGAGGGGGAAGAGACAAGCGGGGGGAAAGAGAGAGCCCAGGGAAAAGAGACAGGACAGGGAAGAGTGAGGGAAAAGAGGGTGTGGTGGAAAGGGAGGGAATAGAGGAAGGCGAGTGAAAGCAGGAAAAATGAACGCCGAGAGAACAGAGGTGAGAGAGACAGGAGAGGGGAAACAGGGAAAAGAGAAAAGCGGGGGAAAAGAGAGAGTCCAGGGAAAAGAGACACGACTGGGAAGAGACAGTGAAAAGAGAGAGTTGAGGAATGAGAGGGAAAAGAGAGGGGCGAGTGAAAGCGGGAAAATGAGACACCGAGTGAAGAGAGGTGACAGACACAGGAGAGGGGAAAGAGGGGGAAGAGACAAGCGGGGGGAAAGAGAGAGCCAAGGGAAAAGAGACAGGACAGGGAAGAGAGAGGGAAAAGAGGGTGTGGAGGAAAGGGAGGGAATAGAGGAAGGCGAGTGAAAGCGGGAAAAATGAACGCTGAGAGAACAGATGTGAGAGAGACAGGCGAGGGGAAACAGGGAAAAGAGACAAGCGGGGGAAAAGAGAGAGTCCAGGGAAAAGAGACAGGACAGGGAATAGAGAGGTAAAAGAGGGAGTGAAGGGAAGGGAGGGAATAGAGGAAGGCGAGTGGAAGCGGGAAAAATGAACGCCGAGAGAACAGAGGTGAGAGAGACAGGCGAGGGGAAACAGGGAAAAGAGAAAAGCGGGGGAAAAGAGAGAGTCCAGGGAAAAGAGACACGACTGGGAAGAGACAGTGAAAAGAGAGAGTTGAGTAATGAGAGGGAAAAGAGAGGGGCGAGTGAAAGCGGGAAAATGAGACACCGAGTGAAGAGAGGTGACAGACACAGGAGAGGGGAAAGAGGGGGAAGAGACAAGCGCGGGGAAAGAGAGAGCCCAGGGAAAAGAGACAGGACAGGGAAGAGAGAGGGAAAAGAGGGAGTGGAGGAAAGGGAGGGAATAGAGGAAGGCGAGTGAAAGAGGGGGAAATGAACGCCGAGAGAACAGAGGTGAGAGAGACAGGCGAGGGGAAACAGGGAAAAGAGACAAGCGAGGGAAAAGCTGGAAAAGAGGGAGTTGAGGGAAAGCAGGGGAAAGTGACTGGTGAGGGTAAAGAGGGAAGAGTTCATGGAGAATAGGCAAAAGAGGGAAAAGCGACAGGCAAGGGTAAAGAGAGAGGTGAGGAACGAGAAGGAAAAGAGAGAGGCGAGAGAAAGGGGGGAAATTAGACACCGAGTGAAGAGAGGTGACAGACACAGGAGAGGGGAAATAGGGGAAAGAGACAAGCAGTGGGAAAGAGGGAAAAGAGAGAGCCCAGGGAAAAGAGACAGGACAGGGAAGAGAGGGTGAAAAGAGAGAGGTGAGGAATGAGACGGAAAAGAGAGAGGCGAGTGAAAGTGGGAAAATGAGACACCGAGTGAAGAGAGGTGACAGACACAGGAGAGGGGAAAGACGGGGAAGAGACAAGCGGGGGAAAAGAGAGAGTCCAGGGAAAAGAGACAGGACAGGGAAGAGAGAGGGAAAAGAGGGAGTGGAGGAAAGGGAGGGAATAGAGGAAGGCGAGTGAAAGCGGGAAAAATGAACGCCGACAGAACAGAGGTGAGAGAGACAGGCGAGGGGAAACAGGGAAAAGAGACAAGCCGGGGAAAAGAGACTATCCAGGGAAAAGAGACACGACTGGGAAGAGACAGTGAAAAGAGAGAGTTGATGAATGAGAGGGAAAAGAGAGGGGCGAGTGAAAGTGGGAAATTGAGACACCGAGTGAAGAGAGGTGACAGACACAGGAGAGGGGAAAGAGGGGGAAGAGACAAGCGGGGGGAAAGAGAGAATCCAGGGAAAAGAGACGGGACAGGGAAGAGTGAGGGAAAAGAGGGTGTGGTGGAAAGGGAGGGAATAGAGGAAGGGGAGTGAAAGCAGGAAAAATGAACGCCGAGAGAACAGAGGTGAGAGACACAGGCGAGGGGAAACAGGGAAAAGAGAAAAGCGGGGGAAAAGAGAGAGTCCAGGGAAAAGAGACACGACTGGGAAGAGAGAGTGAAAAGAGAGAGTTGAGGAATGAGAGGGAAAAGAGAGGGGCGAGTGAAAGCGGGAAAATGAGACACCGAGTGAAGAGAGGTGACAGACACAGGAGAGGGGAAAGAGGGGGAAGAGACAAGAGGGGGAAAAGAGAGAGTCCAGGGAAAAGAGAAAGGACAGGGAAGAGAGAGGGAAAAGAGGGAGTGGAGGAAAGGGAGGGAATAGAGGAAGGCGAGTGAAAGCGGGAAAAATGAACGCCGAGAGAACAGAGGTGAGAGAGACAGGCGAGGGGAAACAGGGAAAAGAGACAAGCGGGGGAAAAGAGAGAGTCCAGGGAAAAGAGACAGGACAGGGAGGAGAGAGTGAAAAGAGGGAGTGGAGGGAAGGGAGGGAATAGAGGAAGGCGAGTGGAAGCGGGAAAAATGAACGCTGAGAGAACAGATGTGAGAGAGACAGGCGAGGGGAAACAGGGAAAAGAGACAAGCGGGGGGAAAGAGAGAGTCCAGGGAAAAGCGACAGGACAGGGAGGAGAGAGTGAAAAGAGGGAGTTGATGAGTGAGAGAGAAAAGAGAGGGGCGAGTGAAGGTGGGAAATTTACACACCGAGTGAAGAGAGGTGACAGATACAGGAGAGGGGAAAGAAGGGAAAGAGACAAGCCGGGGAAAAGAGAGTATCCAGGGAAAACAGACAGGACAGGGAGGAGAGAGTGTAGAGAGAGAGTTGATGAATGAGAGTTAAACGAGAGAGGCGAGTGAAAGTGGGAAAATGAGACACCAAGTGAAGAGAGGTGAGAGAGACAGGCGAGGGGAAACAGGGAAAAGAGGCAAGCGGGGGAAAAGAGAGAGCCCAGGGAAAAGAGGCAGGACAGGGAAGAGAGAGGGAAAAGAAAGTGTCCAGGGAAAAGAGACACGACTGGGAAGAGACAGTGAAAAGAGAGAGTTGAGGAATGAGAGGGAAAAGAGAGGGGCGAGTGAAAGCGGGAAAATGAGACACCGAGTGAAGAGAGGTGACAGACACAGGAGAGGGGAAAGAGGGGGAAGAGACAAGCGGGGGAAAAGAGAGAGCCCAGGGAAAAGAGACGGGACAGGGAAGAGAGAGGGAAAAGAGGGAGTGGAGGAAAGGGAGGGAATAGAGGAAGGCGAGTGGAAGCGGGAAAAATGAACGCCGAGAGAACAGAGGTGAGAGAGACAGGCGAGGGGAAACAGGGAAAAGAGGCAAGCGGGGGAAAAGAGAGAGTCCAGGGAAAAGAGACAGGACAGCGAAGAGAGAGGGAAAAGAATGTGTCCAGGGAAAAGAGACACGACTGGGAAGAGACAGTGAAAAGAGAGAGTTGAGGAATGAGAGGGAAAAGAGAGGGGCGAGTGAAAGCGGGAAAATGAGACACCGAGTGAAGAGAGGTGACAGACACAGGAGAGGGGAAAGAGGGGGAAGAGACAAGCGGGGGAAAAGAGAGAGTCCAGGGAAAATAGACAGGACAGGGAAGAGAGAGGGAAAAGAGGGATTGGAGGAAAGGGAGGGAATAGAGGAAGGCGAGTGAAAGCAGGAAAAATGAACGCCGAGAGAACAGAGGTGAGAGAGACAGGCGAGGGGAAACAGGGAAAAGAGACAAGCCGGGGAAAAGAGACTATCCAGGGAAAAGAGACACGACTGGGAAGAGACAGTGAAAAGAGAGAGTTGATGAATGAGAGGGAAAAGAGAGGGGCGAGTGAAAGTGGGAAATTGAGACACCGAGTGAAGAGAGGTGACAGACACAGGAGAGGGGAAAGAGGGGGAAGAGACAAGCGGGGGGAAAGAGAGAATCCAGGGAAAAGAGACGGGACAGGGAAGAGTGAGGGAAAAGAGGGTGTGGTGGAAAGGGAGGGAATAGAGGAAGGCGAGTGAAAGCAGGAAAAATGAACGCCGAGAGAACAGAGGTGAGAGAGACAGGCGAGGGGAAACAGGGAAAAGAGAAAAGCGAGGGAAAAGCTGGAAAAGAGGGAGTTGAGGGAAAGCAGGGGAAAGTGACTGGTGAGGGTAAAGAGGGAAGAGTTCATGGAGAATAGGCGCAAGAGGGAAAAGCGACAGGCAAGGGTAAAGAGAGAGGTGAGGAAAGAGAAGGAAAAGAGAGAGGCGAGAGAAAGGGGGGAAATTAGACACCGAGTGAAGAGAGGTGACAGACACAGGAGAGGGGAAATAGGGGAAAGAGACAAGCAGTGGGAAAGAGGGAAAAGAGAGAGCCCAGGGAAAAGAGACAGGACAGGGAAGAGACAGTGAAAAGAGAGAGGTGAGGAACGAGAAGGAAAAGAGAGAGGCGAGTGAAAGTGGGAAATTGAGACACCGAGTGAAGAGAGGTGACAGACACAGGAGAGGGGAAAGAGGGGGAAGAGACAAGCGGGGGGAAAGAGAGAGTCCAGGGAAAAGCGACAGGACAGGGAGGAGAGAGTGAAAAGAGGGAGTTGATGAGTGAGAGAGAAAAGAGAGGGGCGAGTGAAGGTGGGAAATTTACACACCGTGTGAAGAGAGGTGACAGATACAGGAGAGGGGAAAGAAGGGAAAGAGACAAGCCGGGGAAAAGAGAGTATCCAGGGAAAACAGACAGGACAGGGAGGAGAGAGTGTAGAGAGAGAGTTGATAAATGAGAGTTAAACGAGAGAGGCGAGTGAAAGTGGGAAAATGAGACACCAAGTGAAGAGAGGTGAGAGAGACAGGCGAGGGGAAACAGGGAAAAGAGGCAAGCGGGGGAAAAGAGAGAGCCCAGGGAAAAGAGGCAGGACAGGGAAGAGAGAGGGAAAAGAAAGTGTCCAGGGAAAAGAGACACGACTGGGAAGAGACAGTGAAAAGAGAGAGTTGAGTAATGAGAGGGAAAAGAGAGGGGCGAGTGAAAGCGGGAAAATGAGACACCGAGTGAAGAGAGGTGACAGACACAGGAGAGGGGAAAGAGGGGGAAGAGACAAGCGGGGGAAAAGAGAGAGCCCAGGGAAAAGAGACAGGACAGGGAAGAGAGAGGGAAAAGAGGGAGTGGAGGAAAGGGAGGGAATAGAGGAAGGCGAGTGAAAGCGGGAAAAATGAACGCCGAGAGAACAGAGGTGAGAGAGACAGGAGAGGGGAAACAGGGAAAAGAGACAAGCGGGGGAAAAGAGAGAGTCCAGGGAAAAGAGACAGGACAGGGAAGAGAGGGGGAAAAGAGGGAGTGGAGGGAAGGGAGGGAATAGAGGAAGGCGAGTGGAATCGGGAAAAATGAACGCCGAGAGAACAGAGGTGACAGACACAGGAGAGGGGAAACAGGGAAAAGAGGCAAGCGGGGGAAAAGAGAGAGTCCAGGGAAAAGAGACAGGACAGGGAAGAGAGAGGGAAAAGAGGGAGTGGAGGAAAGGGAGGGAATAGAGGAAGGCGAGTGGAAGCGGGAAAAATGAACGCCGAGAGAACAGAGGTGAGAGAGACAGGCGAGGGGAAACAGGGAAAAGAGGCAAGCGGGGGAAAAGAGAGAGTCCAGGGAAAAGAGACAGGACAGCGAAGAGAGAGGGAAAAGAATGTGTCCAGGGAAAAGAGACACGACTGGGAAGAGACAGTGAAAAGAGAGAGTTGAGGAATGAGAGAGAAAAGAGAGGGGCGAGTGAAAGTGGGAAAATGAGACACCGAGTGAAGAGAGGTGACAGACACAGGAGAGGGGAAAGAGGGGGAAGAGACAAGCGGGGGGAAAGAGAGAGCCCAGGGAAAAGAGACAGGACAGGGAAGAGTGAGGGAAAAGAGGGTGTGGTGGAAAGGGAGGGAATAGAGGAAGGCGAGTGAAAGCAGGAAAAATGAACGCCGAGAGAACAGAGGTGAGAGAGACAGGAGAGGGGAAACAGGGAAAAGAGAAAAGCGGGGGAAAAGAGAGAGTCCAGGGAAAAGAGACACGACTGGGAAGAGACAGTGAAAAGAGAGAGTTGAGGAATGAGAGGGAAAAGAGAGGGGCGAGTGAAAGCGGGAAAATGAGACACCGAGTGAAGAGAGGTGACAGACACAGGAGAGGGGAAAGAGGGGGAAGAGACAAGCGGGGGGAAAGAGAGAGCCAAGGGAAAAGAGACAGGACAGGGAAGAGAGAGGGAAAAGAGGGTGTGGAGGAAAGGGAGGGAATAGAGGAAGGCGAGTGAAAGCGGGAAAAATGAACGCTGAGAGAACAGATGTGAGAGAGACAGGCGAGGGGAAACAGGGAAAAGAGACAAGCGGGGGAAAAGAGAGAGTCCAGGGAAAAGAGACAGGACAGGGAATAGAGAGGTAAAAGAGGGAGTGGAGGGAAGGGAGGGAATAGAGGAAGGCGAGTGGAAGCGGGAAAAATGAACGCCGAGAGAACAGAGGTGAGAGAGACAGGCGAGGGGAAACAGGGAAAAGAGAAAAGCGGGGGAAAAGAGAGAGTCCAGGGAAAAGAGACACGACTGGGAAGAGACAGTGAAAAGAGAGAGTTGAGTAATGAGAGGGAAAAGAGAGGGGCGAGTGAAAGCGGGAAAATGAGACACCGAGTGAAGAGAGGTGACAGACACAGGAGAGGGGAAAGAGGGGGAAGAGACAAGCGCGGGGAAAGAGAGAGCCCAGGGAAAAGAGACAGGACAGGGAAGAGAGAGGGAAAAGAGGGAGTGGAGGAAAGGGAGGGAATAGAGGAAGGCGAGTGAAAGAGGGGGAAATGAACGCCGAGAGAACAGAGGTGAGAGAGACAGGCGAGGGGAAACAGGGAAAAGAGACAAGCGAGGGAAAAGCTGGAAAAGAGGGAGTTGAGGGAAAGCAGGGGAAAGTGACTGGTGAGGGTAAAGAGGGAAGAGTTCATGGAGAATAGGCAAAAGAGGGAAAAGCGACAGGCAAGGGTAAAGAGAGAGGTGAGGAACGAGAAGGAAAAGAGAGAGGCGAGAGAAAGGGGGGAAATTAGACACCGAGTGAAGAGAGGTGACAGACACAGGAGAGGGGAAATAGGGGAAAGAGACAAGCAGTGGGAAAGAGGGAAAAGAGAGAGCCCAGGGAAAAGAGACAGGACAGGGAAGAGAGGGTGAAAAGAGAGAGGTGAGGAATGAGACGGAAAAGAGAGAGGCGAGTGAAAGTGGGAAAATGAGACACCGAGTGAAGAGAGGTGACAGACACAGGAGAGGGGAAAGACGGGGAAGAGACAAGCGGGGGAAAAGAGAGAGTCCAGGGAAAAGAGACAGGACAGGGAAGAGAGAGGGAAAAGAGGGAGTGGAAGAAAGGGAGGGAATAGAGGAAGGCGAGTGGAAGCGGGAAAAATGAACGCTGAGAGAACAGAGGTGAGAGAGACAGGCGAGGGGAAACAGGGAAAAGAGGCAAGCGGGGGAAAAGAGACTATCCAGGGAAAAGAGACACGACTGGGAAGAGACAGTGAAAAGAGAGAGTTGATGAATGAGAGGGAAAAGAGAGGGGCGAGTGAAAGTGGGAAATTGAGACACCGAGTGAAGAGAGGTGACAGACACAGGAGAGGGGAAAGAGGGGGAAGAGACAAGCGGGGGGAAAGAGAGAATCCAGGGAAAAGAGACGGGACAGGGAAGAGTGAGGGAAAAGAGGGTGTGGTGGAAAGGGAGGGAATAGAGGAAGGGGAGTGAAAGCAGGAAAAATGAACGCCGAGAGAACAGAGGTGAGAGACACAGGCGAGGGGAAACAGGGAAAAGAGAAAAGCGGGGGAAAAGAGAGAGTCCAGGGAAAAGAGACACGACTGGGAAGAGAGAGTGAAAAGAGAGAGTTGAGGAATGAGAGGGAAAAGAGAGGGGCGAGTGAAAGCGGGAAAATGAGACACCGAGTGAAGAGAGGTGACAGACACAGGAGAGGGGAAAGAGGGGGAAGAGACAAGAGGGGGAAAAGAGAGAGTCCAGGGAAAAGAGAAAGGACAGGGAAGAGAGAGGGAAAAGAGGGAGTGGAGGAAAGGGAGGGAATAGAGGAAGGCGAGTGAAAGCGGGAAAAATGAACGCCGAGAGAACAGAGGTGAGAGAGACAGGCGAGGGGAAACAGGGAAAAGAGGCAAGCGGGGGGAAAGAGAGAGTCCAGGGAAAAGAGACAGGACAGCGAAGAGAGAGGGAAAAGAATGTGTCCAGGGAAAAGAGACACGATTGGGAAGAAACAGTGAAAAGAGAGAGTTGAGGAATGAGAGGGAAGAGAGAGGGGCGAGTGAAAGCGGGAAAATGAGACACCGAGTGAAGAGAGGTGACAGACACAGGAGAGGGGAAAGAGGGGGAAGAGACAAGGGGGGGAAAAGAGAGAGTCCAGGGAAAAGAGACAGGACAGGGAAGAGAGAGGGAAAAGAGGGAGTGGAGGGAAGGGAGGGAATAGAGGAAGGCAAGTGAAAGCAGGAAAAATGAACGCCGACAGAACAGAGGTGAGAGAGACAGGCGAGGGGAAACAGGGAAAAGAGACAAGCGGGGGGAAAGAGAGAGTCCAGGGAAAAGCGACAGGACAGGGAGGAGAGAGTGAAAAGAGGGAGTTGATGAGTGAGAGAGAAAAGAGAGGGGCGAGTGAAGGTGGGAAATTTACACACCGAGTGAAGAGAGGTGACAGATACAGGAGAGGGGAAAGAAGGGAAAGAGACAAGCCGGGGAAAAGAGAGTATCCAGGGAAAACAGACAGGACAGGGAGGAGAGAGTGTAGAGAGAGAGTTGATGAATGAGAGTTAAACGAGAGAGGCGAGTGAAAGTGGGAAAATGAGACACCAAGTGAAGAGAGGTGAGAGAGACAGGCGAGGGGAAACAGGGAAAAGAGGCAAGCGGGGGAAAAGAGAGAGCCCAGGGAAAAGAGGCAGGACAGGGAAGAGAGAGGGAAAAGAAAGTGTCCAGGGAAAAGAGACACGACTGGGAAGAGACAGTGAAAAGAGAGAGTTGAGGAATGAGAGGGAAAAGAGAGGGGCGAGTGAAAGCGGGAAAATGAGACACCGAGTGAAGAGAGGTGACAGACACAGGAGAGGGGAAAGAGGGGGAAGAGACAAGCGGGGGAAAAGAGAGAGCCCAGGGAAAAGAGACGGGACAGGGAAGAGAGAGGGAAAAGAGGGAGTGGAGGAAAGGGAGGGAATAGAGGAAGGCGAGTGGAAGCGGGAAAAATGAACGCCGAGAGAACAGAGGTGAGAGAGACAGGCGAGGGGAAACAGGGAAAAGAGGCAAGCGGGGGAAAAGAGAGAGTCCAGGGAAAAGAGACAGGACAGCGAAGAGAGAGGGAAAAGAATGTGTCCAGGGAAAAGAGACACGACTGGGAAGAGACAGTGAAAAGAGAGAGTTGAGGAATGAGAGGGAAAAGAGAGGGGCGAGTGAAAGCGGGAAAATGAGACACCGAGTGAAGAGAGGTGACAGACACAGGAGAGGGGAAAGAGGGGGAAGAGACAAGCGGGGGAAAAGAGAGAGTCCAGGGAAAATAGACAGGACAGGGAAGAGAGAGGGAAAAGAGGGAGTGGAGGAAAGGGAGGGAATAGAGGAAGGCGAGTGAAAGCAGGAAAAATGAACGCCGAGAGAACAGAGGTGAGAGAGACAGGCGAGGGGAAACAGGGAAAAGAGACAAGCCGGGGAAAAGAGACTATCCAGGGAAAAGAGACACGACTGGGAAGAGACAGTGAAAAGAGAGAGTTGATGAATGAGAGGGAAAAGAGAGGGGCGAGTGAAAGTGGGAAATTGAGACACCGAGTGAAGAGAGGTGACAGACACAGGAGAGGGGAAAGAGGGGGAAGAGACAAGCGGGGGGAAAGAGAGAATCCAGGGAAAAGAGACGGGACAGGGAAGAGTGAGGGAAAAGAGGGTGTGGTGGAAAGGGAGGGAATAGAGGAAGGCGAGTGAAAGCAGGAAAAATGAACGCCGAGAGAACAGAGGTGAGAGAGACAGGCGAGGGGAAACAGGGAAAAGAGAAAAGCGGGGGAAAAGAGAGAGTCCAGGGAAAAGAGACACGACTGGGAAGAGACAGTGAAAAGAGAGAGTTGAGGAATGAGAGGGAAAAGAGAGGGGCGAGTGAAAGCGGGAAAATGAGACACCGAGTGAAGAGAGGTGACAGACACAGGAGAGGGGAAAGAGGGGGAAGAGACATGCGGGGGGAAAGAGAGAGCCCAGGGAAAAGAGACAGGACAGGGAAGAGAGAGGGAAAAGAGGGAGTGGAGGAAAGGGAGGGAATAGAGGAAGGCGAGTGAAAGCGGGAAAAATGAACGCTGAGAGAACAGATGTGAGAGAGACAGGCGAGGGGAAACAGGGAAAATAGACAAGCGGGGGAAAAGAGAGAGTCCAGGGAAAAGAGACAGGACAGGGAATAGAGAGGTAAAAGAGGGAGTGGAGGGAAGGGAGGGAATAGAGGAAGGCGAGTGGAAGCGGGAAAAATGAACGCCGAGAGAACAGAGGTGAGAGAGACAGGCGAGGGGAAACAGGGAAAAGAGAAAAGCGAGGGAAAAGAGAGAGTCCAGGGAAAAGAGACACGACTGGGAAGAGACAGTGAAAAGAGAGAGTTGAGTAATGAGAGGGAAAAGAGAGGGGCGAGTGAAAGCGGGAAAATGAGACACCGAGTGAAGAGAGGTGACAGACACAGGAGAGGGGAAAGAGGGGGAAGAGACAAGCGCGGGGAAAGAGAGAGCCCAGGGAAAAGAGACAGGACAGGGAAGAGAGAGGGAAAAGAGGGAGTGGAGGAAAGGGAGGGAATAGAGGAAGGCGAGTGAAAGAGGGGGAAATGAACGCCGAGAGAACAGAGGTGAGAGAGACAGGCGAGGGGAAACAGGGAAAAGAGACAAGCGGGGGAAAAGAGAGAGTCCAGGGAAAAGAGACAGGACAGGGAAGAGAGAGGGAAAAGAGGGAGTGGAGGAAAGGGAGGGAATAGAGGAAGGCGAGTGGAAGCGGGAAAAATGAACGCTGAGAGAACAGAGGTGAGAGAGACAGGCGAGGGGAAACAGGGAAAAGAGACAAGCGGGGGAAAAGCTGGAAAAGAGGGAGTTGAGGGAAAGCAGGGGAAAGTGACTGGTGAGGGTAAAGAGGGAAGAGTTCATGGAGAATAGGCAAAAGAGGGAAAAGCGACAGGCAAGGGTAAAGAGAGAGGTGAGGAACGAGAAGGAAAGAGAGAGGCGAGAGAAAGGGGGGAAATTAGACACCGAGTGAAGAGAGGTGACAGACACAGGAGAGGGGAAATAGGGGAAAGAGACAAGCAGGGGGAAAGAGGGAAAAGAAAGTGTCCAGGGAAAAGAGACAGGACAGGGAAGAGAGAGTGAATAGAGAGAGAAGAGGAATGAGAGAGAAAAGAGAGAGGCGAGATAAAGTGGGAAAGTGAGACACCGAGTGAAGAGAGGTGACAGACACAGGAGAGGGGAAAGAGGGGGAAGAGACAAGCAGGGGGAAAGAGGGAAAAGAAAGTGTCCAGGGAAAAGAGACAGGACAGGGAGGAGAGAGTGAAGAGAGAGAGTTGATGAATGAGAGAGAAACGAGAGAGGCGAGTGAAAGTGGGAAAATGAGACACCAAGTGAAGAGAGGTGACAGACACAGGAGAGGGGAAAGAGGGGGAAGAGACAAGCGGGGGAAAAGAGAGAGTCCAGGGAAAAGAGACAGGCCAGGGAAGAGAGAGGGTAAAGAGGGAGTGGAGGAAAGGGAGGGAATAGAGGAAGGCGAGTGAAAGCGGGAAAAATGAACGCCGAGAGAACAGAGGTGAGAGAGACAGGCGAGGGGAAACAGGGAAAAGAGACAAGCGGGGGGAAAGAGAGAGTCCAGGGAAAAGAGACAGGACAGGGAAGAGAGAGGGAAAAGAAAGTGTCCAGGGAAAAGAGACACGACTGGGAAGAGACAGTGAAAAGAGAGAGTTGAGTAATGAGAGGGAAACGAGAGGGGCGAGTGAAAGCGGGAAAATGAGACACCGAGTGAAGAGAGGTGACAAACACAGGAGAGGGGAAAGAGGGGAAAGAGACAAGCGGGGGTAAAGAGAGAGTCCAGGGAAAAGAGACAGGACAGGGAGGAGAGAGTGAAAACAGGGAGTTTATGAGTGAGAGAGAGAAGAGCGGGGCGACTGAAGGTGGGAAATTTACACACCGAGTGAAGAGAGGTGACAGACACAGGAGAGGGGAAAGAGGGGAAAGAGACAAGCAGTGGGAAGGAGGGAAAAGAAAGTGTCCAGGGAAAAGAAACAGGACAGGGAAGAGAGAGTGAAAAGAGAGAGAAGAGGAATGAGACAGAAAAGAGAGAGGCGAGTGAAAGTGGGAAAATGAGACACCGAGTGAAGAGAGGTGACAGACACAGCAGAGGGGAAAGACGGGGAAGAGACAAGCGGGGGAAAAGAGAGAGCCCAGGGAAAAGAGACAGGACAGGGAAGAGAGAGGGAAAAGAAAGTGTCCAGGGAAAAGAGACACGACTGGGAAGACAGTGAAAAGAGAGAGCTGATGAATGAGAGGGAAAAGAGAGGGGCGAGTGAAAGCGGGAAAATGAGACACCGAGTGAAGAGAGGTGACAGACACAGGAGAGGGGAAAGAGGGGGAAGAGACAAGCGGAGGTAAAGAGACAGCCCAGGGAAAAGAGACGGGACAGGGAAGAGAGAGGGAAAAGAGGGAGTGGAGGAAAGGGAGGGAATAGAGGAAGGCGAGTGGAAGCGGGAAAAATGAACGCCGAGAGAACAGAGGTGAGAGAGACAGGCGATGGGAAACAGGGAAAAGAGACAAGCGCGGGAAAAGTTGGAAAAGAGGGAGTTGAGGGAAAGCAGGGGAAAGTGACTGGTGAGGGTAAAGAGGGAAGAGTTCATGGAGAATAGGCCAAAGAGGGAAAAGCGACAGGCAAGGGTAAAGAGAGAGGTGAGGAACGAGAAGGAAAAGAGAGAGGCGAGAGAAAGGGGGAAAATTAGACACCGAGTGAAGAGAGGTGACAGACACAGGAGAGGGGAAATAGGGGAAAGAGACAAGCAGTGGGAAAGAGGGAAAAGAAAGTGTCCAGGGAAAAGAGACAGGACAGGTAAGAGAGAGTGAAAAGAGAGAGAAGAGGAATGAGACAGAAAAGAGAGAGGCGAGTGAATGTGGGAAAATGAGACACCGAGTGAAGAGAGGTGACAGACACAGGAGAGGGGAAAGAGGGGGAAGAGACAAGCAGGGGGAAAGAGGGAAAAGAAAGTGTCCAGGGAACAGAGACACGACTGGGAAGAGAGAGTGAAAAGAGAGAGTTGAGTAATGAGAGGGAAAAGAGAGGGGCGAGTGAAAGCGGGAAAATGAGACACCGAGTGAAGAGAGGTGACAGACACAGGAGAGGGGAAAGAGGGGGAAGAGACAAGCGGGGGAAAAGAGAGAGTCCAGGGAAAAGAGACGGGACAGGGAAGAGAGAGGGAAAAGAGGGAGTGGAGGAAAGGGAGGGAAGAGAGGAAGGCGAGTGAAAGCGGGAAAAATGAACGCCGAGGGGAGAGAGGTGAGAGAGGCAGGCAAGGGGAAACAGGGAAAAGAGACAAGCGAGGCAAAAGGTGGAAAAGAGGGAAATGAGGGAATGCCGGGGAAGGTGACTGGTGAGGGCAAAGAGGGAAGATTACATGGAGAATAGGCAAAAGAGGGAAAAGTGACAGGCAAGGGAAAACAGAGAGTTGAGGAATGAGAGGGGGAAGAGAGAGGCGAGGGAAAGTGGGAAAATTGGACACCGAGTGAAGAGAGGTGAAAGACACAGGAGAGGGGAAAGAGGGGAAAGAGACAAGCCGGGGAAAAGAGAGAGCCCAGGGAAAAGAGACACGACCGGGAAGAGAGGGGTAAAAGAGAGAGAGGAGGGAAGGGAGGGAACAGAGGAATGCGAGCGAAAGCGGGAAAAATGAACGCCGAGGGGAGAGAGGTGAGAGAGGCAGGCGAGGGGAAACAGGGAAAAGAGACAAGCGAGGCAAAAGGTGGAAAAGAGGGAGGTGAGGGAAAGCCGGGGAAGGTGACTGGTGAGGGCAAAGAGGGAAGATTTCATGGAGAACAGGCAAAAGAGGGAAAAGTGACAGGTAAGGGAAAAGAGACAGTTGAGGAATGAGAGGGGAAAGAGAGAGGCGAGTGAAAGTGGGAAACTTGGACACCGAGAGAAGAGAGGTGACAGACACAGGAGAGGGGAAAGAGGGGAAAGAGACACAGAGGGGTGAAGAGGGAAAAGAGAGAGTCGAGGGAAAAAGGGACACGACTGGGAAGAGAGAGTGAAAAGAGAGAGTTGAGGAATGAGAGGGGAAAGAGAGAGGCGAGTGAAAGCGGGAGAATTAGACACCGAGTGAACAGAGGTGACAGACAAAGGAGAGGGGAAAGAGGGGAAAGAGTCACAGAGGGGGTAAGAGGGAAAAGAGAGAGTCGAGGGAAAAGAGACACGACTGGGAAGATAGGGGTAAAAGAGAGAGAGGAGGGAAGGGAGGGAATAGTGGAATGCGAGAGAAAGCGGGAAAAATGAACGCCGAGGGGAGAGAGGTGAGAGAGGCAGGCGAGGGGAAACAGGGAAAAGAGACAAGCGAGGCAAAAGGTGGAAAAGAGGGAGGTGAGGGAAAGCCGGGGAAGGTGACTGGTGAGGGCAAAGAGGGAAGATTTCATGGAGAACAGGCAAAAGAGGGAGAAGTGACAGGTAAGGGAAAAGAGACAGTTGAGGAATGAGAGGGGGAAGAGAGAGGCGAGCGAAAGCGGGAAAATTGGACACCGAGTGAAGAGAGGTGACAGACACAGGAGAGGGGAAAGAGGGGAAAGAGACAAGCCGGGGAAAAGAGAGAGTCGAGGGAAAATAGACACGACCGGGAAGAGAGGGGTAAAAGAGAGAGAGGAGGGAAGGGAGGGAATAGTGGAATGCGAGAGAAAGCGGGAAAAATGAACGGCGAGGGGAGAGAGGTGAGAGAGGCAGGCGAGGGGAAACAGGGAAAAGAGACAAGCGAGGCAAAAGGTGGAAAAGAGGGAGGTGAGGGAAAGCCGGGGAAGGTGACTGGTGAGGGCAAAGAGGGAAGATTTCATGGAGAACAGGCAAAACAGGGAGAAGTGACAGGTAAGGGAAAAGAGAGAGTTGAGGAATGAGAGGGGGAAGAGAGAGGCGAGCGAAAGCGGGAAAATTGGACACCGAGTGAAGAGAGGTGACAGACACAGGAGAGGGGAAAGAGGGGAAAGAGACACAGATGGGGGGAAGAGGGAAAAGAGAGAGTCGAGGGAAAAGACACACGACCGGGAAGATAGGGGTAAAAGAGAGAGAGGAGGGAAGGGAGGGAATAGAGAAATGCGAGTGAAAGCGGGAAAAATGAACGCCGAGGGAAGAGAGGTGAGAGAGGCAGGCGAGGGGAAACAGGGAAAAGAGACAAGCGAGGCAAAAGCTGGAAAAGAGGGAGGTGAGGGAAAGCCGGGGAAAGTGACTGGTGAGGGCAAAGAGGGAAGATTTCATGGAGAACAGGCAAAAGAGGGAGAAGTGACAGGTAAGGGAAAAGAGACAGTTGAGGAATGAGAGGGGAAAGAGAGAGGCGAGTGAAAGTGGGAAACTTGGACACCGAGAGAAGAGAGGTGACAGACACAGGAGAGGGGAAAGAGGGGAAAGAGACACAGAGGGGAAAAGAGTGAAAAGAGAGGGTCCAGGGAAAAAGAGACACGACTGGGATAAGAGAGTGAAGAGAGAGAGTTGATGAATGAGAGGGGAAAGAGAGAGGCGAGTGAAAGCGGGAAAATTGGACACCGAGAGAAGAGAGGTGACAGACACAGGAGAGGGGAAAGAGGGGAAAGAGACACAGATGGGGGGAAGAGGGAAAAGAGAGAGGCCAGGGAAAAGAGACACGACTGGGAAGATAGGGGTAAAAGAGAGAGAGGAGGGAAGGGAGGGAAACAGGGAAAAGAGACAAGCGAGGGAAAAGTTGGAAAAGAGGGAGGTGAGGGAAAGCAGGGGAAAGTGACTGGTGAGTGCAAAAAGGGAAGATTTCATGGAGAATAGGCAAAAGAGGGGAAAGTGACAGGCAAGGGAAAAGAGAGAGTTGAGGAATGAGAGGGGGAAGAGAGAGGCGAGTGAAAGTGGGAAAATTGGACACCGAGTGAAGAGAGGTGAAAGACACAGGAGAGGGGAAAGAGGGGAAAGAGACAAGCCGGGGAAAAGAGAGAGGCCAGGGAAAAGAGACACGACCGGGAAGAGAGAGGTAAAAGAGAGAGAGGAGGGAAGGGAGGGAATAGAGGAATGCGAGTGAAAGCGGGAAAAATGAACGGCGAGGGAAGAGAGGTGAGAGAGGCAGGCGAGGGGAAACAGGGAAAAGAGACAAGCGAAGCAAAAGGTGGAAAAGAGGGAAATGAGGGAAAGCAGGGGAAAGTGACTGGTGAGGGCAAAGAGGGAAGATTTCATGGAGAACAGGCAAAAGAGGGAAAAGTGACAGGCAAGGGAAAAGAGAGAGTTGAGGAATGAGAGGGGGAAGAGAGAGGCGAGTGAAAGTGGGAAAATTAGACACCGAGTGAAGAGAGGTGACAGACACAGGAGAGGGGAAAGAGGGGAAAGAGACACAGAGGGGAAAAGAGTGAAAAGGGAGGGTCCAGGGAAAAAGAGACACGACTGGGAAGAGAGAGTGAAAGGAGAGAGTTGATGAATGAGAGGGGAAAGAGACAGGCGAGTGAAAGCGGGAAATTGGACACCGAGTGCAGAGAGGTGATAGACACAGGAGAGGGGAAAGAGGGGAAAGAGACAAGCCGGGGAAAAGAGAGAGTCCAGGGAAAAAGAGACACGACTGGGAAGAGAGAGGTAAAAGAGAGAGTTGATGAATGAGAGGGAAAAGAGAGAGGCGAGCGTAAGCGGGAAAATTGGACACCGAATGAAGAGAGGTGACAGACACAGGAGAGGGGAAAGAGGGGAAAGAGACACAGAGGGGTGAAGAGGGAAAAGAGAGAGTCGAGGGAAAAAGAGACACGACCGGGAAGAGAGAGGTAAAAGAGAGAGAGGAGGGAAGGGAGGGAATAGAGGAATGCGAGGGAAAGCGGGAAAAATGAACGCCGAGGGAAGAGAGGTGAGAGAGGCAGGCGAGGGGAAACAGGGAAAAGAGACAAGCGAGGCAAAAGGTGGAAAAGAGGGAAATGAGGGAAAGCAGGGGAAAGTGACTGGTGAGGGCAAAGAGGGAAGATTTCATGGAGAACAGGCAAAAGAGGGAAAAGTGACAGGCAAGGGAAAAGAGACAGTTGAGGAATGAGAGGGGAAAGAGAGAGGCGAGTGAAAGCGGGAAAATTGGACACCGAGAGAAGAGAGGTGACAGACACAGGAGAGGGGAAAGAGGGGAAAGAGACACAGATGGGGGGAAGAGGGAAAAGAGAGAGTCCAGGGAAAAAGAGACACGACCGGGAAGAGAGAGTGAACAGAGAGAGTTGATGAATGAGAGGGGAAAGAGAGAGGCGAGTGAAAGTCGGAAAATTGGACAGTGAGTGAAGAGAGGTGACAGACACAGGAGAGGGGAAAGAGGGGAAAGAGACACAGAGGGGGAAAGAGGGAAAAGAGAGAGTCCAGGGAAAAAGAGACACGACTGGGAAAAGAGAGTGAAAAGAGAGAGTTGATGAATGAGAGGGAAAAGAGGGAGTCCAGGGAAGAGAGACACGACCGGGAAGAGAGAGGTAACAGAGAGAGAGGAGGGAAGGGAGGGAATAGAGGAATGCGAGTGAAAGCGGGAAAAATGAAGGATGAGGGAAGAGAGGTGAGAGAGGCAGGCGAGGGGAAACAGGGAAAAGAGACAAGCGAAGCAAAAGGTGGAAAAGAGGGAAATGAGGGAAAGCAGGGGAAAGTGACTGGTGAGGGCAAAGAGGGAAGATTTCATGGAGAACAGGCAAAAGAGGGAAAAGTGACAGGCAAGGGAAAAGAGAGAGTTGAGGAATGAGAGGGGGAAGAGAGAGGCGAGTGAAAACGGGAAAATTAGACACCGAGTGAAGAGAGGTGACAGATACAGGAGAGGGGCAAGAGGGGAAAGAGACAAGCCGGGGAAAAGAGAGAATCCAGGGAAAAAGAGACACGACTGGGAAGAGAGAGATAAAAGAGAGAGTTGATGACTGAGAGGGAAAAGAGAGAGGCGAGTGAAAACGGGAAAATTAGACACCGAGTGAAGAGAGGTGACAGATACAGGAGAGGGGCAAGAGGGGAAAGAGACAAGCCGGGGAAAAGAGAGAGTCGAGGGAAAAGAGACACGACCGGGAAGAGAGGGGTAAAAGAGAGAGAGGAGGGAAGGGAGGGAATAGAGGAATGCGAGTGAAAGTGGGAAAAATGAACGCCGAGGGGAGAGAGGTGAGAGAGGCAGGCGAGGGGAAACAGGGAAAAGAGACAAGCGAGGCAAAAGGTGGAAAACAGGGAGGAGAGGGAAAGCCGGGGAAGGTGACTGGTGAGTGCAAAAAGGGAAGATTTCATGGAGAATAGGCAAAAGAGGGAGAAGTGACAGGCAAGGGAAAAGAGAGAGTTGAGGAATGAGAGGGGGAAGAGAGAGGCGAGCGAAAGCGGGAAAATTGGACACCGAGTGAAGAGAGGTGACAGACACAGGAGAGGGGAAAGAGGGGAAAGAGACACAGATGGGGGGAAGAGGGAAAAGAGAGAGTCGAGGGAAAAGACACACGACCGGGAAGATAGGGGTAAAAGAGAGAGAGGAGGGAAGGGAGGGAATAGAGAAATGCGAGTGAAAGCGGGAAAAATGAACGCCGAGGGAAGAGAGGTGAGAGAGGCAGGCGAGGGGAAACAGGGAAAAGAGACAAGCGAGGCAAAAGCTGGAAAAGAGGGAGGTGAGGGAAAGCCGGGGAAAGTGACTGGTGAGGGCAAAGAGGGAAGATTTCATGGAGAACAGGCAAAAGAGGGAGAAGTGACAGGTAAGGGAAAAGAGACAGTTGAGGAATGAGAGGGGAAAGAGAGAGGCGAGTGAAAGCGGGAAAACTGGACACCGAGAGAAGAGAGGTGACAGACACAGGAGAGGGGAAAGAGGGGAAAGAGACACAGATGGGGGGAAGAGGGAAAAGAGAGAGTCCAGGGAAAAAGAGACACGACCGGGAAGAGAGAGTGAACAGAGAGAGTTGATGAATGAGAGGGGAAAGAGAGAGGCGAGTGAAAGTCGGAAAATTGGACAGTGAGTGAAGAGAGGTGACAGACACAGCAGAGGGGAAAGAGGGGAAAGAGACACAGAGGGGGAAAGAGGGAAAAGAGAGAGTCCAGGGAAAAAGAGACACGACCGGGAAGAGAGAGGTAAAAGAGAGAGAGGAGGGAAGGGAGGGAATAGAGGAATGCGAGTGAAAGCGGGAAAAATGAACGCCGAGGGAAGAGAGGTGAGAGAGGCAGGCGAGGTGAAACAGGGAAAAGAGACAAGCGAGGCAAAATGTGGAAAAGAGGGAAATGAGGGAAAGCAGTGGAAAGTGACTGGTGAGGGCAAAGAGGGAAGATTTCATGGAGAACAGGCAAAAGAGGGAAAAGTGACAGGCAAGGGAAGAGAGAGAGTTGAGGAATGAGAGGGGAAAGAGAGAGGCGACTGAAAGCGGGGAAATTGGACACCGAGAGAAGAGAGCTGACAGACATAGGAGAGGGGAAAGAGGGGAAAGAGACACAGAGGGGAAAAGAGTGAAAAGAGAGGGTCCAGGGAAAAAGAGACACGACTGGGAAGAGAGAGTGAAAAGAGAGAGTTGAGGAATGAGAGGGAAAAGAGAGAGGCGAGTGAAAGCGGGAAAATTGGACAGCGAGTGAAGAGAGGTGACAGACACAGGAGAGAGGAAAGAGGGGAAAGAGACACAGAGGGGAAAAGAGTGAAAAGAGAGGGCCAGGGAAAAAGAGACACGACTGGGATAAGAGAGTGAAAAGAGAGAGTTGATGAATGAGAGGGGAAAGAGAGAGGCGAGTGAAAGCGGGAAAATTGGACACCGAGAGCAGAGAGGTGACAGACACAGGAGAGGGGAAAGAGGGGAAAGAGACACAGAGGGGTGAAGAGGGAAAAGAGAGAGTCGAGGGAAAAAGAGACACGACTGGGAAGAGAGAGTGAAGAGAGAGAGTTGAGGAATGAGAGGGAAAAGAGAGAGGCGAGTGAAAGCGGGAGAATTGGACAGTGAGTGAAGAGAGGTGACAGACACAGGAGAGGGGAAAGAGGGGAAAGAGACACAGAGGGGGAAAGAGGGAAAAGAGAGAGTCCAGGGAAAAAGAGACACGACTGGGAAAAGAGAGTGAAAAGAGAGAGTTGATGAATGAGAGGGAAAAGAGGGAGTCCAGGGAAGAGAGACACGACCGGGAAGAGAGAGGTAACAGAGAGAGAGGAGGGAAGGGAGGGAATAGAGGAATGCGAGTGAAAGCGGGAAAAATGAAGGATGAGGGAAGAGAGGTGAGAGAGGCAGGCGAGGGGAAACAGGGAAAAGAGACAAGCGAAGCAAAAGGTGGAAAAGAGGGAAATGAGGGAAAGCAGGGGAAAGTGACTGGTGAGGGCAAAGAGGGAAGATTTCATGGAGAACAGGCAAAAGAGGGAAAAGTGACAGGCAAGGGAAAAGAGAGAGTTGAGGAATGAGAGGGGGAAGAGAGAGGCGAGTGAAAACGGGAAAATTAGACACCGAGAGAAGAGAGGTGACAGATACAGGAGAGGGGCAAGAGGGGAAAGAGACAAGCCGGGGAAAAGAGAGATTCCAGGGAAAAAGAGACACGACTGGGAAGAGAGAGATAAAAGAGAGAGTTGATGAATGAGAGGGAAAAGAGAGAGGCGAGTGAAAACGGGAAAATTAGACACCGAGTGAAGAGAGGTGACAGATACAGGAGAGGGGCAAGAGGGGAAAGAGACAAGCCGGGGAAAAGAGAGAGTCGAGGGAAAAGAGACACGACCGGGAAGAGAGGGGTAAAAGAGAGAGAGGAGGGAAGGGAGGGAATAGAGGAATGCGAGTGAAAGTGGGAAAAATGAACGCCGAGGGGAGAGAGGTGAGAGAGGCAGGCGAGGGGAAACAGGGAAAAGAGACAAGCGAGGCAAAAGGTGGAAAACAGGGAGGAGAGGGAAAGCCGGGGAAGGTGACTGGTGAGTGCAAAAAGGGAAGATTTCATGGAGAATAGGCAAAAGAGGGAGAAGTGACAGGCAAGGGAAAAGAGAGAGTTGAGGAATGAGAGGGGGAAGAGAGAGGCGAGCGAAAGCGGGAAAATTGGACACCGAGTGAAGAGAGGTGACAGACACAGGAGAGGGGAAAGAGGGGAAAGAGACACAGATGGGGGGAAGAGGGAAAAGAGAGAGTCGAGGGAAAAGACACACGACCGGGAAGATAGGGGTAAAAGAGAGAGAGGAGGGAAGGGAGGGAATAGAGAAATGCGAGTGAAAGCGGGAAAAATGAACGCCGAGGGAAGAGAGGTGAGAGAGGCAGGCGAGGGGAAACAGGGAAAAGAGACAAGCGAGGCAAAAGCTGGAAAAGAGGGAGGTGAGGGAAAGCCGGGGAAAGTGACTGGTGAGGGCAAAGAGGGAAGATTTCATGGAGAACAGGCAAAAGAGGGAGAAGTGACAGGTAAGGGAAAAGAGACAGTTGAGGAATGAGAGGGGAAAGAGAGAGGCGAGTGAAAGCGGGAAAACTGGACACCGAGAGAAGAGAGGTGACAGACACAGGAGAGGGGAAAGAGGGGAAAGAGACAGAGATGGGGGGAAGAGGGAAAAGAGAGAGTCCAGGGAAAAAGAGACACGACCGGGAAGAGAGAGTGAACAGAGAGAGTTGATGAATGAGAGGGGAAAGAGAGAGGCGAGTGAAAGTCGGAAAATTGGACAGTGAGTGAAGAGAGGTGACAGACACAGGAGAGGGGAAAGAGGGGAAAGAGACACAGAGGGGGAAAGAGGGAAAAGAGAGAGTCCAGGGAAAAAGAGACACGACCGGGAAGAGAGAGGTAAAAGAGAGAGAGGAGGGAAGGGAGGGAATAGAGGAATGCGAGTGAAAGCGGGAAAAATGAACGCCGAGGGAAGAGAGGTGAGAGAGGCAGGCGAGGTGAAACAGGGAAAAGAGACAAGCGAGGCAAAATGTGGAAAAGAGGGAAATGAGGGAAAGCAGTGGAAAGTGACTGGTGAGGGCAAAGAGGGAAGATTTCATGGAGAACAGGCAAAAGAGGGAAAAGTGACAGGCAAGGGAAGAGAGAGAGTTGAGGAATGAGAGGGGAAAGAGAGAGGCGACTGAAAGCGGGGAAATTGGACACCGAGAGAAGAGAGCTGACAGACATAGGAGAGGGGAAAGAGGGGAAAGAGACACAGAGGGGAAAAGAGTGAAAAGAGAGGGTCCAGGGAAAAAGAGACACGACTGGGAAGAGAGAGTGAAAAGAGAGAGTTGAGGAATGAGAGGGAAAAGAGAGAGGCGAGTGAAAGCGGGAAAATTGGACAGCGAGTGAAGAGAGGTGACAGACACAGGAGAGAGGAAAGAGGGGAAAGAGACACAGAGGGGAAAAGAGTGAAAAGAGAGGGCCAGGGAAAAAGAGACACGACTGGGATAAGAGAGTGAAAAGAGAGAGTTGATGAATGAGAGGGGAAAGAGAGAGGCGAGTGAAAGCGGGAAAATTGGACACCGAGAGCAGAGAGGTGACAGACACAGGAGAGGGGAAAGAGGGGAAAGAGACACAGAGGGGTGAAGAGGGAAAAGAGAGAGTCGAGGGAAAAAGAGACACGACTGGGAAGAGAGAGTGAAGAGAGAGAGTTGAGGAATGAGAGGGAAAAGAGAGAGGCGAGTGAAAGCGGGAGAATTAGACACCGAGTGAACAGAGGTGACAGACAAAGGAGAGGGGAAAGAGGGGAAAGAGTCACAGAGGGGGGAAGAGGGAAAAGAGAGAGTCCAGGGAAAAGAGACACGACTGGGAAGATAGGGGTAAAAGAGAGAGAGGAGGGAAGGGAGGGAATAGAGGAATGCGAGTGAAAGCGGGAAAAATGAACGCCGAGGGAAGAGAGGTGAGAGAGGCAGGCGAGGGGAAACAGGGAAAAGAGACAAGCGAGGCAAAAGGTGGAAAAGAGGGAGGAGAGGGAAAGCCGGGGAAGGTGACTGGTGAGTGCAAAAAGGGAAGATTTCATGGAGAATAGGCAAAAGAGGGAAAAGTGACAGGCAAGGGAAAAGAGAGAGTTGAGGAATGAGAGGGGAAAGAGAGAGGGGAGTGAAAGTTGGAAAATTAGACACAGAGTGAAGAGAGGTGACAGATACAGGAGAGGGGAAAGAGGGGAAAGAGACAAGCCGGGGAAAAGAGAGAGTCCAGGGAAAAAGAGACACGACTGGGAAGAGAGAGTGAAAAGAGAGAGTTGAGGAATGAGAGGGAAAAGAGAGAGGCGAGTGAAAGCGGGAGAATTGGACACCGAGAGAAGAGAGGTGACAGACACAGGAGAGGGGAAAGAGGGGAAAGAGACACAGATGGGGGAAAGAGGGAAAAGAGAGAGTCCAGGGAAAAGAGACACAACCGGGAAGAGAGAGGTAAAAGAGAGAGAGGAGGGAAGGGAGGGAATAGAGGAATGCGAGTGAAAGCGGGAAAAATGAACGGCGAGGGAAGAGAGGTGAGAGAGGCAGGCGAGGGGAAACAGGGAAAAGAGACAAGCGAGGCAAAAGGTGGAAAAGAGGGAGGTGAGGGAAAGCCGGGGAGGGTGACTGGTGAGGGCAAAGAGGGAAGATTTCATGGAGAATAGGCAAAAGAGGGAATAGTGACAGGCAAGGGAAAAGACAGAGTTGAGGAATGAGAGGGGAAAGAGAGAGGCGAGTGAAAGCGGGAAAATTGGACACCGAGTGAAGAGAGGTGAAAGACACAGGAGAGGGGAAAGAGGGGAAAGAGACAAGCCGGGGAAAAGAGAGAGGCCAGGGAAAAGAGACACGACCGGGAAGAGAGGGGTAAAAGAGAGAGAGGAGGGAAGGGAGGGAATAGAGGAATGCGAGTGAAAGCGGGAAAAATGAAGGCCGAGGGAAGAGAGGTGAGAGAGGCAGGCGAGGGGAAACAGGGAAAAGAGACAAGCGAGGCAAAATGTGGAAAAGAGGGAAATGAGGGAAAGCAGTGGAAAGTGACTGGTGAGGGCAAAGAGGGAAGATTTCATGGAGAACAGGCAAAAGAGGGAAAAGTGACAGGGAAGGGAAAAGAGAGAGTTGAGGAATGAGAGGGGAAAGAGAGAGGCGAGTGAAAGCGGGAAAATTGGATACCGAGAGAAGAGAGGTGATAGACACAGGAGAGGGGAAAGAGGGGAAAGAGACAAGCCGGGGAAAAGAGAGAGTCCAGGGAAAAAGAGACACGACTGGGAAGAGAGAGTGAAAAGAGAGAGTTGATGAATGAGAGGGGAAAGAGAGAGGCGAGTGAAAGCGGGAGAATTGGACACCGAGTGCAGAGAGGTGACAGACAAAGGAGAGGGGAAAGAGGGGAAAGAGACACAGATGGGGGGAAGAGGGAAAAGAGAGAGTCGAGGGAAAAGACACACGACCGGGAACAGAGAGGTAAAAGAGAGAGAGGAGGGAAGGGAGGGAATAGAGGAATGCGAGTGAAAGCAGGAAAAATGAACGCCGAGGGAAGAGAGGTGAGAGAGGCAGGCGAGGGGAAACAGGGAAAAGAGACAAGCGAGGCAAAAGCTGGAAAAGAGGGAGGTGAGGGAAAGCCGGGGAAAGTGACTGGTGAGGGCAAAGAGGGAAGATTTCATGGAGAACAGGCAAAAGAGGGAAAAGTGACAGGTAAGGGAAAAGAGACAGTTGAGGAATGAGAGGGGAAAGAGAGAGGGGAGTGAAAGTGGGAAACTTGGACACCGAGAGAAGAGAGGTGACAGACACAGGAGAGGGGAAAGAGGGGAAAGAGACACAGAGGGGAAAAGAGTGAAAAGAGAGAGTCGAGGGAAAAAGGGACACGACTGGGAAGAGAGAGTGAAAAGAGAGAGTTGATGAATGAGAGGGGAAAGAGAGAGGCGAGTGAAAGCGGGAGAATTAGACACCGAGTGAAGAGAGGTGACAGACAAAGGAGAGGGGAAAGAGGGGAAAGAGACACAGAGGGGGGAAGAGGGAAAAGAGAGAGTCCAGGGAAAAGAGACACGGCCGGGAAGATAGGGGTAAAAGAGAGAGAGGAGGGAAGGGAGGGAATAGAGGAATGCGAGTGAAAGCAGGAAAAATGAACGCCGAGGGGAGAGAGGTGAGAGAGGCAGGCGAGGGGAAACAGGGAAAAGAGACAAGCGAGGCAAAAGGTGGAAAAGTGGGAGTTGAGGGAAAGCAGGGGAAAGTGACTGGTGAGGGCAAAGAGGGAAGATTTCATGGAGAACAGGCAAAAGAGGGAAAAGTGACAGGCAAGGGAAAAGAGAGAGTTGAGGAATGAGAGGGGAAAGAGAGAGGCGAGTGAAAGCGGGAAAATTGGACACCAAGTGAAGAGAGGTGACAGACACAGGAGAGGGGAAAGAGGGGAAAGAGACACAGAGGGGGGAAGAGGGAAAAGAGAGAGTCGAAGGAAAAGACACACGACCGGGAAGAGAGAGGTAAAAGAGAGAGAGGAGGGAAGGGAGGGAATAGAGGAATGCGAGTGAAAGCAGGAAAAATGAACGCCGAGGGAAGAGAGGTGAGAGAGGCATGCGAGGGGAAACAGGGAAAAGAGACAAGCGAGGCAAAAGGTGGAAAAGAGGGAGTTGAGGGAAAGCAGGGGGAAGTGACTGGTGAGGGTAAAGAGGGAAGATTTCATGGAGAATAGGCAAAAGAGGGAAAAGTGACAGGCAAGGGAAAAGAGACAGTTGAGGAATGAGAGGGGAAAGAGAGAGGGGAGTGAAAGTGGGAAACTTGGACACCGAGAGAAGAGAGCTGACAGACATAGGAGAGGGGAAAGAGGGGAAAGAGACAAGCCGGGGAAAAGAGAGAGTCCAGGGAAAAAGAGACACGACCGGGAAGAGAGAGTGAACAGAGAGAGTTGATGAATGAGAGGGGAAAGAGAGAGGCGAGTGAAAGTCGGAAAATTGGACAGTGAGTGAAGAGAGGTGACAGACACAGGAGAGGGGAAAGAGGGGAAAGAGACACAGAGGGGGAAAGAGGGAAAAGAGAGAGTCCAGGGAAAAAGAGACACGACTGGGAAGAGAGAGTGAAAAGAGAGAGTTGAGGAATGAGAGGGAAAAGAGAGAGGCGAGTGAAAGCGGGAGAATTAGACACCGAGTGAAGAGAGGTGACAGACACAGGAGAGGGGAAAGAGGGGAAAGAGACACAGAGGGGGGAAGAGGGAAAAGAGAGAGTCCAGGGAAAAGAGACACGGCCGGGAAGATAGGGGTAAAAGAGAGAGAGGAGGGAAGGGAGGGAATAGAGGAATGCGAGTGAAAGCAGGAAAAATGAACGCCGAGGGAAGAGAGGTGAGAGAGGCAGGCGAGGGGAAACAGGGAAAAGAGACAAGCGAGGCAAAAGGTGGAAAAGAGGGAGTTGAGGGAAAGCAGGGGAAAGTGACTGGTGAGGGCAAAGAGGGAAGATTTCATGGAGAACAGGCAAAAGAGGGAAAAGTGACAGGCAAGGGAAAAGAGAGAGTTGAGGAATGAGAGGGGAAAGAGAGAGGCGAGTGAAAGCGGGAAAATTGGACACCGAGTGAAGAGAGGTGACAGACACAGGAGAGGGGAAAGAGGGGAAAGAGACACAGAGGGGGGAAGAGGGAAAAGAGAGAGTCGAGGGAAAAGACACACGACCGGGAAGAGAGAGGTAAAAGAGAGAGAGGAGGGAAGGGAGGGAATAGAGGAATGCGAGTGAAAGCAGGAAAAATGAACGCCGAGGGAAGAGAGGTGAGAGAGGCATGCGAGGGGAAACAGGGAAAAGAGACAAGCGAGGCAAAAGGTGGAAAAGAGGGAGTTGAGGGAAAGCAGGGGGAAGTGACTGGTGAGGGTAAAGAGGGAAGATTTCATGGAGAATAGGCAAAAGAGGGAAAAGTGACAGGCAAGGGAAAAGAGACAGTTGAGGAATGAGAGGGGAAAGAGAGAGGGGAGTGAAAGTGGGAAACTTGGACACCGAGAGAAGAGAGCTGACAGACATAGGAGAGGGGAAAGAGGGGAAAGAGACAAGCCGGGGAAAAGAGAGAGTCCAGGGAAAAAGAGACACGACTGGGAAGAGAGAGATAAAAGAGAGAGTTGATGAATGAGAGGGAAAAGAGAGTGGAGAGCGAAAGCGGGAAAATTGGACACCGAGTGCAGAGAGGTGACAGACACAGGAGAGGGGAAAGAGGGGAAAGAGACACAGAGGGGTGAAGAGGGAAAAGAGAGAGTCGAGGGAAAAAGAGACACGACTGGGAAGAGAGAGTGAAAAGAGAGAGTTGAGGAATGAGAGGGAAAAGAGAGAGGCGAGTGAAAGCGGGAGAATTAGACACCGAGTGAAGAGAGGTGACAGACACAGGAGAGGGGAAAGAGGGGAAAGAGACACAGAGGGGGGAAGAGGGAAAAGAGAGAGTCCAGGGAAAAGAGACACGGCCGGGAAGATAGGGGTAAAAGAGAGAGAGGAGGGAAGGGAGGGAATAGAGGAATGCGAGTGAAAGCAGGAAAAATGAACGCCGAGGGAAGAGAGGTGAGAGAGGCAGGCGAGGGGAAACAGGGAAAAGAGACAAGCGAGGCAAAAGGTGGAAAAGAGGGAGGAGAGGGAAAGCCGGGGAAGGTGACTAGTGAGTGCAAAAAGGGAAGATTTCATGGAGAATAGGCAAAAGAGGGGAAAGTGACAGGCAAGGGAAAAGAGAGAGTTGAGGAATGAGAGGGGGAAGAGAGAGGCGAGCGAAAGCGGGAAAATTGGACACCGAGTGCAGAGAGGTGACAGACACAGGAGAGGGGAAAGAGGGGAAAGAGACACAGAGGGGAAAAGAGTGAAAAGAGAGGGTCCAGGGAAAAAGAGACACGACGGGGAAGAGAGAGATAAAAGAGAGAGTTGATGAATGAGAGGGAAAAGAGAGTGGAGAGCGAAAGCGGGAAAATTGGACACCGAGTGCAGAGAGGTGACAGACACAGGAGAGGGGAAAGAGGGGAAAGAGACACAGAGGGGTGAAGAGGGAAAAGAGAGAGTCCAGGGAAAAGAGACACGACCGGGAAGAGAGGGGTAAAAGAGAGAGAGGAGGGAAGGGAGGGAATAGAGGAATGCGAATGAAAGCGGGAAAAGTGAACGGCGAGGGAAGAGAGGTGAGAGAGGCAGGCGAGGGGAAACAGGGAAAAGAGACAAGCGAGGCAAAAGGTGGAAAAGAGGGAGGTGAGGGAAAGCCGGGGAAGGTGACTGGTGAGGGCAAAGAGGGAAGATTTCATGGAGAACAGGCAAAAGAGGGAAAAGTGACAGGGAAGGGAAAAGAGAGAGTTGAGGAATGAGAGGGGAAAGAGAGAGGCGAGTGAAAGCGGGAAAATTGGATACCGAGAGAAGAGAGGTGATAGACACAGGAGAGGGGAAAGAGGGGAAAGAGACACAGAGGGGGGAAGAGGGAAAAGAGAGAGTCGAAGGAAAAGACACACGACCGGGAAGAGAGAGGTAAAAGAGAGAGAGGAGGGAAGGGAGGGAATAGAGGAATGCGAGTGAAAGCAGGAAAAATGAACGCCGAGGGAAGAGAGGTGAGAGAGGCATGCGAGGGGAAACAGGGAAAAGAGACAAGCGAGGCAAAAGGTGGAAAAGAGGGAGTTGAGGGAAAGCAGGGGGAAGTGACTGGTGAGGGTAAAGAGGGAAGATTTCATGGAGAATAGGCAAAAGAGGGAAAAGTGACAGGCAAGGGAAAAGAGAGAGTTGAGGAATGAGAGGGGAAAGAGAGAGGGGAGTGAAAGTGGGAAACTTGGACACCGAGAGAAGTGAGCTGACAGACACAGGAGAGGGGAAAGAGGGGAAAGAGACAAGCCGGGGAAAAGAGAGAGTCCAGGGAAAAAGAGACACGACTGGGAAGAGAGAGATAAAAGAGAGAGTTGATGAATGAGAGGGAAAAGAGAGTGGAGAGCGAAAGCGGGAAAATTGGACACCGAGTGCAGAGAGGTGACAGACACAGGAGAGGGGAAAGAGGGGAAAGAGACACAGAGGGGTGAAGAGGGAAAAGAGAGAGTCGAGGGAAAAAGAGACACGACTGGGAAGAGAGAGTGAAAAGAGAGAGTTGAGGAATGAGAGGGAAAAGAGAGAGGCGAGTGAAAGCGGGAGAATTAGACACCGAGTGAAGAGAGGTGACAGACACAGGAGAGGGGAAAGAGGGGAAAGAGACACAGAGGGGGGAAGAGGGAAAAGAGAGAGTCCAGGGAAAAGAGACACGGCCGGGAAGATAGGGGTAAAAGAGAGAGAGGAGGGAAGGGAGGGAATAGAGGAATGCGAGTGAAAGCAGGAAAAATGAACGCCGAGGGAAGAGAGGTGAGAGAGGCAGGCGAGGGGAAACAGGGAAAAGAGACAAGCGAGGCAAAAGGTGGAAAAGAGGGAGTTGAGGGAAAGCAGGGGAAAGTGACTGGTGAGGGCAAAGAGGGAAGATTTCATGGAGAACAGGCAAAAGAGGGAAAAGTGACAGGCAAGGGAAAAGAGAGAGTTGAGGAATGAGAGGGGAAAGAGAGAGGCGAGTGAAAGCGGGAAAATTGGACACCGAGTGAAGAGAGGTGACAGGCACAGGAGAGGGGAAAGAGGGGAAAGAGACACAGAGGGGGGAAGAGGGAAAAGAGAGAGTCGAGGGAAAAGACACACGACCGGGAAGAGAGAGGTAAAAGAGAGAGAGGAGGGAAGGGAGGGAATAGAGGAATGCGAGTGAAAGCAGGAAAAATGAACGCCGAGGGAAGAGAGGTGAGAGAGGCATGCGAGGGGAAACAGGGAAAAGAGACAAGCGAGGCAAAAGGTGGAAAAGAGGGAGGAGAGGGAAAGCCGGGGAAGGTGACTAGTGAGTGCAAAAAGGGAAGATTTCATGGAGAATAGGCAAAAGAGGGGAAAGTGACAGGCAAGGGAAAAGAGAGAGTTGAGGAATGAGAGGGGAAAGAGAGAGGCGAGTGAAAGCGGGAAAATTGGACACCGAGTGAAGAGAGGTGACAGGCACAGGAGAGGGGAAAGAGGGGAAAGAGACACAGAGGGGGGAAGAGGGAAAAGAGAGAGTCGAGGGAAAAGACACACGACCGGGAAGAGAGAGGTAAAAGAGAGAGAGGAGGGAAGGGAGGGAATAGAGGAATGCGAGTGAAAGCAGGAAAAATGAACGCCGAGGGAAGAGAGGTGAGAGAGGCATGCGAGGGGAAACAGGGAAAAGAGACAAGCGAGGCAAAAGGTGGAAAAGAGGGAGGAGAGGGAAAGCCGGGGAAGGTGACTAGTGAGTGCAAAAAGGGAAGATTTCATGGAGAATAGGCAAAAGAGGGGAAAGTGACAGGCAAGGGAAAAGAGAGAGTTGAGGAATGAGAGGGGGAAGAGAGAGGCGAGCGAAAGCGGGAAAATTGGACACCGAGTGCAGAGAGGTGACAGACACAGGAGAGGGGAAAGAGGGGAAAGAGACACAGAGGGGAAAAGAGTGAAAAGAGAGGGTCCAGGGAAAAAGAGACACGACTGGGAAGAGAGAGATAAAAGAGAGAGTTGATGAATGAGAGGGAAAAGAGAGTGGAGAGCGAAAGCGGGAAAATTGGACACCGAGTGCAGAGAGGTGACAGACACAGGAGAGGGGAAAGAGGGGAAAGAGACACAGAGGGGTGAAGAGGGAAAAGAGAGAGTCCAGGGAAAAGAGACACGACCGGGAAGAGAGGGGTAAAAGAGAGAGAGGAGGGATGCGAGGGAATAGAGGAATGCGAGTGAAAGCGGGAAAAATGAACGCCGAGGGAAGAGAGGTGAGAGAGGCAGGCGAGGGGAAACAGGGAAAAGAGACAAGCGAGGCAAAAGGGGGAAAAGAGGGAGGTGAGGGAAAGCAGGGGAAAGTGACTGGTGAGGGCAAAGAGGGAAGATTTCATGGAGAATAGGCAAAAGAGGGAAAAGTGACAGGCAAGGGAAAAGAGAGAGTTGAGGAACGAGAGGGAAAGAGAGAGGAGGTGAAAGCAGGAAAATTGGACACCGAGAGAAGAGAGGTGACAGACACAGGAGAGGGGAAAGAGGGGAAAGAGACACAGAGGGGGGAAGAGGGAAAAGAGAGAGTCCAGGGAAAAAGAGACACGACTGGGAAGAGAGAGTGAAAAGAGAGAGTTGAGGAATGAGAGGGGAAAGAGAGAGGCGAGTGAAAGTGGGAAAATTGGACACCGAGTGAAGAGAGGTGAAAGACACAGGAGAGGGGAAAGAGGGGAAAGAGACAAGCCGGGGAAAAGAGAGAGGCCAGGGAAAAGAGACACGACCGGGAAGAGAGGGGTAAAAGAGAGAGAGGAGGGAAGGGAGGGAATAGTGGAATGCGAGAGAAAGCGGGAAAAATGAACGCCGAGGGGAGAGAGGTGAGAGAGGCAGGCGAGGGGAAACAGGGAAAAGAGACAAGCGAGGCAAAAGGTGGAAAAGAGGGAGGTGAGGGAAAGCAGGGGAAAGTGACTGGTGAGTGCAAAAAGGGAAGATTTCATGGAGAACAGGCAAAAGAGGGAGAAGTGACAGGTAAGGGAAAAGAGACAGTTGAGGAATGAGAGGGGGAAGAGAGAGGCGAGTGAAAGCGGGAAAATTAGACACCGAGTGAAGAGAGGTGACAGGCACAGGAGAGGGGAAAGAGGGGAAAGAGACACAGATGGGGGAAAGAGGGAAAAGAGAGGGTCCAGGGAAAAAGAGACACGACTGGGAAGAGAGAGTGAAAAGAGAGAGTTGATGAATGAGAGGGGAAAGAGAGAGGCGAGTGAAAGCGGGAAAATTGGACACCGAGAGCAGAGAGGTGACAGACACAGGAGAGGGGAAAGAGGGGAAAGAGACACAGAGGGGTGAAGAGGGAAAAGAGAGAGTCGAGGGAAAAAGGGACACGACTGGGAAGAGAGAGTGAAAAGAGAGAGTTGAGGAATGAGAGGGGAAAGAGAGAGGCGAGTGAAAGCGGGAGAATTGGACACCGAGAGAAGAGAGGTGACAGACACAGGAGAGGGGAAAGAGGGGAAAGAGACACAGAGGGGGGAAGAGGGAAAAGAGAGAGTCCAGGGGAAAAGAGACACGACCGGGAAGATAGGGGTAAAAGAGAGAGAGGAGGGAAGGGAGGGAATAGAGGAATGCGAGTGAAAGCGGGAAAAATGAACGCCGAGGGAAGAGAGGTGAGAGAGGCAGGCGAGGGGAAACAGGGAAAAGAGACAAGCGAGGCAAAAGGTGGAAAAGAGGGAGGTGAGGGAAAGCAGGGGAAAGTGACTGGTGAGGGCAAAGAGGGAAGATTTCATGGAGAATAGGCAAAAGAGGGAAAAGTGACAGGCAAGGGAAAAGAGAGAGTTGAGGAATGAGAGGGGGAAGAGAGAGGCGAGCGAAAGCGGGAAAATTGGACACCGAGTGCAGAGAGGTGACAGACACAGGAGAGGGGAAAGAGGGGAAAGAGACACAGAGGGGAATAGAGTGAAAAGAGAGGGTCCAGGGAAAAAGAGACACGACTGGGAAGAGAGAGTGAAAAGAGAGAGTTGATGAATGAGAGGGGAAAGAGAGAGGCGAGTGAAAGCGGGAAAATTGAACACCGAGTGAAGAGAGGTGACAGACACAGGAGAGGGGAAAGAGGGGAAAGAGACACAGAGGGGTGAAGAGGGAAAAGAGAGAGTCCAGGGAAAAGAGACACGACCGGGAAGAGAGGGGTAAAAGAGAGAGAGGAGGGAAGGGAGGGAATAGTGGAATGCGAGAGAAAGCGGGAAAAATGAACGCCGAGGGGAGAGAGGTGAGAGAGGCAGGCGAGGGGAAACAGGGAAAAGAGACAAGCGAGGCAAAAGGTGGAAAAGAGGGAGGTGAGGGAAAGCAGGGGAAAGTGACTGGTGAGTGCAAAAAGGGAAGATTTCATGGAGAACAGGCAAAAGAGGGAGAAGTGACAGGTAAGGGAAAAGAGACAGTTGAGGAATGAGAGGGGGAAGAGAGAGGCGAGTGAAAGCGGGAAAATTAGACACCGAGTGAAGAGAGGTGACAGGCACAGGAGAGGGGAAAGAGGGGAAAGAGACACAGATGGGGGGAAGAGGGAAAAGAGAGAGTCGAGGGAAAAGACACACGACCGGGAAGAGAGAGGTAAAAGAGAGAGAGGAGGGAAGGGAGGGAATAGAGGAATGCGAGTGAAAGCGGGAAAAATGAACGCCGAGGGAAGAGAGGTGAGAGAGGCAGGCGAGGGGAAACAGGGAAAAGAGACAAGCGAGGGAAAAGGTGGAAAAGAGGGAAATGAGGGAAAGCAGGGGAAAGTGACTGGTGAGGGCAAAGAGGGAAGATTTCATGGAGAACAGGCAAAAGAGGGGAAAGTGAAAGGCAAGGGAAAAGAAAGAGTTGAGGAATGAGAGGGGGAAGAGAGAGGCGAGTGAAAGCGGGAAAAATAGACACCGAGTGAAGAGAGGTGACAGACACAGGAGAGGGGAAAGAGGGGAAAGAGACACAGAGGGGAAAAGAGTGAAAAGGGAGCGTCCAGGGAAAAAGAGACACGACTGGGAAGAGAGAGTGAAAGGAGAGAGTTGATGAATGAGAGGGGAAAGAGAGAGGCGAGTGAAAGTGGGAAAATTGGACACCGAGTGAAGAGAGGTGACAGATACAGGAGAGGGGAAAGAGGGGAAAGAGACAAGCCGGGGAAAAGAGAGAGTCCAGGGAAAAAGAGACACGACTGGGAAGAGAGAGTGAAAAGAGAGAGTTGATGAATGAGAGGGGAAAGAGAGAGGCGAGTGAAAGCGGGAAAATTGGACACCGAGTGCAGAGAGGTGACAGACACAGGAGAGGGGAAAGAGGGGAAAGAGACACGGAGGGGTGAAGAGGGAAAAGAGAGGGTCCAGGGAAAAAGAGACACGACTGGGAAGATAGGGGTAAAAGAGAGAGAGGAGGGAAGGGAGGGAATAGAGGAATGCGAGTGAAAGCGGGAAAAATGAACGCCGAGGGAAGAGAGGTGAGAGAGGCAGGCGAGGGGAAACAGGGAAAAGAGACAAGCGAGGCAAAAGGTGGAAAAGAGGGAGGTGAGGGAAAGCCGGGGAAAGTGACTGGTGAGGGCAAAGAGGGAAGATTTCATGGAGAATAGGCAAAAGAGGGAAAAGTGACAGGCAAGGGAAAAGAGAGAGTTGAGGAATGAGAGGGGAAAGAGAGAGGGGAGTGAAAGTGGGAAACTTGGACACCGAGAGAAGAGAGGTGACAGACACAGGAGAGGGGAAAGAGGGGAAAGAGACAAGCCGGGGAAAAGAGAGAGTCCAGGGAAAAAGAGACACGACTGGGAAGAGAGAGATAAAAGAGAGAGTTGATGAATGAGAGGGAAAAGAGAGAGGAGAGCGAAAGCGGGAAAATTGGACACCGAGTGAAGAGAGGTGACAGACACAGGAGAGGGGAAAGAGGGGATAGAGACACAGATGGGAGAAAGAGGGAAAAGAGAGAGTCCAGGGAAAAGAGACACGACCGGGAAGAGAGAGTGAAAAGAGAGAGTTGAGGAATGAGAGGGAAAAGAGAGAGGCGAGTGAAAGCGGGAGAATTAGACACCGAGTGAACAGAGGTGACAGACAAACGAGAGGGGAAAGAGGGGAAAGAGACACAGAGGGGGGAAGAGGGAAAAGAGAGAGTCGAGGGAAAAGACACACGACCGGGAAGAGAGAGGTAAAAGAGAGAGAGGAGGGAAGGGAGGGAATAGAGGAATGCGAGTGAAAGCGGGAAAAATGAACGCCGAGGGAAGAGAGGTGAGAGAGGCAGGCGAGGGGAAACAGGGAAAAGAGACAAGCGAGGGAAAAGGTGGAAAAGAGGGAAATGAGGGAAAGCAGGGGAAAGTGACTGGTGAGGGCAAAGAGGGAAGATTTCATGGAGAACAGGCAAAAGAGGGGAAAGTGACAGGCAAGGGAAAAGAAAGAGTTGAGGAATGAGAGGGGGAAGAGAGAGGCGAGTGAAAGCGGGAAAAATAGACACCGAGTGAAGAGAGGTGACAGACACAGGAGAGGGGAAAGAGGGGAAAGAGACACAGAGGGGAAAAGAGTGAAAAGGGAGGGTCCAGGGAAAAAGAGACACGACTGGGAAGAGAGAGTGAAAGGAGAGAGTTGATGAATGAGAGGGGAAAGAGAGAGGCGAGTGAAAGTGGGAAAATTGGACACCGAGTGAAGAGAGGTGACAGATACAGGAGAGGGGAAAGAGGGGAAAGAGACAAGCCGGGGAAAAGAGAGAGTCCAGGGAAAAAGAGACACGACTGGGAAGAGAGAGTGAAAAGAGAGAGTTGATGAATGAGAGGGGAAAGAGAGAGGCGAGTGAAAGCGGGAAAATTGGACACCGAGTGCAGAGAGGTGACAGACACAGGAGAGGGGAAAGAGGGGAAAGAGACACGGAGGGGTGAAGAGGGAAAAGAGAGGGTCCAGGGAAAAAGACACACGACTGGGAAGATAGGGGTAAAAGAGAGAGAGGAGGGAAGGGAGGGAATAGAGGAATGCGAGTGAAAGCAGGAAAAATGAACGCCGAGGGAAGAGAGGTGAGAGAGGCAGGCGAGGGGAAACAGGGAAAAGAGACAAGCGAGGCAAAAGCTGGAAAAGAGGGAGGTGAGGGAAAGCCGGGGAAAGTGACTGGTGAGGGCAAAGAGGGAAGATTTCATGGAGAATAGGCAAAAGAGGGAAAAGTGACAGGCAAGGGAAAAGAGAGAGTTGAGGAATGAGAGGGGAAAGAGAGAGGGGAGTGAAAGTGGGAAAATTAGACACCGAGTGAAGAGAGGTGACAGACACAGGAGAGGGGAAAGAGGGGAAAGAGACAAGCCGGGGAAAAGAGAGAGTCCAGGGAAAAAGAGACACGACTGGGAAGAGAGAGTGAAAAGAGAGAGTTGATGAATGAGAGGGAAAAGAGAGAGGCGAGTGAAAGCGGGAAAATTGGACACCGAGTGCAGAGAGGTGACAGACACAGGAGAGGGGAAAGAGGGGAAAGAGACACAGAGGGGTGAAGAGGGAAAAGAGAGAGTCGAGGGAAAAGACACACGACCGGGAAGAGAGAGGTAAAAGAGAGAGAGGAGGGAAGGGAGGGAATAGAGGAATGCGAGTGAAAGCAGGAAAAATGAAGGCCGAGGGAAGAGAGGTGAGAGAGGCAGGCGAGGGGAAACAGGGAAAAGAGACAAGCGAGGCAAAAGCTGGAAAAGAGGGAGGTGAGGGAAAGCAGGGGAAAGTGACTGGTGAGGGCAAAGAGGGAAGATTTCATGGAGAACAGGCAAAAGAGGGGAAAGTGACAGGCAAGGGAAAAGAGAGAGTTGAGGAATGAGAGGGGGAAGAGGAGGCGAGTGAAAGTGGGAAACTTGGACACCGAGAGAAGAGAGGTGACAGACACAGGAGAGGGGAAAGAGGGGAAAGAGACACAGAGGGGGGAAGAGGGAAAAGAGAGAGTCCAGGGAAAAAGAGACACGACTGGGAAGAGAGAGTGAAAAGACAGGGTTGATGAATGAGAGGGGAAAGAGAGAGGCGAGTGAAAGCGGGAGAATTAGACACCAAGTGAAGAGAGGTGACAGACAAAGGAGAGGGGAAAGAGGGGAAAGAGATACAGAGGGGGGAAGAGGGAAAAGAGAGAGTCCTGGGAAAAGAGACACGGCCGGGACGATAGGGGTAAAAGAGAGAGAGGAGGGAAGGGAGGGAATAGAGGAATGCGAGTGAAAGCGGGAAAAATGAACGCTGAGGGAAGAGAGGTGAGAGAGGCAGGCGAGGGGAAACAGGGAAAAGAGACAAGCGAAGCAAAAGGTGGAAAAGAGGGAAATGAGGGAAAGCAGGGGAAAGTGACTGGTGAGGGCAAAGAGGGAAGATTTCATGGAGAACAGGCAAAAGAGGGAAAAGTGACAGGCAAGGGAAAAGAGAGAGTTGAGGAATGAGAGGGGAAAGAGAGAGGCGAGTGAAAGCGGGAAAATTGGACACCGAGTGCAGAGAGGTGACAGACACAGGAGAGGGGAAAGAGGGGAAAGAGACACAGAGGGGTGAAGAGGGAAAAGAGAGAGTCGAGGGAAAAGACACACGACCGGGAAGAGAGAGGTAAAAGAGAGAGAGGAGGGAAGGGAGGGAATAGAGGAATGCGAGTGAAAGCAGGAAAAATGAAGGCCGAGGGAAGAGAGGTGAGAGAGGCAGGCGAGGGGAAACAGGGAAAAGAGACAAGCGAGGCAAAAGGTGGAAAAGAGGGAGGTGAGGGAAAGCAGGGGAAAGTGACTGGTGAGGGCAAAGAGGGAAGATTTCATGGAGAATAGGCAAAAGAGGGAAAAGTGACAGGCAAGGGAAAAGAGAGAGTTGAGGAATGAGAGGGGAAAGAGAGAGGCGAGTGAAAGTGGGAAACTTGGACACCGAGAGAAGAGAGGTGACAGACACAGGAGAGGGGAAAGAGGGGAAAGAGACACAGAGGGGAAGAGAGTGAAAAGAGAGGGTCCAGGGAAAAAGAGACACGACTGGGAAGATAGGGGTAAAAGAGAGAGAGGAGGGAAGGGAGGGAATAGAGGAATGCGAGTGAAAGCGGGAAAAATGAACGCCGAGGGAAGAGAGGTGAGAGAGGCAGGCGAGGGGAAACAGGGAAAAGAGACAAGCGAGGCAAAAGGTGGAAAAGAGGGAGGTGAGGGAAAGCAGGGGAAAGTGACTGGTGAGGGCAAAGAGGGAAGATTTCATGGAGAATAGGCAAAAGAGGGCAAAGTGACAGGCAAGGGAAAAGAGAGAGTTGAGGAATGAGAGGGGGAAGAGAGAGGGGAGTGAAAGTGGGAAACTTGGACACCGAGAGAAGAGAGGTGACAGACACAGGAGAGGGGAAAGAGGGGAAAGAGACACAGGGGGGTGAAGAGGGAAAAGAGAGAGTCCAGGGAAAAAGAGACACGACTGGGAAGAGAGAGTGAAAAGAGAGAGTTGAGGAATGAGAGGGAAAAGAGAGAGGCGAGCGAAAGCGGGAAAATTAGACACCGAGTGAACAGAGGTGACAGACAAACGAGAGGGGAAAGAGGGGAAAGAGACACAGAGGGGGGAAGAGGGAAAAGAGAGAGTCCAGGGGAAAAGAGACACGACCGGGAAGATAGGGGTAAAAGAGAGAGAGGAGGGAAGGGAGGGAATAGAGGAATGCGAGTGAAAGCGGGAAAAATGAACGCCGAGGGAAGAGAGGTGAGAGAGGCAGGCGAGGGGAAACAGGGAAAAGAGACAAGCGAGGCAAAAGGTGGAAAAGAGGGAGGTGAGGGAAAGCAGGGGAAAGTGACTGGTGAGGGCAAAGAGGGAAGATTTCATGGAGAATAGGCAAAAGAGGGAAAAGTGACAGGCAAGGGAAAAGAGAGAGTTGAGGAATGAGAGGGGGAAGAGAGAGGCGAGTGAAAGCGGGAAAATTAGACACCGAGTGAAGAGAGGTGACAGACACAGGAGAGGGGAAAGAGGGGAAAGAGACACAGATGGGGGGAAGAGGGAAAAGAGAGAGTCGAGGGAAAAGACACACGACCGGGAAGAGAGAGGTAAAAGAGAGAGAGGAGGGAAGGGAGGGAATAGAGGAATGCGAGAGAAAGCGGGAAAATTGAACGCCGAGGGGAGAGAGGTGAGAGAGGCAGGCAAGGGGAAACAGGGAAAAGAGACAAGCGAGGCAAAAGGTGGAAAAGAGGGAAATGAGGGAAAGCCGGGGAAGGTGACTGGTGAGGGCAAAGAGGGAAGATTTCATGGAGAATAGGCAAAAGAGGGAAAAGTGACAGGCAAGGGAAAAGAGAGAGTTTAGGAATGAGAGGGGGAAGAGAGAGGCGAGTGAAAGTGGGAAAATTGGACACCGAGTGAAGAGAGGTGAAAGACACAGGAGAGGGGAAAGAGGGGAAAGAGACAAGCCGGGGAAAAGAGAGAGCCCAGGGAAAAGAGACACGACCGGGAAGAGAGGGGTAAAAGAGAGAGAGGAGGGAAGGGAGGGAATAGAGGAATGCGAGTGAAAGCGGGAAAAATGATCGCCGAGGGAAGAGAGGTGAGAGAGGCAGGCGAGGGGAAACAGGGAAAAGAGACAAGCGAGGCAAAAGGTGGAAAAGAGGGAGGTGAGGGAAAGCAGGGGGAAGTGACTGGTGAGGGCAAAGAGGGAAGATTTCATGGAGAATAGGCAAAAGAGGGAAAAGTGACAGGCAAGGGAAAAGAGAGAGTTGAGGAATGAGAGGGGGAAGAGAGAGGCGAGTGAAAGCGGGAAAATTAGACACCGAGTGAAGAGAGGTGACAGACACAGGAGAGGGGAAAGAGACACAGATGGGGTGAAGAGGGAAAAGAGAGAGTCGAGGGAAAAGACACACGACCGGGAAGAGAGAGGTAAAAGAGAGAGAGGAGGGAAGGGAGGGAATAGAGGAATGCGAGAGAAAGCGGGAAAATTGAACGCCGAGGGGAGAGAGGTGAGAGAGGCAGGCAAGGGGAAACAGGGAAAAGAGACAAGCGAGGCAAAAGGTGGAAAAGAGGGAAATGAGGGAAAGCCGGGGAAGGTGACTGGTGAGGGCAAAGAGGGAAGATTTCATGGAGAATAGGCAAAAGAGGGAAAAGTGACAGGCAAGGGAAAAGAGACAGTTGAGGAATGAGAGGGGGAAGAGAGAGGCGAGTGAAAGTGGGAAACTTGGACACCGAGAGAAGAGAGGTGACAGACACAGGAGAGGGGAAAGAGGGGAAAGAGACACAGAGGGGAAAAGAGTGAAAAGAGAGGGTCCAGGGAAAAAGAGACACGACTGGGAAGATAGGGGTAAAAGAGAGAGAGGAGGGAAGGGAGGGAATAGAGGAATGCGAGTGAAAGCGGGAAAAATGAACGCCGAGGGGAGAGAGGTGAGAGAGGCAGGCGAGGGGAAACAGGGAAAAGAGACAAGCGAGGCAAAAGGTGGAAAAGAGGGAGGTGAGGGAAAGCAGGGGAAAGTGACTGGTGAGGGCAAAGAGGGAAGATTTCATGGAGAATAGGCAAAAGAGGGAAAAGTGACAGGCAAGGGAAAAGAGAGAGTTGAGGAATGAGAGGGGAAAGAGAGAGGGGAGTGAAAGTGGGAAACTTGGACACCGAGAGAAGAGAGGTGACAGACACAGGAGAGGGGAAAGAGGGGAAAGAGACAAGCCGGGGAAAAGAGAGAGTCCAGGGAAAAAGAGACACGACTGGGAAGAGAGAGATAAAAGAGAGAGATGATGAATGAGAGGGAAAAGAGAGAGGCGAGCGAAAGCGGGAAAATTGGACACCGAGTGAAGAGAGGTGACAGACACAGGAGAGGGGAAAGAGGGGAAAGAGACACAGAGGGGTGAAGAGGGAAAAGAGAGAGTCCAGGGAAAAAGAGACACGACTGGGAAGAGAGAGTGAAAAGAGAGAGTTGAGGAATGAGAGGGAAAAGAGAGAGGCGAGCGAAAGCGGGAAAATTGGACACCGAGTGAAGAGAGGTGACAGACAAAGGAGAGGGGAAAGAGGGGAAAGAGACACAGAGGGGGGAAGAGGGAAAAGAGAGAGTCCAGGGAAAAGAGACACGGCCGGGAAGATAGGGGTAAAAGAGAGAGAGGAGGGAAGGGAGGGAATAGAGGAATGCGAGTGAAAGCGGGAAAAATGAACGCCGAGGGAAGAGAGGTGAGAGAGGCAGGCGAGGGGAAACAGGGAAAAGAGACAAGCGAGGCAAAAGGTGGAAAAGAGGGAGGTGAGGGAAAGCAGGGGAAAGTGACTGGTGAGGGCAAAGAGGGAAGATTTCATGGAGAATAGCGAAAAGAGGGAAAAGTGCCAGGCAAGGGAAAAGAGAGAGTTGAGGAATGAGAGGGGGAAGAGAGAGGCGAGTGAAAGCGGGAAAATTAGACACCGAGAGAAGAGAGGTGACAGACACAGGAGAGGGGAAAGAGGGGAAAGAGACACAGAGGGGGGAAGAGGGAAAAGAGAGAGTCCAGGGAAAAAGAGACACGACTGGGAAGAGAGAGTGAAAAGAGAGAGTTGAGGAATGAGAGGGGAAAGAGAGAGGCGAGTGAAAGCGGGAGAATTAGACACCGAGTGAAGAGAGGTGACAGACAAAGGAGAGGGGAAAGAGGGGAAAGAGATACAGAGGGGGGAAGAGGGAAAAGAGAGAGTCCTGGGAAAAGAGACACGGCCGGGACGATAGGGGTAAAAGAGAGAGAGGAGGGAAGGGAGGGAATAGAGGAATGCGAGTGAAAGCGGGAAAAATGAACGCCGAGGGAAGAGAGGTGAGAGAGGCAGGCGAGGGGAAACAGGGAAAAGAGACAAGCGAGGCAAAAGGTGGAAAAGAGGGAGGTGAGGGAAAGCAGGGGAAAGTGACTGGTGAGGGCAAAGAGGGAAGATTTCATGGAGAATAGGCAAAAGAGGGAAAAGTGACAGGCAAGGGAAAAGAGAGAGTTGAGGAATGAGAGGGGGAAGAGAGAGGCGAGTGAAAGCGGGAAAATTAGACACCGAGAGAAGAGAGGTGACAGACACAGGAGAGAGGAAAGAGGGGAAAGAGACACAGAGGGGGAAAGAGAGAATCCAGGGAAAAAGAGACACGACTTGGAAGAGAGAGGTAAAAGAGAGTGTTGAGGAATGAGAGGGAAAAGAGAGAGGCGAGTGAAAGCGGGAGAATTAGACACCGAGTGAACAGAGGTGACAGACACAGGAGAGGGGAAAGAGGGGAAAGAGACACAGATGGGGGGAAGAGGGAAAAGAGAGAGTCCAGGGAAAAAGAGACACGACCGGGAAGAGAGAGTGAACAGAGAGAGTTGATGAATGAGAGGGGAAAGAGAGAGGCGAGTGAAAGTCGGAAAATTGGACAGTGAGTGAAGAGAGGTGACAGACACAGGAGAGGGGAAAGAGGGGAAAGAGACACAGAGGGGGAAAGAGGGAAAAGAGAGAGTCCAGGGAAAAAGAGACACGACTGGGAAAAGAGAGTGAAAAGAGAGAGTTGATGAATGAGAGGGAAAAGAGGGAGTCCAGGGAAGAGAGACACGACCGGGAAGAGAGAGGTAACAGAGAGAGAGGAGGGAAGGGAGGGAATAGAGGAATGCGAGTGAAAGCGGGAAAAATGAAGGATGAGGGAAGAGAGGTGAGAGAGGCAGGCGAGGGGAAACAGGGAAAAGAGACAAGCGAAGCAAAAGGTGGAAAAGAGGGAAATGAGGGAAAGCAGGGGAAAGTGACTGGTGAGGGCAAAGAGGGAAGATTTCATGGAGAACAGGCAAAAGAGGGAAAAGTGACAGGCAAGGGAAAAGAGAGAGTTGAGGAATGAGAGGGGGAAGAGAGAGGCGAGTGAAAACGGGAAAATTAGACACCGAGTGAAGAGAGGTGACAGATACAGGAGAGGGGCAAGAGGGGAAAGAGACAAGCCGGGGAAAAGAGAGAGTCGAGGGAAAAGAGACACGACCGGGAAGAGAGGGGTAAAAGAGAGAGAGGAGGGAAGGGAGGGAATAGAGAAATGCGAGTGAAAGCGGGAAAAATGAACGCCGAGGGAAGAGAGGTGAGAGAGGCAGGCGAGGGGAAACAGGGAAAAGAGACAAGCGAGGAAAAAGCTGGAAAAGAGGGAGGTGAGGGAAAGCCGGGGAAAGTGACTGGTGAGGGCAAAGAGGGAAGATTTCATGGAGAACAGGCAAAAGAGGGAAAAGTGACAGGTAAGGGAAAAGAGACAGTTGAGGAATGAGAGGGGAAAGAGAGAGGCGAGTGAAAGCGGGAAAATTGGACACCGAGAGAAGAGAGGTGACAGACACAGGAGAGGGGAAAGAGGGGAAAGAGACACAGAGGGGAAAAGAGTGAAAAGAGAGGGTCCAGGGAAAAAGAGACACGACTGGGATAAGAGAGTGAAGAGAGAGAGTTGATGAATGAGAGGGGAAAGAGAGAGGCGAGTGAAAGCGGGAAAATTGGACACCGAGAGAAGAGAGGTGACAGACACAGGAGAGGGGAAAGAGGGGAAAGAGACACAGAGGGGTGAAGAGGGAAAAGAGAGAGTCGAGGGAAAAAGAGACACGACTGGGAAGAGAGAGTGAAAAGAGAGAGTTGAGGAATGAGAGGGAAAAGAGAGAGGCGAGTGAAAGCGGGAGAATTAGACACCGAGTGAACAGAGGTGACAGACAAAGGAGAGGGGAAAGAGGGGAAAGAGTCACAGAGGGGGGAAGAGGGAAAAGAGAGAGGCCAGGGAAAAGAGACACGACTGGGAAGATAGGGGTAAAAGAGAGAGAGGAGGGAAGGGAGGGAAACAGGGAAAAGAGACAAGCGAGGGAAAAGTTGGAAAAGAGGGAGTTGAGGGAAAGCAGGGGAAAGTGACTGGTGAGTGCAAAAAGGGAAGATTTCATGGAGAATAGGCAAAAGAGGGGAAAGTGACAGGCAAGGGAAAAGAGAGAGTTGAGGAATGAGAGGGGGAAGAGAGAGGCGAGTGAAAGTGGGAAAATTGGACACCGAGTGAAGAGAGGTGAAAGACACAGGAGAGGGGAAAGAGGGGAAAGAGACAAGCCGGGGAAAAGAGAGAGGCCAGGGAAAAGAGACACGACCGGGAAGAGAGAGGTAAAAGAGAGAGAGAAGGGAAGGGAGGGAATAGAGGAATGCGAGGGAAAGCGGGAAAAATGAACGCCGAGGGAAGAGAGGTGAGAGAGGCAGGCGAGGGGAAACAGGGAAAAGAGACAAGCGAGGGAAAAGGTGGAAAAGAGGGAAATGAGGGAAAGCAGGGGAAAGTGACTGGTGAGGGCAAAGAGGGAAGATTTCATGGAGAACAGGCAAAAGAGGGGAAAGTGACAGGCAAGGGAAAAGAGAGAGTTGAGGAATGAGAGGGGGAAGAGAGAGGCGAGTGAAAGTGGGAAAATTAGACACCGAGTGAAGAGAGGTGACAGACACAGGAGAGGGGAAAGAGGGGAAAGAGACACAGAGGGGAAAAGAGTGAAAAGGGAGGGTCCAGGGAAAAAGAGACACGACTGCGAAGAGAGAGGTAAAAGAGAGAGTTGATGAATGAGAGGGAAAAGAGAGAGGCGAGCGTAAGCGGGAAAATTGGACACCGAATGAAGAGAGGTGACAGACACAGGAGAGGGGAAAGAGGGGAAAGAGACACAGAGGGGTGAAGAGGGAAAAGAGAGAGTCGAGGGAAAAAGAGACACGACCGGGAAGAGAGAGGTAAAAGAGAGAGAGGAGGGAAGGGAGGGAATAGAGGAATGCGAGGGAAAGCGGGAAAAATGAACGCCGAGGGAAGAGAGGTGAGAGAGGCAGGCGAGGGGAAACAGGGAAAAGAGACAAGCGAGGCAAAAGGTGGAAAAGAGGGAAATGAGGGAAAGCAGGGGAAAGTGACTGGTGAGGGCAAAGAGGGAAGATTTCATGGAGAACAGGCAAAAGAGGGAAAAGTGACAGGCAAGGGAAAAGAGACAGTTGAGGAATGAGAGGGGAAAGAGAGAGGCGAGTGAAAGCGGGAAAATTGGACACCGAGAGAAGAGAGGTGACAGACACAGGAGAGGGGAAAGAGGGGAAAGAGACACAGATGGGGGGAAGAGGGAAAAGAGAGAGTCCAGGGAAAAAGAGACACGACCGGGAAGAGAGAGTGAACAGAGAGAGTTGATGAATGAGAGGGGAAAGAGAGAGGCGAGTGAAAGTCGGAAAATTGGACAGTGAGTGAAGAGAGGTGACAGACACAGGAGAGGGGAAAGAGGGGAAAGAGACACAGAGGGGGAAAGAGGGAAAAGAGAGAGTCCAGGGAAAAAGAGACACGACTGGGAAAAGAGAGTGAAAAGAGAGAGTTGATGAATGAGAGGGAAAAGAGGGAGTCCAGGGAAGAGAGACACGACCGGGAAGAGAGAGGTAACAGAGAGAGAGGAGGGAAGGGAGGGAATAGAGGAATGCGAGTGAAAGCGGGAAAAATGAAGGATGAGGGAAGAGAGGTGAGAGAGGCAGGCGAGGGGAAACAGGGAAAAGAGACAAGCGAAGCAAAAGGTGGAAAAGAGGGAAATGAGGGAAAGCAGGGGAAAGTGACTGGTGAGGGCAAAGAGGGAAGATTTCATGGAGAACAGGCAAAAGAGGGAAAAGTGACAGGCAAGGGAAAAGAGAGAGTTGAGGAATGAGAGGGGGAAGAGAGAGGCGAGTGAAAACGGGAAAATTAGACACCGAGTGAAGAGAGGTGACAGATACAGGAGAGGGGCAAGAGGGGAAAGAGACAAGCCGGGGAAAAGAGAGATTCCAGGGAAAAAGAGACACGACTGGGAAGAGAGAGTGAACAGAGAGAGTTGATGAATGAGAGGGAAAAGAGAGAGGCGAGTGAAAGCGGGAGAATTAGACACCGAGTGAACAGAGGTGACAGACAAAGGAGAGGGGAAAGAGGGGAAAGAGTCACAGAGGGGGGAAGAGGGAAAAGAGAGAGTCCAGGGAAAAGAGACACGACTGGGAAGATAGGGGTAAAAGAGAGAGAGGAGGGAAGGGAGGGAATAGAGGAATGCGAGTGAAAGCGGGAAAAATGAACGCCGAGGGAAGAGAGGTGAGAGAGGCAGGCGAGGGGAAAAAGGGAAAAGAGACAAGCGAGGCAAAAGGTGGAAAAGAGGGAGGAGAGGGAAAGCCGGGGAAGGTGACTGGTGAGTGCAAAAAGGGAAGATTTCATGGAGAATAGGCAAAAGAGGGAAAAGTGACAGGCAAGGGAAAAGAGAGAGTTGAGGAATGAGAGGGGAAAGAGAGAGGGGAGTGAAAGTTGGAAAATTAGACACCGAGTGAAGAGAGGTGACAGATACAGGAGAGGGGAAAGAGGGGAAAGAGACAAGCCGGGGAAAAGAGAGAGTCCAGGGAAAAAGAGACACGACTGGGAAGAGAGAGTGAAAAGTGAGAGTTGAGGAATGAGAGGGAAAAGAGAGAGGCGAGTGAAAGCGGGAGAATTGGACACCGAGAGAAGAGAGGTGACAGACACAGGAGAGGGGAAAGAGGGGAAAGAGACACAGATGGGGGAAAGAGGGAAAAGAGATAGTCCAGGGAAAAGAGACACAACCGGGAAGAGAGAGGTAAAAGAGAGAGAGGAGGGAAGGGAGGGAATAGAGGAATGCGAGTGAAAGCGGGAAAAATGAACGGCGAGGGAAGAGAGGTGAGAGAGGCAGGCGAGGGGAAACAGGGAAAAGAGACAAGCGAGGCAAAAGGTGGAAAAGAGGGAGGTGAGGGAAAGCCGGGGAAGGTGACTGGTGAGGGCAAAGAGGGAAGATTTCATGGAGAATAGGCAAAAGAGGGAATAGTGACAGGCAAGGGAAAAGACAGAGTTGAGGAATGAGAGGGGAAAGAGAGAGGCGAGTGAAAGCGGGAAAATTGGACACCGAGTGAAGAGAGGTGACAGACACAGGAGAGAGGAAAGAGGGGAAAGAGACACAGAGGGGGAAAGAGAGAATCCAGGGAAAAAGAGACACGACTTGGAAGAGAGAGGTAAAAGAGAGTGTTGAGGAATGAGAGGGAAAAGAGAGAGGCGAGTGAAAGCGGGAGAATTAGACACCGAGTGAACAGAGGTGACAGACACAGGAGAGGGGAAAGAGGGGAAAGAGACACAGATGGGGGGAAGAGGGAAAAGAGAGAGTCCAGGGAAAAAGAGACACGACCGGGAAGAGAGAGTGAACAGAGAGAGTTGATGAATGAGAGGGGAAAGAGAGAGGCGAGTGAAAGTCGGAAAATTGGACAGTGAGTGAAGAGAGGTGACAGACACAGGAGAGGGGAAAGAGGGGAAAGAGACACAGAGGGGGAAAGAGGGAAAAGAGAGAGTCCAGGGAAAAAGAGACACGACTCGGAAAAGAGAGTGAAAAGAGAGAGTTGATGAATGAGAGGGAAAAGAGGGAGTCCAGGGAAGAGAGACACGACCGGGAAGAGAGAGGTAACAGAGAGAGAGGAGGGAAGGGAGGGAATAGAGGAATGCGAGTGAAAGCGGGAAAAATGAAGGATGAGGGAAGAGAGGTGAGAGAGGCAGGCGAGGGGAAACAGGGAAAAGAGACAAGCGAAGCAAAAGGTGGAAAAGAGGGAGGTGAGGGAAAGCAGGGGAAAGTGACTGGTGAGGGCAAAGAGGGAAGATTTCATGGAGAACAGGCAAAAGAGGGAAAAGTGACAGGCAAGGGAAAAGAGAGAGTTGAGGAATGAGAGGGGGAAGAGAGAGGCGAGTGAAAACGGGAAAATTAGACACCGAGTGAAGAGAGGTGACAGATACAGGAGAGGGGCAAGAGGGGAAAGAGACAAGCCGGGGAAAAGAGAGATTCGAGGGAAAAAGAGACACGACTGGGAAGAGAGAGATAAAAGAGAGAGTTGATGAATGAGAGGGAAAAGAGAGAGGCGAGTGAAAACGGGAAAATTAGACACCGAGTGAAGAGAGGTGACAGATACAGGAGAGGGGCAAGAGGGGAAAGAGACAAGCCGGGGAAAAGAGAGAGTCGAGGGAAAAGAGACACGACCGGGAAGAGAGGGGTAAAAGAGAGAGAGGAGGGAAGGGAGGGAATAGAGGAATGCGAGTGAAAGCAGGAAAAATGAACGCCGAGGGGAGAGAGGTGAGAGAGGCAGGCGAGGGGAAACAGGGAAAAGAGACAAGCGAGGCAAAAGGTGGAAAACAGGGAGGAGAGGGAAAGCCGGGGAAGGTGACTGGTGAGTGCAAAAAGGGAAGATTTCATGGAGAATAGGCAAAAGAGGGAGAAGTGACAGGCAAGGGAAAAGAGAGAGTTGAGGAATGAGAGGGGGAAGAGAGAGGCGAGCGAAAGCGGGAAAATTGGACACCGAGTGAAGAGAGGTGACAGACACAGGAGAGGGGAAAGAGGGGAAAGAGACACAGATGGGGGGAAGAGGGAAAAGAGAGAGTCGAGGGAAAAGACACACGACCGGGAAGATAGGGGTAAAAGAGAGAGAGGAGGGAAGGGAGGGAATAGAGAAATGCGAGTGAAAGCGGGAAAAATGAACGCCGAGGGAAGAGAGGTGAGAGAGGCAGGCGAGGGGAAACAGGGAAAAGAGACAAGCGAGGCAAAAGCTGGAAAAGAGGGAGGTGAGGGAAAGCCGGGGAAAGTGACTGGTGAGGGCAAAGAGGGAAGATTTCATGGAGAACAGGCAAAAGAGGGAGAAGTGACAGGTAAGGGAAAAGAGACAGTTGAGGAATGAGAGGGGAAAGAGAGAGGCGAGTGAAAGCGGGAAAATTGGACACCGAGAGAAGAGAGGTGACAGACACAGGAGAGGGGAAAGAGGGGAAAGAGACAGAGATGGGGGGAAGAGGGAAAAGAGAGAGTCCAGGGAAAAAGAGACACGACCGGGAAGAGAGAGTGAACAGAGAGAGTTGATGAATGAGAGGGGAAAGAGAGAGGCGAGTGAAAGTCGGAAAATTGGACAGTGAGTGAAGAGAGGTGACAGACACAGGAGAGGGGAAAGAGGGGAAAGAGACACAGAGGGGGAAAGAGGGAAAAGAGAGAGTCCAGGGAAAAAGAGACACGACCGGGAAGAGAGAGGTAAAAGAGAGAGAGGAGGGAAGGGAGGGAATAGAGGAATGCGAGTGAAAGCGGGAAAAATGAACGCCGAGGGAAGAGAGGTGAGAGAGGCAGGCGAGGTGAAACAGGGAAAAGAGACAAGCGAGGCAAAATGTGGAAAAGAGGGAAATGAGGGAAAGCAGTGGAAAGTGACTGGTGAGGGCAAAGAGGGAAGATTTCATGGAGAACAAGCAAAAGAGGGAAAAGTGACAGGCAAGGGAAGAGAGAGAGTTGAGGAATGAGAGGGGAAAGAGAGAGGCGACTGAAAGCGGGGAAATTGGACACCGAGTGCAGAGAGGTGACAGACACAGGAGAGGGGAAAGAGGGGAAAGAGACACAGAGGGGAAAAGAGTGAAAAGAGAGGGTCCAGGGAAAAAGAGACACGACTGGGAAGAGAGAGTGAAAAGAGAGAGTTGAGGAATGAGAGGGAAAAGAGAGAGGCGAGTGAAAGCGGGAAAATTGGACAGCGAGTGAAGAGAGGTGACAGACACAGGAGAGAGGAAAGAGGGGAAAGAGACACAGAGGGGAAAAGAGGGAAAAGAGAGAGTCCAGGGAAAAGAGACACGACCGGGAAGAGAGAGTTAAAAGAGAGAGAGGAGGGAAGGGAGGGAATAGAGGAATGCGAGTGAAAGTGGGAAAAATGAACGCCGAGGGGAGAGAGGTGAGAGAGGCAGGCGAGGGGAAACAGTGAAAAGAGACAAGCGAGGCAAAAGGTGGAAAAGAGGGAGGAGAGGGAAAGCCGGGGAAGGTGACTGGTGAGTGCAAAAAGGGAAGATTTCATGGAGAATAGGCAAAAGAGGGGAAAGTGACAGGCAAGGGAAAAGAGAGAGTTGAGGAATGAGAGGGGGAAGAGAGAGGCGAGTGAAAGCGGGAAAATTGGACACCGAGTGAAGAGAGGTGACAGACACAGGAGAGGGGAAAGAGGGGAAAGAGACACAGATGGGGGGAAGAGGGAAAAGAGAGACTCGAGGGAAAAGACACACGACCGGGAAGATAGGGGTAAAAGAGAGAGAGGAGGGAAGGGAGGGAATAGAGAAATGCGAGTGAAAGCGGGAAAAATGAACGCCGAGGGAAGAGAGGTGAGAGAGGCAGGCGAGGGGAAACAGGGAAAAGAGACAAGCGAGGCAAAAGGTGGAAAAGAGGGAGTTGAGGGAAAGCCGGGGAAAGTGACTGGTGAGGGCAAAGAGGGAAGATTTCATGGATAACAGGCAAAAGAGGGAGAAGTGACAGGTAAGGGAAAAGAGACAGTTGAGGAATGAGAGGGGCAAGAGAGAGGCGAGTGAAAGTGGGAAACTTGGACACCGAGAGAAGAGAGGTGACAGACACAGGAGAGGGGAAAGAGGGGAAAGAGACACAGAGGGGAAAAGAGTGAAAAGAGAGGGCCAGGGAAAAAGAGACACGACTGGGATAAGAGAGTGAAAAGAGAGAGTTGATGAATGAGAGGGGAAAGAGAGAGGCGAGTGAAAGCGGGAAAATTGGACACCGAGAGCAGAGAGGTGACAGACACAGGAGAGGGGAAAGAGGGGAAAGAGACACAGAGGGGTGAAGAGGGAAAAGAGAGAGTCGAGGGAAAAAGAGACACGACTGGGAAGAGAGAGTGAAGAGAGAGAGTTGAGGAATGAGAGGGAAAAGAGAGAGGCGAGTGAAAGCGGGAGAATTAGACACCGAGTGAACAGAGGTGACAGACAAAGGAGAGGGGAAAGAGGGGAAAGAGTCACAGAGGGGGGAAGAGGGAAAAGAGAGAGTCCAGGGAAAAGAGACACGACTGGGAAGATAGGGGTAAAAGAGAGAGAGGAGGGAAGGGAGGGAATAGAGGAATGCGAGTGAAAGCGGGAAAAATGAACGCCGAGGGAAGAGAGGTGAGAGAGGCAGGCGAGGGGAAACAGGGAAAAGAGACAAGCGAGGCAAAAGCTGGAAAAGAGGGAGGAGAGGGAAAGCCGGGGAAGGTGACTGGTGAGTGCAAAAAGGGAAGATTTCATGGAGAATAGGCAAAAGAGGGAAAAGTGACAGGCAAGGGAAAAGAGAGAGTTGAGGAATGAGAGGGGAAAGAGAGAGGGGAGTGAAAGTTGGAAAATTAGACACCGAGTGAAGAGAGGTGACAGATACAGGAGAGGGGAAAGAGGGGAAAGAGACAAGCCGGGGAAAAGAGAGAGTCCAGGGAAAAAGAGACACGACTGGGAAGAGAGAGTGAAAAGAGAGAGTTGAGGAATGAGAGGGAAAAGAGAGAGGCGAGTGAAAGCGGGAGAATTGGACACCGAGAGAAGAGAGGTGACAGACACAGGAGAGGGGAAAGAGGGGAAAGAGACACAGATGGGGGAAAGAGGGAAAAGAGAGAGTCCAGGGAAAAGAGACACAACCGGGAAGAGAGAGGTAAAAGAGAGAGAGGAGGGAAGGGAGGGAATAGAGGAATGCGAGTGAAAGCGGGAAAAATGAAGGCCGAGGGAAGAGAGGTGAGAGAGGCAGGCGAGGGGAAACAGGGAAAAGAGACAAGCGAGGCAAAAGGTGGAAAAGAGGGAGGTGAGGGAAAGCCGGGGAAGGTGACTGGTGAGGGCAAAGAGGGAAGATTTCATGGAGAATAGGCAAAAGAGGGAATAGTGACAGGCAAGGGAAAAGACAGAGTTGAGGAATGAGAGGGGAAAGAGAGAGGCGAGTGAAAGCGGGAAAATTGGACACCGAGTGAAGAGAGGTGAAAGACACAGGAGAGGGGAAAGAGGGGAAAGAGACAAGCCGGGGAAAAGAGAGAGGCCAGGGAAAAGAGACACGACCGGGAAGAGAGGGGTAAAAGAGAGAGAGGAGGGAAGGGAGGGAATAGAGGAATGCGAGTGAAAGCGGGAAAAATGAAGGCCGAGGGAAGAGAGGTGAGAGAGGCAGGCGAGGGGAAACAGGGAAAAGAGACAAGCGAGGCAAAATGTGGAAAAGAGGGAAATGAGGGAAAGCAGTGGAAAGTGACTGGTGAGGGCAAAGAGGGAAGATTTCATGGAGAACAGGCAAAAGAGGGAAAAGTGACAGGGAAGGGAAAAGAGAGAGTTGATGAATGAGAGGGGAAAGAGAGAGGCGAGTGAAAGCGGGAGAATTGGACACCGAGTGCAGAGAGGTGACAGACACAGGAGAGGGGAAAGAGGGGAAAGAGACACAGAGGGGTGAAGAGGGAAAAGAGAGAGTCCAGGGGAAAAGAGACACGACTGGGAAGAGAGAGTGAAAAGAGAGAGTTGAGGAATGAGAGGGAAAAGAGAGAGGCGAGGGAAAGCGGGAGAATTAGACACCGAGTGAAGAGAGGTGACAGACAAAGGAGAGGGGAAAGAGGGGAAAGAGACACAGATGGGGGGAAGAGGGAAAAGAGAGAGTCGAGGGAAAAGACACACGACCGGGAACAGAGAGGTAAAAGAGAGAGAGGAGGGAAGGGAGGGAATAGAGGAATGCGAGTGAAAGCAGGAAAAATGAACGCCGAGGGAAGAGAGGTGAGAGAGGCAGGCGAGGGGAAACAGGGAAAAGAGACAAGCGAGGCAAAAGCTGGAAAAGAGGGAGGTGAGGGAAAGCAGGGGAAAGTGACTGGTGAGGGCAAAGAGGGAAGATTTCATGGAGAACAGGCAAAAGAGGGAAAAGTGACAGGTAAGGGAAAAGAGACAGTTGAGGAATGAGAGGGGAAAGAGAGAGGGGAGTGAAAGTGGGAAACTTGGACACCGAGAGAAGAGAGGTGACAGACACAGGAGAGGGGAAAGAGGGGAAAGAGACACAGAGGGGAAAAGAGTGAAAAGAGAGAGTCGAGGGAAAAAGGGACACGACTGGGAAGAGAGAGTGAAAAGAGAGAGTTTATGAATGAGAGGGGAAAGAGAGAGGCGAGTGAAAGCGGGAAAATTGGACACCGAGTGCAGAGAGGTGACAGACACAGGAGAGGGGAAAGAGGGGAAAGAGACACAGAGGGGTGAAGAGGGAAAAGAGAGAGTCGAGGGAAAAAGGGACACGACTGGGAAGAGAGAGTGAAAAGAGAGAGTTGAGGAATGAGAGGGGAAAGAGAGAGGCGAGTGAAAGCGGGAGAATTAGACACCGAGTGAAGAGAGGTGACAGACAAAGGAGAGGGGAAAGAGGGGAAAGAGACACAGAGGGGGGAAGAGGGAAAAGAGAGAGTCCAGGGAAAAGAGACACGGCAGGGAAGATAGGGGTAAAAGAGAGAGAGGAGGGAAGGGAGGGAATAGAGGAATGCGAGTGAAAGCAGGAAAAATGACCGCCGAGGGAAGAGAGGTGAGAGAGGCAGGCGAGGGGAAACAGGGAAAAGAGACAAGCGAGGCAAAAGCTGGAAAAGAGGGAGGAGAGGGAAAGCAGGGGAAAGTGACTGGTGAGGGCAAAGAGGGAAGATTTCATGGAGAACAGGCAAAAGAGGGAAAAGTGACAGGCAAGGGAAAAGAGAGAGTTGAGGAATGAGAGGGGAAAGAGAGAGGCGAGTGAAAGCGGGAAAATTGGACACCAAGTGAAGAGAGGTGACAGACACAGGAGAGGGGAAAGAGGGGAAAGAGACACAGAGGGGGGAAGAGGGAAAAGAGAGAGTCGAAGGAAAAGACACACGACCGGGAAGAGAGAGGTAAAAGAGAGAGAGGAGGGAAGGGAGGGAATAGAGGAATGCGAGTGAAAGCAGGAAAAATTAACGCCGAGGGAAGAGAGGTGAGAGAGGCATGCGAGGGGAAACAGGGAAAAGAGACAAGCGAGGCAAAAGGTGGAAAAGAGGGAGTTGAGGGAAAGCAGGGGGAAGTGACTGGTGAGGGTAAAGAGGGAAGATTTCATGGAGAATAGGCAAAAGAGGGAAAAGTGACAGGCAAGGGAAAAGAGACAGTTGAGGAATGAGAGGGGAAAGAGAGAGGCGAGTGAAAGTGGGAAACTTGGACACCGAGAGAAGAGAGCTGACAGACATAGGAGAGGGGAAAGAGGGGAAAGAGACAAGCCGGGGAAAAGAGAGAGTCCAGGGAAAAAGAGACACGACTGGGAAGAGAGAGATAAAAGAGAGAGTTGATGAATGAGAGGGAAAAGAGAGTGGAGAGCGAAAGCGGGAAAATTGGACACCGAGTGCAGAGAGGTGACAGACACAGGAGAGGGGAAAGAGGGGAAAGAGACACAGAGGGGTGAAGAGGGAAAAGAGAGAGTCGAGGGAAAAAGAGACACGACTGGGAAGAGAGAGTGAAAAGAGAGAGTTGAGGAATGAGAGGGAAAAGAGAGAGGCGAGTGAAAGCGGGAGAATTAGACACCGAGTGAAGAGAGGTGACAGACACAGGAGAGGGGAAAGAGGGGAAAGAGACACAGAGGGGGGAAGAGGGAAAAGAGAGAGTCCAGGGAAAAGAGACACGGCCGGGAAGATAGGGGTAAAAGAGAGAGAGGAGGGAAGGGAGGGAATAGAGGAATGCGAGTGAAAGCAGGAAAAATGAACGCCGAGGGAAGAGAGGTGAGAGAGGCAGGCGAGGGGAAACAGGGAAAAGAGACAAGCGAGGCAAAAGGTGGAAAAGAGGGAGTTGAGGGAAAGCAGGGGAAAGTGACTGGTGAGGGCAAAGAGGGAAGATTTCATGGAGAACAGGCAAAAGAGGGAAAAGTGACAGGCAAGGGAAAAGAGAGAGTTGAGGAATGAGAGGGGAAAGAGAGAGGCGAGTGAAAGCGGGAAAATTGGACACCGAGTGAAGAGAGGTGACAGACACAGGAGAGGGGAAAGAGGGGAAAGAGACACAGAGGGGGGAAGAGGGAAAAGAGAGAGTCGAGGGAAAAGACACACGACCGGGAAGAGAGAGGTAAAAGAGAGAGAGGAGGGAAGGGAGGGAATAGAGGAATGCGAGTGAAAGCAGGAAAAATGAACGCCGAGGGAAGAGAGGTGAGAGAGGCATGCGAGGGGAAACAGGGAAAAGAGACAAGCGAGGCAAAAGGTGGAAAAGAGGGAGGAGAGGGAAAGCCGGGGAAGGTGACTAGTGAGTGCAAAAAGGGAAGATTTCATGGAGAATAGGCAAAAGAGGGGAAAGTGACAGGGAAGGGAAAAGAGAGAGTTGAGGAATGAGAGGGGGAAGAGAGAGGCGAGCGAAAGCGGGAAAATTGGACACCGAGTGCAGAGAGGTGACAGACACAGGAGAGGGGAAAGAGGGGAAAGAGACACAGAGGGGAAAAGAGTGAAAAGAGAGGGTCCAGGGAAAAAGAGACACGACTGGGAAGAGAGAGATAAAAGAGAGAGTTGATGAATGAGAGGGAAAAGAGAGTGGAGAGCGAAAGCGGGAAAATTGGACACCGAGTGCAGAGAGGTGACAGACACAGGAGAGGGGAAAGAGGGGAAAGAGACACAGAGGGGTGAAGAGGGAAAAGAGAGAGTCCAGGGAAAAGAGACACGACCGGGAAGAGAGGGGTAAAAGAGAGAGAGGAGGGAAGGGAAGGAATAGAGGAATGCGAGTGAAAGCGGGAAAAATGAACGCCGAGGGAAGAGAGGTGAGAGAGGCAGGCGAGGGGAAACAGGGAAAAGAGACAAGCGAGGCAAAAGGTGGAAAAGAGGGAGGTGAGGGAAAGCAGGGGAAAGTGACTGGTGAGGGCAAAGAGGGAAGATTTCATGGAGAATAGGCAAAAGAGGGAAAAGTGACAGGCAAGGGAAAAGAGAGAGTTGAGGAACGAGAAGGAAAAGAGAGAGGCGGGTGAAAGCAGGAAAATTGGACACCGAGAGAAGAGAGGTGACAGACACAGGAGAGGGGAAAGAGGGGAAAGAGACACAGAGGGGGGAAGAGGGAAAAGAGAGAGTCCAGGGAAAAAGAGACACGACTGGGAAGAGAGAGTGAAAAGAGAGAGTTGAGGAATGAGAGGGGAAAGAGAGAGGCGAGTGAAAGTGGGAAAATTGGACACCGAGTGAAGAGAGGTGAAAGACACAGGAGAGGGGAAAGAGGGGAAAGAGACAAGCCGGGGAAAAGAGAGAGGCCAGGGAAAAGAGACACGACCGGGAAGAGAGGGGTAAAAGAGAGAGAGGAGGGAAGGGAGGGAATAGTGGAATGCGAGAGAAAGCGGGAAAAATGAACGCCGAGGGGAGAGAGGTGAGAGAGGCAGGCGAGGGGAAACAGGGAAAAGAGACAAGCGAGGCAAAAGGTGGAAAAGAGGGAGGTGAGGGAAAGCAGGGGAAAGTGACTGGTGAGTGCAAAAAGGGAAGATTTCATGGAGAACAGGCAAAAGAGGGAGAAGTGACAGGTAAGGGAAAAGAGACAGTTGAGGAATGAGAGGGGGAAGAGAGAGGCGAGTGAAAGCGGGAAAATTAGACACCGAGTGAAGAGAGGTGACAGGCACAGGAGAGGGGAAAGAGGGGAAAGAGACACAGATGGGGGAAAGAGGGAAAAGAGAGGGTCCAGGGAAAAAGAGACACGACTGGGAAGAGAGAGTGAAAAGAGAGAGTTGATGAATGAGAGGGGAAAGAGAGAGGCGAGTGAAAGCGGGAAAAGTGGACACCGAGTGCAGAGAGGTGACAGACACAGGAGAGGGGAAAGAGGGGAAAGAGACACAGAGGGGTGAAGAGGGAAAAGAGAGAGTCGAGGGAAAAAGGGACACGACTGGGAAGAGAGAGTGAAAAGAGAGAGTTGAGGAATGAGAGGGGAAAGAGAGAGGCGAGTGAAAGCGGGAGAATTAGACACCGAGTGAAGAGAGGTGACAGACAAAGGAGAGGGGAAAGAGGGGAAAGAGACACAGAGGGGGGAAGAGGGAAAAGAGAGAGTCCAGGGGAAAAGAGACACGACCGGGAAGATAGGGGTAAAAGAGAGAGAGGAGGGAAGGGAGGGAATAGAGGAATGCGAGTGAAAGCGGGAAAAATGAACGCCGAGGGAAGAGAGGTGAGAGAGGCAGGCGAGGGGAAACAGGGAAAAGAGACAAGCGAGGCAAAAGGTGGAAAAGAGGGAGGTGAGGGAAAGCAGGGGAAAGTGACTGGTGAGGGCAAAGAGGGAAGATTTCATGGAGAATAGGCAAAAGAGGGAAAAGTGACAGGCAAGGGAAAAGAGAGAGTTGAGGAATGAGAGGGGGAAGAGAGAGGCGAGCGAAAGCGGGAAAATTGGACACCGAGTGCAGAGAGGTGACAGACACAGGAGAGGGGAAAGAGGGGAAAGAGACACAGAGGGGAAAAGAGTGAAAAGAGAGGGTCCAGGGAAAAAGAGACACGACTGGGAAGAGAGAGTGAAAAGAGAGAGTTGATGAATGAGAGGGGAAAGAGAGAGGCGAGTGAAAGCGGGAAAATTGAACACCGAGTGAAGAGAGGTGACAGACACAGGAGAGGGGAAAGAGGGGAAAGAGACACAGAGGGGTGAAGAGGGAAAAGAGAGAGTCCAGGGAAAAGAGACACGACCGGGAAGAGAGGGGTAAAAGAGAGAGAGGAGGGAAGGGAGGGAATAGTGGAATGCGAGAGAAAGCGGGAAAAATGAACGCCGAGGGGAGAGAGGTGAGAGAGGCAGGCGAGGGGAAACAGGGAAAAGAGACAAGCGAGGCAAAAGGTGGAAAAGAGGGAGGTGAGGGAAAGCAGGGGAAAGTGACTGGTGAGGGCAAAGAGGGAAGATTTCATGGAGAACAGGCAAAAGAGGGGAAAGTGACAGGCAAGGGAAAAGAAAGAGTTGAGGAATGAGAGGGGGAAGAGAGAGGCGAGTGAAAGCGGGAAAAATAGACACCGAGTGAAGAGAGGTGACAGACACAGGAGAGGGGAAAGAGGGGAAAGAGACACAGAGGGGAAAAGAGTGAAAAGGGAGGGTCCAGGGAAAAAGAGACACGACTGGGAAGAGAGAGTGAAAGGAGAGAGTTGATGAATGAGAGGGGAAAGAGAGAGGCGAGTGAAAGCGGGAAAATTGGACACCGAGTGAAGAGAGGTGACAGACACAGGAGAGGGGAAAGAGGGGAAAGAGACACAGATGGGGGGAAGAGGGAAAAGAGAGAGTCGAGGGAAAAGACACACGACCGGGAAGATAGGGGTAAAAGAGAGAGAGGAGGGAAGGGAGGGAATAGAGGAATGCGAGTGAAAGCGGGAAAAATGAACGCCGAGGGAAGAGAGGTGAGAGAGGCAGGCGAGGGGAAACAGGGAAAAGAGACAAGCGAGGCAAAAGGTGGAAAAGAGGGAGTTGAGGGAAAGCCGGGGAAAGTGACTGGTGAGGGCAAAGAGGGAAGATTTCATGGATAACAGGCAAAAGAGGGAGAAGTGACAGGTAAGGGAAAAGAGACAGTTGAGGAATGAGAGGGGCAAGAGAGAGGCGAGTGAAAGTGGGAAACTTGGACACCGAGAGAAGAGAGGTGACAGACACAGGAGAGGGGAAAGAGGGGAAAGAGACACAGAGGGGAAAAGAGTGAAAAGAGAGGGCCAGGGAAAAAGAGACACGACTGGGATAAGAGAGTGAAAAGAGAGAGTTGATGAATGAGAGGGGAAAGAGAGAGGCGAGTGAAAGCGGGAAAATTGGACACCGAGAGCAGAGAGGTGACAGACACAGGAGAGGGGAAAGAGGGGAAAGAGACACAGAGGGGTGAAGAGGGAAAAGAGAGAGTCGAGGGAAAAAGAGACACGACTGGGAAGAGAGAGTGAAGAGAGAGAGTTGAGGAATGAGAGGGAAAAGAGAGAGGCGAGTGAAAGCGGGAGAATTAGACACCGAGTGAAGAGACGTGACAGATACAGGAGAGGGGAAAGAGGGGAAAGAGACAAGCCGGGGAAAAGAGAGAGTCCAGGGAAAAAGAGACACGACTGGGAAGAGAGAGTGAAAAGAGAGAGTTGATGAATGAGAGGGGAAAGAGAGAGGCGAGTGAAAGCGGGAAAATTGGACACCGAGTGCAGAGAGGTGACAGACACAGGAGAGGGGAAAGAGGGGAAAGAGACACGGAGGGGTGAAGAGGGAAAAGAGAGGGTCCAGGGAAAAAGAGACACGACTGGGAAGATAGGGGTAAAAGAGAGAGAGGAGGGAAGGGAGGGAATAGAGGAATGCGAGTGAAAGCGGGAAAAATGAACGCCGAGGGAAGAGAGGTGAGAGAGGCAGGCGAGGGGAAACAGGGAAAAGAGACAAGCGAGGCAAAAGGTGGAAAAGAGGGAGGTGAGGGAAAGCAGGGGAAAGTGACTGGTGAGGGCAAAGAGGGAAGATTTCATGGAGAATAGGCAAAAGAGGGAAAAGTGACAGGCAAGGGAAAAGAGAGAGTTGAGGAATGAGAGGGGAAAGAGAGAGGGGAGTGAAAGTGGGAAACTTGGACACCGAGAGAAGAGAGGTGACAGACACAGGAGAGGGGAAAGAGGGGAAAGAGACAAGCCGGGGAAAAGAGAGAGTCCAGGGAAAAAGAGACACGACTGGGAAGAGAGAGATAAAAGAGAGAGTTGATGAATGAGAGGGAAAAGAGAGAGGAGAGCGAAAGCGGGAAAATTGGACACCGAGTGAAGAGAGGTGACAGACACAGGAGAGGGGAAAGAGGGGATAGAGACACAGATGGGAGAAAGAGGGAAAAGAGAGAGTCCAGGGAAAAGAAACACGACCGGGAAGAGAGAGTGAAAAGAGAGAGTTGAGGAATGAGAGGGAAAAGAGAGAGGCGAGTGAAAGCGGGAGAATTAGACACCGAGTGAACAGAGGTGACAGACAAACGAGAGGGGAAAGAGGGGAAAGAGACACAGAGGGGGGAAGAGGGAAAAGAGAGAGTCCAGGGGAAAAGAGACACGACCGGGAAGATAGGGGTAAAAGAGAGAGAGGAGGGAAGGGAGGGAATAGAGGAATGCGAGTGAAAGCGGGAAAAATGAACGCCGAGGGAAGAGAGGTGAGAGAGGCAGGCGAGGGGAAACAGGGAAAAGAGACAAGCGAGGCAAAAGGTGGAAAAGAGGGAGGTGAGGGAAAGCAGGGGAAAGTGACTGGTGAGGGTAAAGAGGGAAGATTTCATGGAGAATAGGCAAAAGAGGGCAAAGTGACAGGCAAGGGAAAAGAGAGAGTTGAGGAATGAGAGGGGGAAGAGAGAGGCGAGCGAAAGCAGGAAAATTGGACACCGAGAGAAGAGAGGTGACAGACACAGGAGAGGGGAAAGAGGGGAAAGAGACACAGAGGGGGGAAGAGGGAAAAGAGAGAGTCCAGGGAAAAAGAGACACGACTGGGAAGAGAGAGTGAAAAGAGAGAGTTGAGGAATGAGAGGGGAAAGAGAGAGGCGAGTGAAAGTGGGAAAATTGGACACCGAGTGAAGAGAGGTGAAAGACACAGGAGAGGGGAAAGAGGGGAAAGAGACAAGCCGGGGAAAAGAGAGAGGCCAGGGAAAAGAGACACGACCGGGAAGAGAGGGGTAAAAGAGAGAGAGGAGGGAAGGGAGGGAATAGTGGAATGCGAGAGAAAGCGGGAAAAATGAACGCCGAGGGGAGAGAGGTGAGAGAGGCAGGCGAGGGGAAACAGGGAAAAGAGACAAGCGAGGCAAAAGGTGGAAAAGAGGGAGGTGAGGGAAAGCAGGGGAAAGTGACTGGTGAGTGCAAAAAGGGAAGATTTCATGGAGAACAGGCAAAAGAGGGAGAAGTGACAGGTAAGGGAAAAGAGACAGTTGAGGAATGAGAGGGGGAAGAGAGAGGCGAGTGAAAGCGGGAAAATTAGACACCGAGTGAAGAGAGGTGACAGACACAGGAGAGGGGAAAGAGGGGAAAGAGACACAGAGGGGAAAAGAGTGAAAAGGGAGGGTCCAGGGAAAAAGAGACACGACTGGGAAGAGAGAGTGAAAAGAGAGAGTTGATGAATGAGAGGGGAAAGAGAGAGGCGAGTGAAAGTGGGAAAATTGGACACCGAGTGAAGAGAGGTGACAGATACAGGAGAGGGGAAAGAGGGGAAAGAGACAAGCCGGGGAAAAGAGAGAGTCCAGGGAAAAAGAGACACGACTGGGAAGAGAGAGTGAAAAGAGAGAGTTGATGAATGAGAGGGGAAAGAGAGAGGCGAGTGAAAGCGGGAAAATTGGACACCGAGTGCAGAGAGGTGACAGACACAGGAGAGGGGAAAGAGGGGAAAGAGACACAGAGGGGTGAAGAGGGAAAAGAGAGGGTCCAGGGAAAAAGAGACACGACTGGGAAGATAGGGGTAAAAGAGAGAGAGGAGGGAAGGGAGGGAATAGAGGAATGCGAGTGAAAGCGGGAAAAATGAACGCCGAGGGAAGAGAGGTGAGAGAGGCAGGCGAGGGGAAACAGGGAAAAGAGACAAGCGAGGCAAAAGGTGGAAAAGAGGGAGGTGAGGGAAAGCAGGGGAAAGTGACTGGTGAGGGCAAAGAGGGAAGATTTCATGGAGAATAGGCAAAAGAGGGAAAAGTGACAGGCAAGGGAAAAGAGAGAGTTGAGGAATGAGAGGGGAAAGAGAGAGGGGAGTGAAAGTGGGAAACTTGGACACCGAGAGAAGAGAGGTGACAGACACAGGAGAGGGGAAAGAGGGGAAAGAGACAAGCCGGGGAAAAGAGAGAGTCCAGGGAAAAAGAGACACGACTGGGAAGAGAGAGATAAAAGAGAGAGTTGATGAATGAGAGGGAAAAGAGAGAGGAGAGCGAAAGCGGGAAAATTGGACACCGAGTGAAGAGAGGTGACAGACACAGGAGAGGGGAAAGAGGGGATAGAGACACAGATGGGAGAAAGAGGGAAAAGAGAGAGTCCAGGGCAAAGAGACACGACCGGGAAGAGAGAGGTAAAAGAGAGAGAGGAGGGAAGGGAGGGAATAGAGGAATGCGAGTGAAAGCGGGAAAAATGAAGGCCGAGGGAAGAGAGGTGAGAGAGGCAGGCGAGGGGAAACAGGGAAAAGAGACAAGCGAGGCAAAAGGTGGAAAAGAGGGAAATGAGGGAAAGCAGGGGAAAGTGACTGGTGAGGGCAAAGAGGGAAGATTTCATGGAGAACAGGCAAAAGAGGGGAAAGTGACAGGGAAGGGAAAAGAGAGAGTTGAGGAATGAGAGGGGAAAGAGAGAGGCGAGTGAAAGCGGGAAAATTGGACACCGAGAGAAGAGAGGTGATAGACACAGGAGAGGGGAAAGAGGGGAAAGAGACAAGCCGGGGAAAAGAGAGAGTCCAGGGAAAAAGAGACACGACTGGGAAGAGAGAGTGAAAAGAGAGAGTTGATGAATGAGAGGGGAAAGAGAGAGGCGAGTGAAAGCGGGAAAATTGGACACCGAGTGCAGAGAGGTGACAGACACAGGAGAGGGGAAAGAGGGGAAAGAGACACAGAGGGGTGAAGAGGGAAAAGAGAGAGTCCAGGGGAAAAGAGACACGACTGGGAAGAGAGAGTGAAAAGAGAGAGTTGAGGAATGAGAGGGAAAAGAGAGAGGCGAGTGAAAGCGGGAGAATTAGACACCGAGTGAAGAGAGGTGACAGACAAAGGAGAGGGGAAAGAGGGGAAAGAGACACAGAGGGGGGAAGAGGGAAAAGAGAGAGTCCAGGGAAAAGAGACACGGCCGGGAAGATAGGGGTAAAAGAGAGAGAGGAGGGAAGGGAGGGAATAGAGGAATGCGAGTGAAAGCGGGAAAAATGAACGCCGAGAGAACAGAGGTGAGAGAGACAGGCGAGGGGAAACAGGGAAAAGAGGCAAGCGGGGGAAAAGAGAGAGTCCAGGGAAAAGAGACAGGACAGGGAAGAGAGAGGGAAAAGAAAGTGTCCAGGGAAAAGAGACACGACTGGGAAGAGACAGTGAAAAGAGAGAGTTGAGGAATGAGAGGGAAAAGAGAGGGGCAAGTGAAAGCGGGAAAATGAGACACCGAGTGAAGAGAGGTGACAGACACAGGAGAGGGGAAATACGGGAAAGAGACAAGCGGGGGGAAAGAGGGAAAAGAGAGAGCCCAGGGAAAAGAGACAGGACAGGGAAGAGAGAGTGAAAAGAGAGAGCTGAGGAATGAGACGGAAAAGAGAGAGGCGAGTGAAAGTGGGAAAATGAGACACCGAGTGAAGAGAGGTGACAGACACAGGAGAGGGGAAAGAGGGGGAAGAGACAAGCGGGGGAAAAGAGAGAGTCCAGGGAAAATAGACAGGACAGGGAAGAGAGAGGGAAAAGAGGGAGTGGAGGAAAGGGAGGGAATAGAGGAAGGCGAGTGAAAGCGGGAAAAATGAACGCCGACAGAACAGAGGTGAGAGAGACAGGCGAGGGGAAACAGGGAAAAGAGACAAGCCGGGGAAAAGAGACTATCCAGGGAAAAGAGACACGACTGGGAAGAGACAGTGAAAAGAGAGAGTTGATGAATGAGAGGGAAAAGAGAGGGGCGAGTGAAAGTGGGAAATTGAGACACCGAGTGAAGAGAGGTGACAGACACAGGAGAGGGGAAAGAGGGGGAAGAGACAAGCGGGGGGAAAGAGAGAATCCAGGGAAAAGAGACGGGACAGGGAAGAGTGAGGGAAAAGAGGGTGTGGTGGAAAGGGAGGGAATAGAGGAAGGGGAGTGAAAGCGGGAAAAATGAACGCCGAGAGAACAGAGGTGAGAGACACAGGCGAGGGGAAACAGGGAAAAGAGAAAAGCGGGGGAAAAGAGAGAGTCCAGGGAAAAGAGACACGACTGGGAAGAGACAGTGAAAAGAGAGAGTTGAGGAATGAGAGGGAAAAGAGAGGGGCGAGTGAAAGCGGGAAAATGAGACACCGAGTGAAGAGAGGTGACAGACACAGGAGAGGGGAAAGAGGGGGAAGAGACAAGAGGGGGAAAAGAGAGAGTCCAGGGAAAAGAGAAAGGACAGGGAAGAGAGAGGGAAAAGAGGGAGTGGAGGAAAGGGAGGGAATAGAGGAAGGCGAGTGAAAGCGGGAAAAATGAACGCCGAGAGAACAGAGGTGAGAGAGACAGGCGAGGGGAAACAGGGAAAAGAGGCAAGCGGGGGAAAAGAGAGAGTCCAGGGAAAAAAGACAGGACAGCGAAGAGAGAGGGAAAAGAATGTGTCCAGGGAAAAGAGACACGATTGGGAAGAAACAGTGAAAAGAGAGAGTTGAGGAATGAGAGGGAAGAGAGAGGGGCGAGTGAAAGCGGGAAAATGAGACACCGAGTGAAGAGAGGTGACAGACACAGGAGAGGGGAAAGAGGGGGAAGAGACAAGGGGGGGAAAAGAGAGAGTCCAGGGAAAAGAGACAGGACAGGGAAGAGAGAGGGAAAAGAGGGAGTGGAGGGAAGAGAGGGAATAGAGGAAGGCAAGTGAAAGCAGAAAAAATGAACGCCGACAGAACAGAGGTGACAGACACAGGCGAGGGGAAACAGGGAAAAGAGACAAGCCGGGGAAAAGAGACTATCCAGGGAAAAGAGACACGACTGGGAAGAGACAGTGAAAAGAGAGAGTTGAGGAATGAGAGGGAAAAGAGAGGGGCGAGTGAAAGTGGGAAATTGAGACACCGAGTGAAGAGAGGTGACAGACACAGGAGAGGGGAAAGAGGGGGAAGAGACAAGCGGGGGGAAAGAGAGAATCCAGGGAAAAGAGACGGGACAGGGAAGAGTGAGGGAAAAGAGGGTGTGGTGGAAAGGGAGGGAATAGAGGAAGGCGAGTGAAAGCAGGAAAAATGAACGCCGAGAGAACAGAGGTGAGAGACACAGGCGAGGGGAAACAGGGAAAAGAGAAAAGCGGGGGAAAAGAGAGAGTCCAGGGAAAAGAGACAGGACAGGGAAGAGAGAGGGAAAAGAGGGAGTGGAGGAAAGGGAGGGAATAGAGGAAGGCGAGTGGAAGCGGGAAAAATGAACGCCGAGAGAACAGATGTGAGAGAGACAGGCGAGGGGAAACAGGGAAAAGAGACAAGCGGGGGGAAAGAGAGAGTCCAGGGAAAAGCGACAGGACAGGGAGGAGAGAGTGAAAAGAGGGAGTTGATGAGTGAGAGAGAAAAGAGAGGGCCGAGTGAAGGTGGGAAATTTACACACCGAGTGAAGAGAGGTGACAGATACAGGAGAGGGGAAAGAAGGGAAAGAGACAAGCCGGGGAAAAGAGAGTATCCAGGGAAAACAGACAGGACAGGGAGGAGAGAGTGTAGAGAGAGAGTTGATGAATGAGAGTTAAACGAGAGAGGCGAGTGAAAGTGGGAAAATGAGACACCAAGTGAAGAGAGGTGAGAGAGACAGGCGAGGGGAAACAGGGAAAAGAGGCAAGCGGGGGAAAAGAGAGAGCCCAGGGAAAAGAGGCAGGACAGGGAAGAGAGAGGGAAAAGAAAGTGTCCAGGGAAAAGAGACACGACTGGGAAGAGACAGTGAAAAGAGAGAGTTGAGGAATGAGAGGGAAAAGAGAGGGGCGAGTGAAAGCGGGAAAATGAGACACCGAGTGAAGAGAGGTGACAGACACAGGAGAGGGGAAAGAGGGGGAAGAGACACAGAGGGGAAAAGAGTGAAAAGAGAGGGTCCAGGGAAAAAGAGACACGACTGGGATAAGAGAGTGAAGAGAGAGAGTTGATGAATGAGAGGGGAAAGAGAGAGGCGAGTGAAAGCGGGAAAATTGGACACCGAGAGAAGAGAGGTGACAGACACAGGAGAGGGGAAAGAGGGGAAAGAGACACAGAGGGGTGAAGAGGGAAAAGAGAGAGTCGAGGGAAAAAGAGACACGACTGGGAAGAGAGAGTGAAAAGAGAGAGTTGAGGAATGAGAGGGAAAAGAGAGAGGCGAGTGAAAGCGGGAGAATTAGACACCGAGTGAACAGAGGTGACAGACAAAGGAGAGGGGAAAGAGGGGAAAGAGTCACAGAGGGGGGAAGAGGGAAAAGAGAGAGGCCAGGGAAAAGAGACACGACTGGGAAGATAGGGGTAAAAGAGAGAGAGGAGGGAAGGGAGGGAAACAGGGAAAAGAGACAAGCGAGGGAAAAGTTGGAAAAGAGGGAGTTGAGGGAAAGCAGGGGAAAGTGACTGGTGAGTGCAAAAAGGGAAGATTTCATGGAGAATAGGCAAAAGAGGGGAAAGTGACAGGCAAGGGAAAAGAGAGAGTTGAGGAATGAGAGGGGGAAGAGAGAGGCGAGTGAAAGTGGGAAAATTGGACACCGAGTGAAGAGAGGTGAAAGACACAGGAGAGGGGAAAGAGGGGAAAGAGACAAGCCGGGGAAAAGAGAGAGGCCAGGGAAAAGAGACACGACCGGGAAGAGAGAGGTAAAAGAGAGAGAGGAGGGACGGGAGGGAATAGAGGAATGCGAGGGAAAGCGGGAAAAATGAACGCCGAGGGAAGAGAGGTGAGAGAGGCAGGCGAGGGGAAACAGGGAAAAGAGACAAGCGAGGGAAAAGGTGGAAAAGAGGGAAATGAGGGAAAGCAGGGGAAAGTGACTGGTGAGGGCAAAGAGGGAAGATTTCATGGAGAACAGGCAAAAGAGGGGAAAGTGACAGGCAAGGGAAAAGAGAGAGTTGAGGAATGAGAGGGGGAAGAGAGAGGCGAGTGAAAGTGGGAAAATTAGACACCGAGTGAAGAGAGGTGACAGACACAGGAGAGGGGAAAGAGGGGAAAGAGACACAGAGGGGAAAAGAGTGAAAAGGGAGGGTCCAGGGAAAAAGAGACACGACTGCGAAGAGAGAGTGAAAGGAGAGAGTTGATGAATGAGAGGGGAAAGAGACAGGCGAGTGAAAGCGGGAAATTGGACACCGAGTGCAGAGAGGTGATAGACACAGGAGAGGGGAAAGAGGGGAAAGAGACAAGCCGGGGAAAAGAGAGAGTCCAGGGAAAAAGAGACACGACTGGGAAGAGAGAGGTAAAAGAGAGAGTTGATGAATGAGAGGGAAAAGAGAGAGGCGAGCGTAAGCGGGAAAATTGGACACCGAATGAAGAGAGGTGACAGACACAGGAGAGGGGAAAGAGGGGAAAGAGACACAGAGGGGTGAAGAGGGAAAAGAGAGAGTCGAGGGAAAAAGAGACACGACCGGGAAGAGAGAGGTAAAAGAGAGAGAGGAGGGAAGGGAGGGAATAGAGGAATGCGAGGGAAAGCGGGAAAAATGAACGCCGAGGGAAGAGAGGTGAGAGAGGCAGGCGAGGGGAAACAGGGAAAAGAGACAAGCGAGGCAAAAGGTGGAAAAGAGGGAAATGAGGGAAAGCAGGGGAAAGTGACTGGTGAGGGCAAAGAGGGAAGATTTCATGGAGAACAGGCAAAAGAGGGAAAAGTGACAGGCAAGGGAAAAGAGACAGTTGAGGAATGAGAGGGGAAAGAGAGAGGCGAGTGAAAGCGGGAAAATTGGACACCGAGAGAAGAGAGGTGACAGACACAGGAGAGGGGAAAGAGGGGAAAGAGACACAGATGGGGGGAAGAGGGAAAAGAGAGAGTCCAGGGAAAAAGAGACACGACCGGGAAGAGAGAGTGAACAGAGAGAGTTGATGAATGAGAGGGGAAAGAGAGAGGCGAGTGAAAGTCGGAAAATTGGACAGTGAGTGAAGAGAGGTGACAGACACAGGAGAGGGGAAAGAGGGGAAAGAGACACAGAGGGGGAAAGAGGGAAAAGAGAGAGTCCAGGGAAAAAGAGACACGACTGGGAAAAGAGAGTGAAAAGAGAGAGTTGATGAATGAGAGGGAAAAGAGGGAGTCCAGGGAAGAGAGACACGACCGGGAAGAGAGAGGTAACAGAGAGAGAGGAGGGAAGGGAGGGAATAGAGGAATGCGAGTGAAAGCGGGAAAAATGAAGGATGAGGGAAGAGAGGTGAGAGAGGCAGGCGAGGGGAAACAGGGAAAAGAGACAAGCGAAGCAAAAGGTGGAAAAGAGGGAAATGAGGGAAAGCAGGGGAAAGTGACTGGTGAGGGCAAAGAGGGAAGATTTCATGGAGAACAGGCAAAAGAGGGAAAAGTGACAGGCAAGGGAAAAGAGAGAGTTGAGGAATGAGAGGGGGAAGAGAGAGGCGAGTGAAAACGGGAAAATTAGACACCGAGTGAAGAGAGGTGACAGATACAGGAGAGGGGCAAGAGGGGAAAGAGACAAGCCGGGGAAAAGAGAGATTCCAGGGAAAAAGAGACACGACTGGGAAGAGAGAGATAAAAGAGAGAGTTGATGAATGAGAGGGAAAAGAGAGAGGCGAGTGAAAACGGGAAAATTAGACACCGAGTGAAGAGAGGTGACAGATACAGGAGAGGGGCAAGAGGGGAAAGAGACAAGCCGGGGAAAAGAGAGAGTCGAGGGAAAAGAGACACGACCGGGAAGAGAGGGGTAAAAGAGAGAGAGGAGGGAAGGGAGGGAATAGAGGAATGCGAGTGAAAGCGGGAAAAATGAACGGCGAGGGAAGAGAGGTGAGAGAGGCAGGCGAGGGGAAACAGGGAAAAGAGACAAGCGAGGCAAAAGCTGGAAAAGAGGGAGGTGAGGGAAAGCCGGGGAAGGTGACTGGTGAGGGCAAAGAGGGAAGATTTCATGGAGAACAGGCAAAAGAGGGAAAAGTGACAGGCAAGGGAAAAGAGAGAGTTGAGGAATGAGAGGGGGAAGAGAGAGGCGACTGAAAGCGGGGAAATTGGACACCGAGAGAAGAGAGCTGACAGACATAGGAGAGGGGAAAGAGGGGAAAGAGACACAGAGGGGAAAAGAGTGAATAGAGAGGGTCCAGGGAAAAAGAGACACGACTGGGAAGAGAGAGTGAAAAGTGAGAGTTGAGGAATGAGAGGGAAAAGAGAGAGGCGAGTGAAAGCGGGAAAATTGGACAGCGAGTGAAGAGAGGTGACAGACACAGGAGAGAGGAAAGAGGGGAAAGAGACACAGAGGGGAAAAGAGGGAAAAGAGAGAGTCCAGGGAAAAGAGACACGACCGGGAAGAGAGAGTTAAAAGAGAGAGAGGAGGGAAGGGAGGGAATAGAGGAATGCGAGTGAAAGTGGGAAAAATGAACGCCGAGGGGAGAGAGGTGAGAGAGGCAGGCGAGGGGAAACAGTGAAAAGAGACAAGCGAGGCAAAAGGTGGAAAAGAGGGAGGAGAGGGAAAGCCGGGGAAGGTGACTGGTGAGTGCAAAAAGGGAAGATTTCATGGAGAATAGGCAAAAGAGGGGAAAGTGACAGGCAAGGGAAAAGAGAGAGTTGAGGAATGAGAGGGGGAAGAGAGAGGCGAGTGAAAGCGGGAAAATTGGACACCGAGAGAAGAGAGGTGACAGACACAGGAGAGGGGAAAGAGGGGAAAGAGACACAGAGGGGTGAAGAGGGAAAAGAGAGAGTCCAGGGAAAAAGAGACACGACTGGGAAGAGAGAGTGAAGAGAGAGAGTTGATGAATGAGAGGGGAAAGAGAGAGGCGAGTGAAAGCGGGAAAATTGGACACCGAGAGCAGAGAGGTGACAGACACAGGAGAGGGGAAAGAGGGGAAAGAGACACAGAGGGGGGAAGAGGGAAAAGAGAGAGTCGAGGGAAAAAGAGACACGACTGGGAAGAGAGAGTGAAGAGAGAGGGTTGATGAATGAGAGGGAAAAGAGAGAGGCGAGTGAAAGCGGGAGAATTAGACACCGAGTGAACAGAGGTGACAGACAAAGGAGAGGGGAAAGAGGGGAAAGAGTCACAGAGGGGGGAAGAGGGAAAAGAGAGAGTCCAGGGAAAAGAGACACGACTGGGAAGATAGGGGTAAAAGAGAGAGAGGAGGGAAGGGAGGGAATAGAGGAATGCGAGTGAAAGCGGGAAAAATGAACGCCGAGGGAAGAGAGGTGAGAGAGGCAGGCGAGGGGAAACAGGGAAAAGAGACAAGCGAGGCAAAAGGTGGAAAAGAGGGAGGAGAGGGAAAGCCGGGGAAGGTGACTGGTGAGTGCAAAAAGGGAAGATTTCATGGAGAATAGGCAAAAGAGGGAAAAGTGACAGGCAAGGGAAAAGAGAGAGTTGAGGAATGAGAGGGGAAAGAGAGAGGGGAGTGAAAGTTGGAAAATTAGACACCGAGTGAAGAGAGGTGACAGATACAGGAGAGGGGAAAGAGGGGAAAGAGACAAGCCGGGGAAAAGAGAGAGTCCAGGGAAAAAGAGACACGACTGGGAAGAGAGAGTGAAGAGAGAGAGTTGAGGAATGAGAGGGAAAAGAGAGAGGCGAGTGAAAGCGGGAGAATTAGACACCGAGTGAACAGAGGTGACAGACAAATGAGAGGGGAAAGAGGGGAAAGAGTCACAGAGGGGGGAAGAGGGAAAAGAGAGAGTCCAGGGAAAAGAGACACGACTGGGAAGATAGGGGTAAAAGAGAGAGAGGAGGGAAGGGAGGGAATAGAGGAATGCGAGTGAAAGCGGGAAAAATGAACGCCGAGGGAAGAGAGGTGAGAGAGGCAGGCGAGGGGAAACAGGGAAAAGAGACAAGCGAGGCAAAAGGTGGAAAAGAGGGAGGAGAGGGAAAGCCGGGGAAGGTGACTGGTGAGTGCAAAAAGGGAAGATTTCATGGAGAATAGGCAAAAGAGGGAAAAGTGACAGGCAAGGGAAAAGAGAGAGTTGAGGAATGAGAGGGGAAAGAGAGAGGGGAGTGAAAGTTGGAAAATTAGACACCGAGTGAAGAGAGGTGACAGATACAGGAGAGGGGAAAGAGGGGAAAGAGACAAGCCGGGGAAAAGAGAGAGTCCAGGGAAAAAGAGACACGACTGGGAAGAGAGAGTGAAAAGTGAGAGTTGAGGAATGAGAGGGAAAAGAGAGAGGCGAGTGAAAGCGGGAGAATTGGACACCGAGAGAAGAGAGGTGACAGACACAGGAGAGGGGAAAGAGGGGAAAGAGACACAGATGGGGGAAAGAGGGAAAAGAGAGAGTCCAGGGAAAAGAGACACAACCGGGAAGAGAGAGGTAAAAGAGAGAGAGGAGGGAAGGGAGGGAATAGAGGAATGCGAGTGAAAGCGGGAAAAATGAACGGCGAGGGAAGAGAGGTGAGAGAGGCAGGCGAGGGGAAACAGGGAAAAGAGACAAGCGAGGCAAAAGGTGGAAAAGAGGGAGGTGAGGGAAAGCCGGGGAAGGTGACTGGTGAGGGCAAAGAGGGAAGATTTCATGGAGAATAGGCAAAAGAGGGAATAGTGACAGGCAAGGGAAAAGACAGAGTTGAGGAATGAGAGGGGAAAGAGAGAGGCGAGTGAAAGCGGGAAAATTGGACACCGAGTGAAGAGAGGTGACAGACACAGGAGAGAGGAAAGAGGGGAAAGAGACACAGAGGGGGAAAGAGAGAATCCAGGGAAAAAGAGACACGACTTGGAAGAGAGAGGTAAAAGAGAGTGTTGAGGAATGAGAGGGAAAAGAGAGAGGCGAGTGAAAGCGGGAGAATTAGACACCGAGTGAACAGAGGTGACAGACACAGGAGAGGGGAAAGAGGGGAAAGAGACACAGATGGGGGGAAGAGGGAAAAGAGAGAGTCCAGGGAAAAAGAGACACGACCGGGAAGAGAGAGTGAACAGAGAGAGTTGATGAATGAGAGGGGAAAGAGAGAGGCGAGTGAAAGTCGGAAAATTGGACAGTGAGTGAAGAGAGGTGACAGACACAGGAGAGGGGAAAGAGGGGAAAGAGACACAGAGGGGGAAAGAGGGAAAAGAGAGAGTCCAGGGAAAAAGAGACACGACTGGGAAAAGAGAGTGAAAAGAGAGAGTTGATGAATGAGAGGGAAAAGAGGGAGTCCAGGGAAAAGAGACACGACCGGGAAGAGAGAGGTAACAGAGAGAGAGGAGGGAAGGGAGGGAATAGAGGAATGCGAGTGAAAGCGGGAAAAATGAAGGATGAGGGAAGAGAGGTGAGAGAGGCAGGCGAGGGGAAACAGGGAAAAGAGACAAGCGAAGCAAAAGGTGGAAAAGAGGGAGGTGAGGGAAAGCAGGGGAAAGTGACTGGTGAGGGCAAAGAGGGAAGATTTCATGGAGAACAGGCAAAAGAGGGAAAAGTGACAGGCAAGGGAAAAGAGAGAGTTGAGGAATGAGAGGGGGAAGAGAGAGGCGAGTGAAAACGGGAAAATTAGACACCGAGTGAAGAGAGGTGACAGATACAGGAGAGGGGCAAGAGGGGAAAGAGACAAGCCGGGGAAAAGAGAGATTCGAGGGAAAAAGAGACACGACTGGGAAGAGAGAGATAAAAGAGAGAGTTGATGAATGAGAGGGAAAAGAGAGAGGCGAGTGAAAACGGGAAAATTAGACACCGAGTGAAGAGAGGTGACAGATACAGGAGAGGGGCAAGAGGGGAAAGAGACAAGCCGGGGAAAAGAGAGAGTCGAGGGAAAAGAGACACGACCGGGAAGAGAGGGGTAAAAGAGAGAGAGGAGGGAAGGGAGGGAATAGAGGAATGCGAGTGAAAGCAGGAAAAATGAACGCCGAGGGGAGAGAGGTGAGAGAGGCAGGCGAGGGGAAACAGGGAAAAGAGACAAGCGAGGCAAAAGGTGGAAAACAGGGAGGAGAGGGAAAGCCGGGGAAGGTGACTGGTGAGTGCAAAAAGGGAAGATTTCATGGAGAATAGGCAAAAGAGGGAGAAGTGACAGGCAAGGGAAAAGAGAGAGTTGAGGAATGAGAGGGGGAAGAGAGAGGCGAGCGAAAGCGGGAAAATTGGACACCGAGTGAAGAGAGGTGACAGACACAGGAGAGGGGAAAGAGGGGAAAGAGACACAGATGGGGGGAAGAGGGAAAAGAGAGAGTCGAGGGAAAAGACACACGACCGGGAAGATAGGGGTAAAAGAGAGAGAGGAGGGAAGGGAGGGAATAGAGAAATGCGAGTGAAAGCGGGAAAAATGAACGCCGAGGGAAGAGAGGTGAGAGAGGCAGGCGAGGGGAAACAGGGAAAAGAGACAAGCGAGGCAAAAGCTGGAAAAGAGGGAGGTGAGGGAAAGCCGGGGAAAGTGACTGGTGAGGGCAAAGAGGGAAGATTTCATGGAGAACAGGCAAAAGAGGGAGAAGTGACAGGTAAGGGAAAAGAGACAGTTGAGGAATGAGAGGGGAAAGAGAGAGGCGAGTGAAAGCGGGAAAATTGGACACCGAGAGAAGAGAGGTGACAGACACAGGAGAGGGGAAAGAGGGGAAAGAGACAGAGATGGGGGGAAGAGGGAAAAGAGAGAGTCCAGGGAAAAAGAGACACGACCGGGAAGAGAGAGTGAACAGAGAGAGTTGATGAATGAGAGGGGAAAGAGAGAGGCGAGTGAAAGTCGGAAAATTGGACAGTGAGTGAAGAGAGGTGACAGACACAGGAGAGGGGAAAGAGGGGAAAGAGACACAGAGGGGGAAAGAGGGAAAAGAGAGAGTCCAGGGAAAAAGAGACACGACTGGGAAAAGAGAGTGAAAAGAGAGAGTTGATGAATGAGAGGGAAAAGAGGGAGTCCAGGGAAAAGAGACACGACCGGGAAGAGAGAGGTAACAGAGAGAGAGGAGGGAAGGGAGGGAATAGAGGAATGCGAGTGAAAGCGGGAAAAATGAAGGATGAGGGAAGAGAGGTGAGAGAGGCAGGCGAGGGGAAACAGGGAAAAGAGACAAGCGAGGCAAAAGCTGGAAAAGAGGGAGGTGAGGGAAAGCCGGGGAAAGTGACTGGTGAGGGCAAAGAGGGAAGATTTCATGGAGAACAGGCAAAAGAGGGAAAAGTGACAGGTAAGGGAAAAGAGACAGTTGAGGAATGAGAGGGGAAAGAGAGAGGGGAGTGAAAGTGGGAAACTTGGACACCGAGAGAAGAGAGGTGACAGACACAGGAGAGGGGAAAGAGGGGAAAGAGACACAGAGGGGAAAAGAGTGAAAAGAGAGAGTCGAGGGAAAAAGGGACACGACTGGGAAGAGAGAGTGAAAAGAGAGAGTTTATGAATGAGAGGGGAAAGAGAGAGGCGAGTGAAAGCGGGAAAATTGGACACCGAGTGCAGAGAGGTGACAGACACAGGAGAGGGGAAAGAGGGGAAAGAGACACAGAGGGGTGAAGAGGGAAAAGAGAGAGTCGAGGGAAAAAGAGACACGACTGGGAAGAGAGAGTGAAAAGAGAGAGTTGAGGAATGAGAGGGGAAAGAGAGAGGCGAGTGAAAGCGGGAGAATTAGACACCGAGTGAAGAGAGGTGACAGACAAAGGAGAGGGGAAAGAGGGGAAAGAGACACAGAGGGGGGAAGAGGGAAAAGAGAGAGTCCAGGGAAAAGAGACACGGCAGGGAAGATAGGGGTAAAAGAGAGAGAGGAGGGAAGGGAGGGAATAGAGGAATGCGAGTGAAAGCAGGAAAAATGACCGCCGAGGGAAGAGAGGTGAGAGAGGCAGGCGAGGGGAAACAGGGAAAAGAGACAAGCGAGGCAAAAGGTGGAAAAGAGGGAGTTGAGGGAAAGCAGGGGAAAGTGACTGGTGAGGGCAAAGAGGGAAGATTTCATGGAGAACAGGCAAAAGAGGGAAAAGTGACAGGCAAGGGAAAAGAGAGAGTTGAGGAATGAGAGGGGAAAGAGAGAGGCGAGTGAAAGCGGGAAAATTGGACACCGAGTGAAGAGAGGTGACAGACACAGGAGAGGGGAAAGAGGGGAAAGAGACACAGAGGGGGGAAGAGGGAAAAGAGAGAGTCGAAGGAAAAGGCACACGACCGGGAAGAGAGAGGTAAAAGAGAGAGAGGAGGGAAGGGAGGGAATAGAGGAATGCGAGTGAAAGCAGGAAAAATGAACGCCGAGGGAAGAGAGGTGAGAGAGGCATGCGAGGGGAAACAGGGAAAAGAGACAAGCGAGGCAAAAGGTGGAAAAGAGGGAGTTGAGGGAAAGCAGGGGGAAGTGACTGGTGAGGGTAAAGAGGGAAGATTTCATGGAGAATAGGCAAAAGAGGGAAAAGTGACAGGCAAGGGAAAAGAGACAGTTGAGGAATGAGAGGGGAAAGAGAGAGGCGAGTGAAAGTGGGAAACTTGGACACCGAGAGAAGAGAGCTGACAGACATAGGAGAGGGGAAAGAGGGGAAAGAGACAAGCCGGGGAAAAGAGAGAGTCCAGGGAAAAAGAGACACGACTGGGAAGAGAGAGATAAAAGAGAGAGTTGATGAATGAGAGGGAAAAGAGAGTGGAGAGCGAAAGCGGGAAAATTGGACACCGAGTGCAGAGAGGTGACAGACACAGGAGAGGGGAAAGAGGGGAAAGAGACACAGAGGGGTGAAGAGGGAAAAGAGAGAGTCGAGGGAAAAAGAGACACGACTGGGAAGAGAGAGTGAAAAGAGAGAGTTGAGGAATGAGAGGGAAAAGAGAGAGGCGAGTGAAAGCGGGAGAATTAGACACCGAGTGAAGAGAGGTGACAGACACAGGAGAGGGGAAAGAGACACAGAGGGGGGAAGAGGGAAAAGAGAGAGTCCAGGGAAAAGAGACACGGCCGGGAAGATAGGGGTAAAAGAGAGAGAGGAGGGAAGGGAGGGAATAGAGGAATGCGAGTGAAAGCAGGAAAAATGAACGCCGAGGGAAGAGAGGTGAGAGAGGCAGGCGAGGGGAAACAGGGAAAAGAGACAAGCGAGGCAAAAGGTGGAAAAGAGGGAGTTGAGGGAAAGCAGGGGAAAGTGACTGGTGAGGGCAAAGAGGGAAGATTTCATGGAGAACAGGCAAAAGAGGGAAAAGTGACAGGCAAGGGAAAAGAGAGAGTTGAGGAATGAGAGGGGAAAGAGAGAGGCGAGTGAAAGCGGGAAAATTGGACACCGAGTGAAGAGAGGTGACAGACACAGGAGAGGGGAAAGAGGGGAAAGAGACACAGAGGGGGGAAGAGGGAAAAGAGAGAGTCGAGGGAAAAGACACACTACCGGGAAGAGAAAGGTAAAAGAGAGAGAGGAGGGAAGGGAGGGAATAGAGGAATGCGAGTGAAAGCAGGAAAAATGAACGCCGAGGGAAGAGAGGTGAGAGAGGCATGCGAGGGGAAACAGGGAAAAGAGACAAGCGAGGCAAAAGGTGGAAAAGAGGGAGGAGAGGGAAAGCCGGGGAAGGTGACTAGTGAGTGCAAAAAGGGAAGATTTCATGGAGAATAGGCAAAAGAGGGGAAAGTGACAGGCAAGGGAAAAGAGAGAGTTGAGGAATGAGAGGGGGAAGAGAGAGGCGAGCGAAAGCGGGAAAATTGGACACCGAGTGCAGAGAGGTGACAGACACAGGAGAGGGGAAAGAGGGGAAAGAGACACAGAGGGGAAAAGAGTGAAAAGAGAGGGTCCAGGGAAAAAGAGACACGACTGGGAAGAGAGAGATAAAAGAGAGAGTTGATGAATGAGAGGGAAAAGAGAGTGGAGAGCGAAAGCGGGAAAATTGGACACCGAGTGCAGAGAGGTGACAGACACAGGAGAGGGGAAAGAGGGGAAAGAGACACAGAGGGGTGAAGAGGGAAAAGAGAGAGTCCAGGGAAAAGAGACACGACCGGGAAGAGAGGGGTAAAAGAGAGAGAGGAGGGAAGGGAAGGAATAGAGGAATGCGAGTGAAAGCGGGAAAAATGAACGCCGAGGGAAGAGAGGTGAGAGAGGCAGGCGAGGGGAAACAGGGAAAAGAGACAAGCGAGGCAAAAGGTGGAAAAGAGGGAGGTGAGGGAAAGCAGGGGAAAGTGACTGGTGAGGGCAAAGAGGGAAGATTTCATGGAGAATAGGCAAAAGAGGGAAAAGTGACAGGCAAGGGAAAAGAGAGAGTTGAGTAACGAGAAGGAAAAGAGAGAGGCGGGTGAAAGCAGGAAAATTGGACACCGAGAGAAGAGAGGTGACAGACACAGGAGAGGGGAAAGAGGGGAAAGAGACACAGAGGGGGGAAGAGGGAAAAGAGAGAGTCCAGGGAAAAAGAGACACGACTGGGAAGAGAGAGTGAAAAGAGAGAGTTGAGGAATGAGAGGGGAAAGAGAGAGGCGAGTGAAAGTGGGAAAATTGGACACCGAGTGAAGAGAGGTGAAAGACACAGGAGAGGGGAAAGAGGGGAAAGAGACAAGCCGGGGAAAAGAGAGAGGCCAGGGAAAAGAGACACGACCGGGAAGAGAGGGGTAAAAGAGAGAGAGGAGGGAAGGGAGGGAATAGTGGAATGCGAGAGAAAGCGGGAAAAATGAACGCCGAGGGGAGAGAGGTGAGAGAGGCAGGCGAGGGGAAACAGGGAAAATAGACAAGCGAGGCAAAAGGTGGAAAAGAGGGAGGTGAGGGAAAGCAGGGGAAAGTGACTGGTGAGTGCAAAAAGGGAAGATTTCATGGAGAACAGGCAAAAGAGGGAGAAGTGACAGGTAAGGGAAAAGAGAGAGTTGAGGAATGAGAGGGGGAAGAGAGAGGCGAGTGAAAGCGGGAAAATTAGACACCGAGTGAAGAGAGGTGACAGACACAGGAGAGGGGAAAGAGGGGAAAGAGACACAGAGGGGAAAAGAGTGAAAAGAGAGAGTCGAGGGAAAAGACACACGACCGGGAAGATAGGGGTAAAAGAGAGAGAGGAGGGAAGGGAGGGAATAGAGAAATGCGAGTGAAAGCGGGAAAAATGAACGCCGAGGGAAGAGAGGTGAGAGAGGCAGGCGAGGGGAAACAGGGAAAAGAGACAAGCGAGGCAAAAGCTGGAAAAGAGGGAGGTGAGGGAAAGCCGGGGAAAGTGACTGGTGAGGGCAAAGAGGGAAGATTTCATGGAGAACAGGCAAAAGAGGGAGAAGTGACAGGTAAGGGAAAAGAGACAGTTGAGGAATGAGAGGGGAAAGAGAGAGGCGAGTGAAAGCGGGAAAATTGGACACCGAGAGAAGAGAGGTGACAGACACAGGAGAGGGGAAAGAGGGGAAAGAGACAGAGATGGGGGGAAGAGGGAAAAGAGAGAGTCCAGGGAAAAAGAGACACGACCGGGAAGAGAGAGTGAACAGAGAGAGTTGATGAATGAGAGGGGAAAGAGAGAGGCGAGTGAAAGTCGGAAAATTGGACAGTGAGTGAAGAGAGGTGACAGACACAGGAGAGGGGAAAGAGGGGAAAGAGACACAGAGGGGAAAAGAGTGAAAAGAGAGGGCCAGGGAAAAAGAGACACGACTGGGATAAGAGAGTGAAAAGAGAGAGTTGATGAATGAGAGGGGAAAGAGAGAGGCGAGTGAAAGCGGGAAAATTGGACACCGAGAGCAGAGAGGTGACAGACACAGGAGAGGGGAAAGAGGGGAAAGAGACACAGAGGGGTGAAGAGGGAAAAGAGAGAGTCGAGGGAAAAAGAGACACGACTGGGAAGAGAGAGTGAAGAGAGAGAGTTGAGGAATGAGAGGGAAAAGAGAGAGGCGAGTGAAAGCGGGAGAATTAGACACCGAGTGAACAGAGGTGACAGACAAAGGAGAGGGGAAAGAGGGGAAAGAGTCACAGAGGGGGGAAGAGGGAAAAGAGAGAGTCCAGGGAAAAGAGACACGACTGGGAAGATAGGGGTAAAAGAGAGAGAGGAGGGAAGGGAGGGAATAGAGGAATGCGAGTGAAAGCGGGAAAAATGAACGCCGAGGGAAGAGAGGTGAGAGAGGCAGGCGAGGGGAAACAGGGAAAAGAGACAAGCGAGGCAAAAGGTGGAAAAGAGGGAGGAGAGGGAAAGCCGGGGAAGGTGACTGGTGAGTGCAAAAAGGGAAGATTTCATGGAGAATAGGCAAAAGAGGGAAAAGTGACAGGCAAGGGAAAAGAGAGAGTTGAGGAATGAGAGGGGAAAGAGAGAGGGGAGTGAAAGTTGGAAAATTAGACACCGAGTGAAGAGAGGTGACAGATACAGGAGAGGGGAAAGAGGGGAAAGAGACAAGCCGGGGAAAAGAGAGAGTCCAGGGAAAAAGAGACACGACTGGGAAGAGAGAGTGAAAAGAGAGAGTTGAGGAATGAGAGGGAAAAGAGAGAGGCGAGTGAAAGCGGGAGAATTGGACACCGAGAGAAGAGAGGTGACAGACACAGGAGAGGGGAAAGAGGGGAAAGAGACACAGATGGGGGAAAGAGGGAAAAGAGAGAGTCCAGGGAAAAGAGACACAACCGGGAAGAGAGAGGTAAAAGAGAGAGAGGAGGGAAGGGAGGGAATAGAGGAATGCGAGTGAAAGCGGGAAAAATGAACGGCGAGGGAAGAGAGGTGAGAGAGGCAGGCGAGGGGAAACAGGGAAAAGAGACAAGCGAGGCAAAAGGTGGAAAAGAGGGAGGTGAGGGAAAGCCGGGGAAGGTGACTGGTGAGGGCAAAGAGGGAAGATTTCATGGAGAATAGGCAAAAGAGGGAATAGTGACAGGCAAGGGAAAAGACAGAGTTGAGGAATGAGAGGGGAAAGAGAGAGGCGAGTGAAAGCGGGAAAATTGGACACCGAGTGAAGAGAGGTGAAAGACACAGGAGAGGGGAAAGAGGGGAAAGAGACAAGCCGGGGAAAAGAGAGAGGCCAGGGAAAAGAGACACGACCGGGAAGAGAGGGGTAAAAGAGAGAGAGGAGGGAAGGGAGGGAATAGAGGAATGCGAGTGAAAGCGGGAAAAATGAAGGCCGAGGGAAGAGAGGTGAGAGAGGCAGGCGAGGGGAAACAGGGAAAAGAGACAAGCGAGGCAAAATGTGGAAAAGAGGGAAATGAGGGAAAGCAGTGGAAAGTGACTGGTGAGGGCAAAGAGGGAAGATTTCATGGAGAACAGGCAAAAGAGGGAAAAGTGACAGGGAAGGGAAAAGAGAGAGTTGAGGAATGAGAGGGGAAAGAGAGAGGCGAGTGAAAGCGGGAAAATTGGATACCGAGAGAAGAGAGGTGATAGACACAGGAGAGGGGAAAGACGGGAAAGAGACAAGCCGGGGAAAAGAGAGAGTCCAGGGAAAAAGAGACACGACTGGGAAGAGAGAGTGAAAAGAGAGAGTTGATGAATGAGAGGGGAAAGAGAGAGGCGAGTGAAAGCGGGAGAATTGGACACCGAGTGCAGAGAGGTGACAGACACAGGAGAGGGGAAAGAGGGGAAAGAGACACAGAGGGGTGAAGAGGGAAAAGAGAGAGTCCAGGGGAAAAGAGACACGACTGGGAAGAGAGAGTGAAAAGAGAGAGTTGAGGAATGAGAGGGAAAAGAGAGAGGCGAGGGAAAGCGGGAGAATTAGACACCGAGTGAAGAGAGGTGACAGACAAAGGAGAGGGGAAAGAGGGGAAAGAGACACAGATGGGGGGAAGAGGGAAAAGAGAGAGTCGAGGGAAAAGACACACGACCGGGAACAGAGAGGTAAAAGAGAGAGAGGAGGGAAGGGAGGGAATAGAGGAATGCGAGTGAAAGCAGGAAAAATGAACGCCGAGGGAAGAGAGGTGAGAGAGGCAGGCGAGGGGAAACAGGGAAAAGAGACAAGCGAGGCAAAAGCTGGAAAAGAGGGAGGTGAGGGAAAGCCGGGGAAAGTGACTGGTGAGGGCAAAGAGGGAAGATTTCATGGAGAACAGGCAAAAGAGGGAAAAGTGACAGGTAAGGGAAAAGAGACAGTTGAGGAATGAGAGGGGAAAGAGAGAGGGGAGTGAAAGTGGGAAACTTGGACACCGAGAGAAGAGAGGTGACAGACACAGGAGAGGGGAAAGAGGGGAAAGAGACACAGAGGGGAAAAGAGTGAAAAGAGAGAGTCGAGGGAAAAAGGGACACGACTGGGAAGAGAGAGTGAAAAGAGAGAGTTTATGAATGAGAGGGGAAAGAGAGAGGCGAGTGAAAGCGGGAAAATTGGACACCGAGTGCAGAGAGGTGACAGACACAGGAGAGGGGAAAGAGGGGAAAGAGACACAGAGGGGTGAAGAGGGAAAAGAGAGAGTCGAGGGAAAAAGGGACACGACTGGGAAGAGAGAGTGAAAAGAGAGAGTTGAGGAATGAGAGGGGAAAGAGAGAGGCGAGTGAAAGCGGGAGAATTAGACACCGAGTGAAGAGAGGTGACAGACAAAGGAGAGGGGAAAGAGGGGAAAGAGACACAGAGGGGGGAAGAGGGAAAAGAGAGAGTCCAGGGAAAAGAGACACGGCAGGGAAGATAGGGGTAAAAGAGAGAGAGGAGGGAAGGGAGGGAATAGAGGAATGCGAGTGAAAGCAGGAAAAATGACCGCCGAGGGAAGAGAGGTGAGAGAGGCAGGCGAGGGGAAACAGGGAAAAGAGACAAGCGAGGCAAAAGGTGGAAAAGAGGGAGTTGAGGGAAAGCAGGGGAAAGTGACTGGTGAGGGCAAAGAGGGAAGATTTCATGGAGAACAGGCAAAAGAGGGAAAAGTGACAGGCAAGGGAAAAGAGAGAGTTGAGGAATGAGAGGGGAAAGAGAGAGGCGAGTGAAAGCGGGAAAATTGGACACCGAGTGAAGAGAGGTGACAGACACAGGAGAGGGGAAAGAGGGGAAAGAGACACAGAGGGGGGAAGAGGGAAAAGAGAGAGTCGAAGGAAAAGACACACGACCGGGAAGAGAGAGGTAAAAGAGAGAGAGGAGGGAAGGGAGGGAATAGAGGAATGCGAGTGAAAGCAGGAAAAATGAACGCCGAGGGAAGAGAGGTGAGAGAGGCATGCGAGGGGAAACAGGGAAAAGAGACAAGCGAGGCAAAAGGTGGAAAAGAGGGAGTTGAGGGAAAGCAGGGGGAAGTGACTGGTGAGGGTAAAGAGGGAAGATTTCATGGAGAATAGGCAAAAGAGGGAAAAGTGACAGGCAAGGGAAAAGAGACAGTTGAGGAATGAGAGGGGAAAGAGAGAGGCGAGTGAAAGTGGGAAACTTGGACACCGAGAGAAGAGAGCTGACAGACATAGGAGAGGGGAAAGAGGGGAAAGAGACAAGCCGGGGAAAAGAGAGAGTCCAGGGAAAAAGAGACACGACTGGGAAGAGAGAGATAAAAGAGAGAGTTGATGAATGAGAGGGAAAAGAGAGTGGAGAGCGAAAGCGGGAAAATTGGACACCGAGTGCAGAGAGGTGACAGACACAGGAGAGGGGAAAGAGGGGAAAGAGACACAGAGGGGTGAAGAGGGAAAAGAGAGAGTCGAGGGAAAAAGAGACACGACTGGGAAGAGAGAGTGAAAAGAGAGAGTTGAGGAATGAGAGGGAAAAGAGAGAGGCGAGTGAAAGCGGGAGAATTAGACACCGAGTGAAGAGAGGTGACAGACACAGGAGAGGGGAAAGAGGGGAAAGAGACACAGAGGGGGGAAGAGGGAAAAGAGAGAGTCCAGGGAAAAGAGACACGGCCGGGAAGATAGGGGTAAAAGAGAGAGAGGAGGGAAGGGAGGGAATAGAGGAATGCGAGTGAAAGCAGGAAAAATGAACGCCGAGGGAAGAGAGGTGAGAGAGGCAGGCGAGGGGAAACAGGGAAAAGAGACAAGCGAGGCAAAAGGTGGAAAAGAGGGAGTTGAGGGAAAGCAGGGGAAAGTGACTGGTGAGGGCAAAGAGGGAAGATTTCATGGAGAACAGGCAAAAGAGGGAAAAGTGACAGGCAAGGGAAAAGAGAGAGTTGAGGAATGAGAGGGGAAAGAGAGAGGCGAGTGAAAGCGGGAAAATTGGACACCGAGTGAAGAGAGGTGACAGACACAGGAGAGGGGAAAGAGGGGAAAGAGACACAGAGGGGGGAAGAGGGAAAAGAGAGAGTCGAGGGAAAAGACACACTACCGGGAAGAGAAAGGTAAAAGAGAGAGAGGAGGGAAGGGAGGGAATAGAGGAATGCGAGTGAAAGCAGGAAAAATGAACGCCGAGGGAAGAGAGGTGAGAGAGGCATGCGAGGGGAAACAGGGAAAAGAGACAAGCGAGGCAAAAGGTGGAAAAGAGGGAGGAGAGGGAAAGCCGGGGAAGGTGACTAGTGAGTGCAAAAAGGGAAGATTTCATGGAGAATAGGCAAAAGAGGGGAAAGTGACAGGCAAGGGAAAAGAGAGAGTTGAGGAATGAGAGGGGGAAGAGAGAGGCGAGCGAAAGCGGGAAAATTGGACACCGAGTGCAGAGAGGTGACAGACACAGGAGAGGGGAAAGAGGGGAAAGAGACACAGAGGGGAAAAGAGTGAAAAGAGAGGGTCCAGGGAAAAAGAGACACGACTGGGAAGAGAGAGATAAAAGAGAGAGTTGATGAATGAGAGGGAAAAGAGAGTGGAGAGCGAAAGCGGGAAAATTGGACACCGAGTGCAGAGAGGTGACAGACACAGGAGAGGGGAAAGAGGGGAAAGAGACACAGAGGGGTGAAGAGGGAAAAGAGAGAGTCCAGGGAAAAAGAGACACGACTGGGAAGAGAGAGTGAAAAGAGAGAGTTGAGGAATGAGAGGGGAAAGAGAGAGGCGAGTGAAAGTGGGAAAATTGGACACCGAGTGAAGAGAGGTGAAAGACACAGGAGAGGGGAAAGAGGGGAAAGAGACAAGCCGGGGAAAAGAGAGAGGCCAGGGAAAAGAGACACGACCGGGAAGAGAGGGGTAAAAGAGAGAGAGGAGGGAAGGGAGGGAATAGTGGAATGCGAGAGAAAGCGGGAAAAATGAACGCCGAGGGGAGAGAGGTGAGAGAGGCAGGCGAGGGGAAACAGGGAAAAGAGACAAGCGAGGCAAAAGGTGGAAAAGAGGGAGGTGAGGGAAAGCAGGGGAAAGTGACTGGTGAGTGCAAAAAGGGAAGATTTCATGGAGAACAGGCAAAAGAGGGAGAAGTGACAGGTAAGGGAAAAGAGACAGTTGAGGAATGAGAGGGGGAAGAGAGAGGCGAGTGAAAGCGGGAAAATTAGACACCGAGTGAAGAGAGGTGACAGGCACAGGAGAGGGGAAAGAGGGGAAAGAGACACAGATGGGTGAAAGAGGGAAAAGAGAGGGTCCAGGGAAAAAGAGACACGACTGGGAAGAGAGAGTGAAAAGAGAGAGTTGATGAATGAGAGGGGAAAGAGAGAGGCGAGTGAAAGCGGGAAAAGTGGACACCGAGTGCAGAGAGGTGACAGACACAGGAGAGGGGAAAGAGGGGAAAGAGACACAGAGGGGTGAAGAGGGAAAAGAGAGAGTCGAGGGAAAAAGGGACACGACTGGGAAGAGAGAGTGAAAAGAGAGAGTTGAGGAATGAGAGGGGAAAGAGAGAGGCGAGTGAAAGCGGGAGAATTAGACACCGAGTGAAGAGAGGTGACAGACAAAGGAGAGGGGAAAGAGGGGAAAGAGACACAGAGGGGGGAAGAGGGAAAAGAGAGAGTCCAGGGGAAAAGAGACACGACCGGGAAGATAGGGGTAAAAGAGAGAGAGGAGGGAAGGGAGGGAATAGAGGAATGCGAGTGAAAGCGGGAAAAATGAACGCCGAGGGAAGAGAGGTGAGAGAGGCAGGCGAGGGGAAACAGGGAAAAGAGACAAGCGAGGCAAAAGGTGGAAAAGAGGGAGGTGAGGGAAAGCAGGGGAAAGTGACTGGTGAGGGCAAAGAGGGAAGATTTCATGGAGAATAGGCAAAAGAGGGAAAAGTGACAGGCAAGGGAAAAGAGAGTTGAGGAATGAGAGGGGGAAGAGAGAGGCGAGCGAAAGCGGGAAAATTGGACACCGAGTGCAGAGAGGTGACAGACACAGGAGAGGGGAAAGAGGGGAAAGAGACACAGAGGGGAAAAGAGTGAAAAGAGAGGGTCCAGGGAAAAAGAGACACGACTGGGAAGAGAGAGTGAAAAGAGAGAGTTGATGAATGAGAGGGGAAAGAGAGAGGCGAGTGAAAGCGGGAAAATTGAACACCGAGTGAAGAGAGGTGACAGACACAGGAGAGGGGAAAGAGGGGAAAGAGACACAGAGGGGTGAAGAGGGAAAAGAGAGAGTCCAGGGAAAAGAGACACGACCGGGAAGAGAGGGGTAAAAGAGAGAGAGGAGGGAAGGGAGGGAATAGTGGAATGCGAGAGAAAGCGGGAAAAATGAAGGCCGAGGGGAGAGAGGTGAGAGAGGCAGGCGAGGGGAAACAGGGAAAAGAGACAAGCGAGGCAAAAGGTGGAAAAGAGGGAGGTGAGGGAAAGCAGGGGAAAGTGACTGGTCAGGGCAAAGAGGGAAGATTTCATGGAGAATAGGCAAAAGAGGGAAAAGTGACAGGCAAGGGAAAAGAGAGAGTTGAGGAATGAGAGGGGGAAGAGAGAGGCGAGCGAAAGCGGGAAAATTAGACACCGAGTGAAGAGAGGTGACAGGCACAGGAGAGGGGAAAGAGGGGAAAGAGACACAGATGGGGGGAAGAGGGAAAAGAGAGAGTCGAGGGAAAAGACACACGACCGGGAAGAGAGAGGTAAAAGAGAGAGAGGAGGGAAGGGAGGGAATAGAGGAATGCGAGTGAAAGCGGGAAAAATGAACGCCGAGGGAAGAGAGGTGAGAGAGGCAGGCGAGGGGAAACAGGGAAAAGAGACAAGCGAGGGAAAAGGTGGAAAAGAGGGAAATGAGGGAAAGCAGGGGAAAGTGACTGGTGAGGGCAAAGAGGGAAGATTTCATGGAGAACAGGCAAAAGAGGGGAAAGTGACAGGCAAGGGAAAAGAAAGAGTTGAGGAATGAGAGGGGGAAGAGAGAGGCGAGTGAAAGCGGGAAAAATAGACACCGAGTGAAGAGAGGTGACAGACACAGGAGAGGGGAAAGAGGGGAAAGAGACACAGAGGGGAAAAGAGTGAAAAGGGAGGGTCCAGGGAAAAAGAGACACGACTGGGAAGAGAGAGTGAAAGGAGAGAGTTGATGAATGAGAGGGGAAAGAGAGAGGCGAGTGAAAGTGGGAAAATTGGACACCGAGTGAAGAGAGGTGACAGATACAGGAGAGGGGAAAGAGGGGAAAGAGACAAGCCGGGGAAAAGAGAGAGTCCAGGGAAAAAGAGACACGACTGGGAAGAGAGAGTGAAAAGAGAGAGTTGAGGAATGAGAGGGGAAAGAGAGAGGCGAGTGAAAGCGGGAAAATTGGACACCGAGTGCAGAGAGGTGACAGACACAGGAGAGGGGAAAGAGGGGAAAGAGACACGGAGGGGTGAAGAGGGAAAAGAGAGGGTCCAGGGAAAAAGAGACACGACTGGGAAGATAGGGGTAAAAGAGAGAGAGGAGGGAAGGGAGGGAATAGAGGAATGCGAGTGAAAGCGGGAAAAATGAACGCCGAGGGAAGAGAGGTGAGAGAGGCAGGCGAGGGGAAACAGGGAAAAGAGACAAGCGAGGCAAAAGGTGGAAAAGAGGGAGGTGAGGGAAAGCAGGGGAAAGTGACTGGTGAGGGCAAAGAGGGAAGATTTCATGGAGAATAGGCAAAAGAGGGAAAAGTGACAGGCAAGGGAAAAGAGAGAGTTGAGGAATGAGAGGGGAAAGAGAGAGGGGAGTGAAAGTGGGAAACTTGGACACCGAGAGAAGAGAGGTGACAGACACAGGAGAGGGGAAAGAGGGGAAAGAGACAAGCCGGGGAAAAGAGAGAGTCCAGGGAAAAAGAGACACGACTGGGAAGAGAGAGATAAAAGAGAGAGTTGATGAATGAGAGTGAAAAGAGAGAGGAGAGCGAAAGCGGGAAAATTGGACACCGAGTGAAGAGAGGTGACAGACACAGGAGAGGGGAAAGAGGGGATAGAGACACAGATGGGAGAAAGAGGGAAAAGAGAGAGTCCAGGGAAAAGAGACACGACCGGGAAGAGAGAGGTAAAAGAGAGAGAGGAGGGAAGGGAGGGAATAGAGGAATGCGAGTGAAAGCGGGAAAAATGAAGGCCGAGGGAAGAGAGGTGAGAGAGGCAGGCGAGGGGAAACAGGGAAAAGAGACAAGCGAGGCAAAAGGTGGAAAAGAGGGAAATGAGGGAAAGCAGGGGAAAGTGACTGGTGAGGGCAAAGAGGGAAGATTTCATGGAGAACAGGCAAAAGAGGGAAAAGTGACAGGGAAGGGAAAAGAGAGAGTTGAGGAATGAGAGGGGAAAGAGAGAGGCGAGTGAAAGCGGGAAAATTGGACACCGAGAGAAGAGAGGTGATAGACACAGGAGAGGGGAAAGAGGGGAAAGAGACAAGCCGGGGAAAAGAGAGAGTCCAGGGAAAAAGAGACACGACTGGGAAGAGAGAGTGAAAAGAGAGAGTTGATGAATGAGAGGGGAAAGAGAGAGGCGAGTGAAAGCGGGAAAATTGGACACCGAGTGCAGAGAGGTGACAGACACAGGAGAGGGGAAAGAGGGGAAAGAGACACAGAGGGGTGAAGAGGGAAAAGAGAGAGTCCAGGGGAAAAGAGACACGACTGGGAAGAGAGAGTGAAAAGAGAGAGTTGAGGAATGAGAGGGAAAAGAGAGAGGCGAGTGAAAGCGGGAGAATTAGACACCGAGTGAAGAGAGGTGACAGACAAAGGAGAGGGGAAAGAGGGGAAAGAGACACAGAGGGGGGAAGAGGGAAAAGAGAGAGTCCAGGGAAAAGAGACACGGCCGGGAAGATAGGGGTAAAAGAGAGAGAGGAGGGAAGGGAGGGAATAGAGGAATGCGAGTGAAAGCGGGAAAAATGATCGCCGAGGGAAGAGAGGTGAGAGAGGCAGGCGAGGGGAAACAGGGAAAAGAGACAAGCGAGGCAAAAGCTGGAAAAGAGGGAGGTGAGGGAAAGCAGGGGGAAGTGACTGGTGAGGGCAAAGAGGGAAGATTTCATGGAGAATAGGCAAAAGAGGGCAAAGTGACAGGCAAGGGAAAAGAGAGAGTTGAGGAATGAGAGGGGGAAGAGAGAGGCGAGTGAAAGTGGGAAACTTGGACACCGAGAGAAGAGAGGTGACAGACACAGGAGAGGGGAAAGAGGGGAAAGAGACACAGAGGGGAAAAGAGTGAAAAGAGAGGGTCCAGGGAAAAAGAGACACGACTGGGAAGAGAGAGTGAAAAGAGAGAGTTGATGAATGAGAGGGGAAAGAGAGAGGCGAGTGAAAGCGGGAAAAGTGGACACCGAGTGCAGAGAGGTGACAGACACAGGAGAGGGGAAAGAGGGGAAAGAGACACAGGGGGGTGAAGAGGGAAAAGAGAGAGTCCAGGGAAAAAGAGACACGACTGGGAAGAGAGAGTGAAAAGAGAGAGTTGAGGAATGAGAGGGAAAAGAGAGAGGCGAGTGAAAGCGGGAGAATTAGACACCGAGTGCAGAGAGGTGACAGACACAGGAGAGGGGAAAGAGGGGAAAGAGACACAGAGGGGAAAAGAGTGAAAAGAGAGGGTCCAGGGAAAAAGAGACACGACTGGGAAGAGAGAGTGAAAAGAGAGAGTTGATGAATGAGAGGGGAAAGAGAGAGGCGAGTGAAAGCGGGAAAATTGGACACCGAGTGCAGAGAGGTGACAGACACAGGAGAGGGGAAAGAGGGGAAAGAGACACAGAGGGGTGAAGAGGGAAAAGAGAGAGTCCAGGGAAAAGAGACACGACCGGGAAGAGAGGGGTAAAAGAGAGAGAGGAGGGAAGGGAGGGAATAGAGGAATGCGAGTGAAAGCGGGAAAAATGAACGCCGAGGGAAGAGAGGTGAGAGAGGCAGGCGAGGGGAAACAGGGAAAAGAGACAAGCGAGGCAAAAGGGGGAAAAGAGGGAGGTGAGGGAAAGCAGGGGAAAGTGACTGGTGAGGGCAAAGAGGGAAGATTTCATGGAGAATAGGCAAAAGAGGGAAAAGTGACAGGCAAGGGAAAAGAGAGAGTTGAGGAACGAGAAGGAAAAGAGAGAGGCGGGTGAAAGCAGGAAAATTGGACACCGAGAGAAGAGAGGTGACAGACACAGGAGAGGGGAAAGAGGGGAAAGAGACACAGAGGGGGGAAGAGGGAAAAGAGAGAGTCCAGGGAAAAAGAGACACGACTGGGAAGAGAGAGTGAAAAGAGAGAGTTGAGGAATGAGAGGGGAAAGAGAGAGGCGAGTGAAAGTGGGAAAATTGGACACCGAGTGAAGAGAGGTGAAAGACACAGGAGAGGGGAAAGAGGGGAAAGAGACAAGCCGGGGAAAAGAGAGAGGCCAGGCAAAAGAGACACGACCGGGAAGAGAGGGGTAAAAGAGAGAGAGGAGGGAAGGGAGGGAATAGTGGAATGCGAGAGAAAGCGGGAAAAATGAACGCCGAGGGGAGAGAGGTGAGAGAGGCAGGCGAGGGGAAACAGGGAAAAGAGACAAGCGAGGCAAAAGGTGGAAAAGAGGGAGGTGAGGGAAAGCAGGGGAAAGTGACTGGTGAGTGCAAAAAGGGAAGATTTCATGGAGAACAGGCAAAAGAGGGGAAAGTGACAGGCAAGGGAAAAGAAAGAGTTGAGGAATGAGAGGGGGAAGAGAGAGGCGAGTGAAAGCGGGAAAATTAGACACCGAGTGAAGAGAGGTGACAGACACAGGAGAGGGGAAAGAGGGGAAAGAGACACAGAGGGGAAAAGAGTGAAAAGGGAGGGTCCAGGGAAAAAGAGACACGACTGGGAAGAGAGAGTGAAAGGAGAGAGTTGATGAATGAGAGGGGAAAGAGAGAGGCGAGTGAAAGTGGGAAAATTGGACACCGAGTGAAGAGAGGTGACAGATACAGGAGAGGGGAAAGAGGGGAAAGAGACAAGAGGGGAAAAGAGAGAGTCCAGGGAAAAAGAGACACGACTGGGAAGAGAGAGTGAAAAGAGAGAGTTGATGAATGAGAGGGGAAAGAGAGAGGCGAGTGAAAGCGGGAAAATTGGACACCGAGTGCAGAGAGGTGACAGACACAGGAGAGGGGAAAGAGGGGAAAGAGACACAGAGGGGTGAAGAGGGAAAAGAGAGGGTCCAGGGAAAAAGAGACACGACTGGGAAGATAGGGGTAAAAGAGAGAGAGGAGGGAAGGGAGGGAATAGAGGAATGCGAGTGAAAGCGGGAAAAATGAACGCCGAGGGAAGAGAGGTGAGAGAGGCAGGCGAGGGGAAACAGGGAAAAGAGACAAGCGAGGCAAAAGGTGGAAAAGAGGGAGGTGAGGGAAAGCAGGGGAAAGTGACTGGTGAGGGCAAAGAGGGAAGATTTCATGGAGAATAGGCAAAAGAGGGCAAAGTGACAGGCAAGGGAAAAGAGAGAGTTGAGGAATGAGAGGGGAAAGAGAGAGGCGAGTGAAAGTGGGAAACTTGGACACCGAGAGAAGAGAGGTGACAGACACAGGAGAGGGGAAAGAGGGGAAAGAGACACAGGGGGGTGAAGAGGGAAAAGAGAGAGTCCAGGGAAAAAGAGACACGACTGGGAAGAGAGAGTGAAAAGAGAGAGTTGAGGAATGAGAGGGAAAAGAGAGAGGCGAGCGAAAGCGGGAAAATTAGACACCGAGTGAACAGAGGTGACAGACAAACGAGAGGGGAAAGAGGGGAAAGAGACACAGAGGGGGGAAGAGGGAAAAGAGAGAGTCCAGGGGAAAAGAGACACGACCGGGAAGATAGGGGTAAAAGAGAGAGAGGAGGGAAGGGAGGGAATAGAGGAATGCGAGTGAAAGCGGGAAAAATGAACGCCGAGGGAAGAGAGGTGAGAGAGGCAGGCGAGGGGAAACAGGGAAAAGAGACAAGCGAGGCAAAAGGTGGAAAAGAGGGAGGTGAGGGAAAGCAGGGTAAAGTGACTGGTGAGGGCAAAGAGGGAAGATTTCATGGAGAATAGGCAAAAGAGGGAAAAGTGACAGGCAAGGGAAAAGAGAGAGTTGAGGAATGAGAGGGGGAAGAGAGAGGCGAGTGAAAGCGGGAAAATTAGACACCGAGTGAAGAGAGGTGACAGACACAGGAGAGGGGAAAGAGGGGAAAGAGACACAGATGGGGGGAAGAGGGAAAAGAGAGAGTCGAGGGAAAAGACACACGACCGGGAAGAGAGAGGTAAAAGAGAGAGAGGAGGGAAGGGAGGGAATAGAGGAATGCGAGAGAAAGCGGGAAAATTGAACGCCGAGGGGAGAGAGGTGAGAGAGGCAGGCAAGGGGAAACAGGGAAAAGAGACAAGCGAGGCAAAAGGTGGAAAAGAGGGAAATGAGGGAAAGCCGGGGAAGGTGACTGGTGAGGGCAAAGAGGGAAGATTTCATGGAGAATAGGCAAAAGAGGGAAAAGTGACAGGCAAGGGAAAAGAGAGAGTTTAGGAATGAGAGGGGGAAGAGAGAGGCGAGTGAAAGTGGGAAAATTGGACACCGAGTGAAGAGAGGTGAAAGACACAGGAGAGGGGAAAGAGGGGAAAGAGACAAGCCGGGGAAAAGAGAGAGCCCAGGGAAAAGAGACACGACCGGGAAGAGAGGGGTAAAAGAGAGAGAGGAGGGAAGGGAGGGAATAGAGGAATGCGAGAGAAAGCGGGAAAAATGAACGCCGAGGGGAGAGAGGTGAGAGAGGCAGGCGAGGGGAAACAGGGAAAAGAGACAAGCGAGGCAAAAGGTGGAAAAGAGGGAGGTGAGGGAAAGCAGGGGAAAGTGACTGGTGAGGGCAAAGAGGGAAGATTTCATGGAGAATAGGCAAAAGAGGGAAAAGTGACAGGCAAGGGAAAAGAGAGAGTTGAGGAATGAGAGGGGAAAGAGAGAGGGGAGTGAAAGTGGGAAACTTGGACACCGAGAGAAGAGAGGTGACAGACACAGGAGAGGGGAAAGAGGGGAAAGAGACAAGCCGGGGAAAAGAGAGAGTCCAGGGAAAAAGAGACACGACTGGGAAGAGAGAGATAAAAGAGAGAGTTGATGAATGAGAGGGAAAAGAGAGAGGCGAGCGAAAGCGGGAAAATTGGACACCGAGTGAAGAGAGGTGACAGACACAGGAGAGGGGAAAGAGGGGAAAGAGACACAGAGGGGTGAAGAGGGAAAAGAGAGAGTCGAGGGAAAAAGAGACACGACTGGGAAGAGAGAGTGAAAAGAGAGAGTTGAGGAATGAGAGGGAAAAGAGAGAGGCGAGTGAAAGCGGGAGAATTGGACACCGAGTGAAGAGAGGTGACAGACACAGGAGAGGGGAAAGAGGGGAAAGAGACACAGAGGGGGGAAGAGGGAAAAGAGAGAGTCCAGGGAAAAGAGACACGGCCGGGAAGATAGGGGTAAAAGAGAGAGAGGAGGGAAGGGAGGGAATAGAGGAATGCGAGTGAAAGCGGGAAAAATGAAGGACGAGGGAAGAGAGGTGAGAGAGGCAGGCGAGGGGAAACAGGGAAAAGAGACAAGCGAGGCAAAAGGTGGAAAAGAGGGAGGTGAGGGAAAGCAGGGGAAAGTGACTGGTGAGGGCAAAGAGGGAAGATTTCATGGAGAATAGCGAAAAGAGGGAAAAGTGCCAGGCAAGGGAAAAGAGAGAGTTGAGGAATGAGAGGGGGAAGAGAGAGGCGAGTGAAAGCGGGAAACTTGGACACCGAGAGAAGAGAGGTGACAGACACAGGAGAGGGGAAAGAGGGGAAAGAGACACAGAGGGGGGAAGAGGGAAAAGAGAGAGTCCAGGGAAAAAGAGACACGACTGGGAAGAGAGAGTGAAAAGAGAGAGTTGAGGAATGAGAGGGGAAAGAGAGAGGCGAGTGAAAGCGGGAGAATTAGACACCGAGTGAAGAGAGGTGACAGACAAAGGAGAGGGGAAAGAGGGGAAAGAGATACAGAGGGGGGAAGAGGGAAAAGAGAGAGTCCTGGGAAAAGAGACACGGCCGGGACGATAGGGGTAAAAGAGAGAGAGGAGGGAAGGGAGGGAATAGAGGAATGCGAGTGAAAGCGGGAAAAATGAACGCCGAGGGAAGAGAGGTGAGAGAGGCAGGCGACGGGAAAAAGGGAAAAGAGACAAGCGAGGCAAAAGGTAGAAAAGAGGGAAATGAGGGAAAGCAGGGGGAAGTGACTGGTGAGGGTTAAGAGGGAAGATTTCATGGAGAATAGGCAAAAGAGGGAAAAGTGACAGGCAAGGGAAAAGAGAGAGTTGAGGAATGAGAGGGGGAAGAGAGAGGCGAGCGAAAGCAGGAAAATTGGACACCGAGAGAAGAGAGGTGACAGACACAGGAGAGGGGAGAGAGGGGAAAGAGACACAGAGGGGTGAAGAGGGAAAAGAGAGAGTCCAGGGAATAAGACACACGACCGGGAAGAGAGAGGTAAAAGAGAGAGAGGAGGGAAGGGAGGGAATAGAGGAATGCGAGTGAAAGCGGGAAAAATGAACGCCGAGGGAAGAGAGCTGAGAGAGGCAGGCAAGGTGAAACAGGGAAAAGAGACAAGCAGGGCAAAATGTGGAAAAGAGTGAAATGAGGGAAAGCAGTGGAAAGTGACTGGTGAGGGCAAAGAGGGAAGATTTCATGGAGAACAGGCAAAAGAGGGAAAAGTGACAGGCAAGGGAAAAGAGAGAGTTGAGGAATGAGAGGGGGAAGAGAGAGGCGAGTGAAAGCGGGAAAATTAGACACCGAGTGAAGAGAGGTGACAGACACAGGAGAGGGGAAAGAGGGGAAAGAGACACAGATGGGGGGAAGAGGGAAAAGAGAGAGTCGAGGGAAAAGACACACGACCGGGAAGAGAGAGGTAAAAGAGAGAGAGGAGGGAAGGGAGGGAATAGAGGAATGCGAGAGAAAGCGGGAAAATTGAACGCCGAGGGGAGAGAGGTGAGAGAGGCAGGCAAGGGGAAACAGGGAAAAGAGACAAGCGAGGCAAAAGGTGGAAAAGAGGGAAATGAGGGAAAGCCGGGGAAGGTGACTGGTGAGGGCAAAGAGGGAAGATTTCATGGAGAATAGGCAAAAGAGGGCAAAGTGACAGGCAAGGGAAAAGAGAGAGTTGAGGAATGAGAGGGGGAAGAGAGAGGCGAGCGAAAGCGGGAAAATTGGACACCGAGTGCAGAGAGGTGACAGACACAGGAGAGGGGAAAGAGGGGAAAGAGACACAGAGGGGAAAAGAGTGAAAAGAGAGGGTCCAGGGAAAAAGAGACACGACTGGGAAGAGAGAGTGAAAAGAGAGAGTTGATGAATGAGAGGGGAAAGAGAGAGGCGAGTGAAAGCGGGAAAATTGGACACCGAGTGCAGAGAGGTGACAGACACAGGAGAGGGGAAAGAGGGGAAAGAGACACAGAGGGGTGAAGAGGGAAAAGAGAGAGTCCAGGGGAAAGAGACACGACCGGGAAGAGAGGGGTAAAAGAGAGAGAGGAGGGAAGGGAAGGAATAGAGGAATGCGAGTGAAAGCGGGAAAAATGAACGCCGAGGGAAGAGAGGTGAGAGAGGCAGGCGAGGGGAAACAGGGAAAAGAGACAAGCGAGGCAAAAGGTGGAAAAGAGGGAGGTGAGGGAAAGCAGGGGAAAGTGACTGGTGAGGGCAAAGAGGGAAGATTTCATGGAGAATAGGCAAAAGAGGGAAAAGTGACAGGCAAGGGAAAAGAGAGAGTTGAGGAACGAGAAGGAAAAGAGAGAGGCGGGTGAAAGCAGGAAAATTGGACACCGAGAGAAGAGAGGTGACAGACACAGGAGAGGGGAAAGAGGGGAAAGAGACACAGAGGGGGGAAGAGGGAAAAGAGAGAGTCCAGGGAAAAAGAGACACGACTGGGAAGAGAGAGTGAAAAGAGAGAGTTGAGGAATGAGAGGGGAAAGAGAGAGGCGAGTGAAAGTGGGAAAATTGGACACCGAGTGAAGAGAGGTGAAAGACACAGGAGAGGGGAAAGAGGGGAAAGAGACAAGCCGGGGAAAAGAGAGAGGCCAGGGAAAAGAGACACGACCGGGAAGAGAGGGGTAAAAGAGAGAGAGGAGGGAAGGGAGGGAATAGTGGAATGCGAGAGAAAGCGGGAAAAATGAACGCCGAGGGGAGAGAGGTGAGAGAGGCAGGCGAGGGGAAACAGGGAAAAGAGACAAGCGAGGCAAAAGGTGGAAAAGAGGGAGGTGAGGGAAAGCAGGGGAAAGTGACTGGTGAGTGCAAAAAGGGAAGATTTCATGGAGAACAGGCAAAAGAGGGAGAAGTGACAGGTAAGGGAAAAGAGACAGTTGAGGAATGAGAGGGGGAAGAGAGAGGCGAGTGAAAGCGGGAAAATTAGACACCGAGTGAAGAGAGGTGACAGACACAGGAGAGGGGAAAGAGGGGAAAGAGACACAGAGGGGAAAAGAGTGAAAAGGGAGGGTCCAGGGAAAAAGAGACACGACTGGGAAGAGAGAGTGAAAGGAGAGAGTTGATGAATGAGAGGGGAAAGAGAGAGGCGAGTGAAAGTGGGAAAATTGGACACCGAGTGAAGAGAGGTGACAGATACAGGAGAGGGGAAAGAGGGGAAAGAGACAAGCCGGGGAAAAGAGAGAGTCCAGGGAAAAAGAGACACGACTGGGAAGAGAGAGTGAAAAGAGAGAGTTGATGAATGAGAGGGGAAAGACAGAGGCGAGTGAAAGCGGGAAAATTGGACACCGAGTGCAGAGAGGTGACAGACACAGGAGAGGGGAAAGAGGGGAAAGAGACACAGAGGGGTGAAGAGGGAAAAGAGAGGGTCCAGGGAAAAAGAGACACGACTGGGAAGATAGGGGTAAAAGAGAGAGAGGAGGGAAGGGAGGGAATAGAGGAATGCGAGTGAAAGCGGGAAAAATGAACGCCGAGGGAAGAGAGGTGAGAGAGGCAGGCGAGGGGAAACAGGGAAAAGAGACAAGCGAGGCAAAAGGTGGAAAAGAGGGAGGTGAGGGAAAGCAGGGGAAAGTGACTGGTGAGGGCAAAGAGGGAAGATTTCATGGAAAATAGGCAAAAGAGGGAAAAGTGACAGGCAAGGGAAAAGAGAGAGTTGAGGAATGAGAGGGGAAAGAGAGAGGGGAGTGAAAGTGGGAAACTTGGACACCGAGAGAAGAGAGGTGACAGACACAGGAGAGGGGAAAGAGGGGAAAGAGACAAGCCGGGGAAAAGAGAGAGTCCAGGGAAAAAGAGACACGACTGGGAAGAGAGAGATAAAAGAGAGAGTTGATGAATGAGAGGGAAAAGAGAGAGGAGAGCGAAAGCGGGAAAATTGGACACCGAGTGAAGAGAGGTGACAGACACAGGAGAGGGGAAAGAGGGGATAGAGACACAGATGGGAGAAAGAGGGAAAAGAGAGAGTCCAGGGAAAAGAGACACGACCGGGAAGAGAGAGGTAAAAGAGAGAGAGGAGGGAAGGGAGGGAATAGAGGAATGCGAGTGAAAGCGGGAAAAATGAAGGCCGAGGGAAGAGAGGTGAGAGAGGCAGGCGAGGGGAAACAGGGAAAAGAGACAAGCGAGGCAAAAGGTGGAAAAGAGGGAAATGAGGGAAAGCAGGGGAAAGTGACTGGTGAGGGCAAAGAGGGAAGATTTCATGGAGAACAGGCAAAAGAGGGAAAAGTGACAGGGAAGGGAAAAGAGAGAGTTGAGGAATGAGAGGGGAAAGAGAGAGGCGAGTGAAAGCGGGAAAATTGGACACCGAGAGAAGAGAGGTGATAGACACAGGAGAGGGGAAAGAGGGGAAAGAGACAAGCCGGGGAAAAGAGAGAGTCCAGGGAAAAAGAGACACGACTGGGAAGAGAGAGTGAAAAGAGAGAGTTGATGAATGAGAGGGGAAAGAGAGAGGCGAGTGAAAGCGGGAAAATTGGACACCGAGTGCAGAGAGGTGACAGACACAGGAGAGGGGAAAGAGGGGAAAGAGACACAGAGGGGTGAAGAGGGAAAAGAGAGAGTCCAGGGAAAAAGAGACACGACTGGGAAGAGAGAGTGAAAAGAGAGAGTTGAGGAATGAGAGGGGAAAGAGAGAGGCGAGTGAAAGCGGGAGAATTAGACACCGAGTGAAGAGAGGTGACAGACAAAGGAGAGGGGAAAGAGGGGAAAGAGACACAGAGGGGGGAAGAGGGAAAAGAGAGAGTCCAGGGAAAAGAGACACGGCCGGGAAGATAGGGGTAAAAGAGAGAGAGGAGGGAAGGGAGGGAATAGAGGAATGCGAGTGAAAGCGGGAAAAATGATCGCCGAGGGAAGAGAGGTGAGAGAGGCAGGCGAGGGGAAACAGGGAAAAGAGACAAGCGAGGCAAAAGGTGGAAAAGAGGGAGGTGAGGGAAAGCAGGGGAAAGTGACTGGTGAGGGCAAAGAGGGAAGATTTCATGGAGAATAGCGAAAAGAGGGAAAAGTGCCAGGCAAGGGAAAAGAGAGAGTTGAGGAATGAGAGGGGGAAGAGAGAGGCGAGCGAAAGCGGGAAAATTGGACACCGAGTGCAGAGAGGTGACAGACACAGGAGAGGGGAAAGAGGGGAAAGAGACACAGAGGGGAAAAGAGTGAAAAGAGAGGGTCCAGGGAAAAAGAGACACGACTGGGAAGAGAGAGTGAAAAGAGAGAGTTGATGAATGAGAGGGGAAAGAGAGAGGCGAGTGAAAGCGGGAAAAGTGGACACCGAGTGCAGAGAGGTGACAGACACAGGAGAGGGGAAAGAGGGGAAAGAGACACAGGGGGGTGAAGAGGGAAAAGAGAGAGTCCAGGGAAAAAGAGACACGACTGGGAAGAGAGAGTGAAAAGAGAGAGTTGAGGAATGAGAGGGAAAAGAGAGAGGCGAGTGAAAGCGGGAGAATTAGACACCGAGTGAACAGAGGTGACAGACAAACGAGAGGGGAAAGAGGGGAAAGAGACACAGAGGGGTGAAGAGGGAAAAGAGAGAGTCCAGGGAAAAAGAGACACGACTGGGAAGAGAGAGTGAAAAGAGAGAGTTGAGGAATGAGAGGGAAAAGAGAGAGGCGAGTGAAAGCGGGAGAATTAGACACCGAGTGCAGAGAGGTGACAGACACAGGAGAGGGGAAAGAGGGGAAAGAGACACAGAGGGGAAAAGAGTGAAAAGAGAGGGTCCAGGGAAAAAGAGACACGACTGGGAAGAGAGAGTGAAAAGAGAGAGTTGATGAATGAGAGGGGAAAGAGAGAGGCGAGTGAAAGCGGGAAAATTGGACACCGAGTGCAGAGAGGTGACAGACACAGGAGAGGGGAAAGAGGGGAAAGAGACACAGAGGGGTGAAGAGGGAAAAGAGAGAGTCCAGGGAAAAGAGACACGACCGGGAAGAGAGGGGTAAAAGAGAGAGAGGAGGGAAGGGAGGGAATAGAGGAATGCGAGTGAAAGCGGGAAAAATGAACGCCGAGGGAAGAGAGGTGAGAGAGGCAGGCGAGGGGAAACAGGGAAAAGAGACAAGCGAGGCAAAAGGGGGAAAAGAGGGAGGTGAGGGAAAGCAGGGGAAAGTGACTGGTGAGGGCAAAGAGGGAAGATTTCATGGAGAATAGGCAAAAGAGGGAAAAGTGACAGGCAAGGGAAAAGAGAGAGTTGAGGAACGAGAAGGAAAAGAGAGAGGCGGGTGAAAGCAGGAAAATTGGACACCGAGAGAAGAGAGGTGACAGACACAGGAGAGGGGAAAGAGGGGAAAGAGACACAGAGGGGGGAAGAGGGAAAAGAGAGAGTCCAGGGAAAAAGAGACACGACTGGGAAGAGAGAGTGAAAAGAGAGAGTTGAGGAATGAGAGGGGAAAGAGAGAGGCGAGTGAAAGTGGGAAAATTGGACACCGAGTGAAGAGAGGTGAAAGACACAGGAGAGGGGAAAGAGGGGAAAGAGACAAGCCGGGGAAAAGAGAGAGTCCAGGGAAAAGAGACACGACCGGGAAGAGAGGGGTAAAAGAGAGAGAGGAGGGAAGGGAGGGAATAGTGGAATGCGAGAGAAAGCGGGAAAAATGAACGCCGAGGGGAGAGAGGTGAGAGAGGCAGGCGAGGGGAAACAGGGAAAAGAGACAAGCGAGGCAAAAGGTGGAAAAGAGGGAGGTGAGGGAAAGCAGGGGAAAGTGACTGGTGAGTGCAAAAAGGGAAGATTTCATGGAGAACAGGCAAAAGAGGGAGAAGTGACAGGTAAGGGAAAAGAGACAGTTGAGGAATGAGAGGGGGAAGAGAGAGGCGAGTGAAAGCGGGAAAATTAGACACCGAGTGAAGAGAGGTGACAGACACAGGAGAGGGGAAAGAGGGGAAAGAGACACAGAGGGGAAAAGAGTGAAAAGGGAGGGTCCAGGGAAAAAGAGACACGACTGGGAAGAGAGAGTGAAAGGAGAGAGTTGATGAATGAGAGGGGAAAGAGAGAGGCGAGTGAAAGTGGGAAAATTGGACACCGAGTGAAGAGAGGTGACAGACACAGGAGAGGGGAAAGAGGGGAAAGAGACAAGCCGGGGAAAAGAGAGAGTCCAGGGAAAAAGAGACACGACTGGGAAGAGAGAGTGAAAAGAGAGAGTTGATGAATGAGAGGGGAAAGAGAGAGGCGAGTGAAAGCGGGAAAATTGGACACCGAGTGCAGAGAGGTGACAGACACAGGAGAGGGGAAAGAGGGGAAAGAGACACAGAGGGGTGAAGAGGGAAAAGAGAGGGTCCAGGGAAAAAGAGACACGACTGGGAAGATAGGGGTAAAAGAGAGAGAGGAGGGAAGGGAGGGAATAGAGGAATGCGAGTGAAAGCGGGAAAAATGAACGCCGAGGGAAGAGAGGTGAGAGAGGCAGGCGAGGGGAAACAGGGAAAAGAGACAAGCGAGGCAAAAGGTGGAAAAGAGGGAGGTGAGGGAAAGCAGGGGAAAGTGACTGGTGAGGGCAAAGAGGGAAGATTTCATGGAGAATAGGCAAAAGAGGGAAAAGTGACAGGCAAGGGAAAAGAGAGAGTTGAGGAATGAGAGGGGAAAGAGAGAGGCGAGTGAAAGTGGGAAACTTGGACACCGAGAGAAGAGAGGTGACAGACACAGGAGAGGGGAAAGAGGGGAAAGAGACACAGAGGGGAAGAGAGTGAAAAGAGAGGGTCCAGGGAAAAAGAGACACGACTGGGAAGATAGGGGTAAAAGAGAGAGAGGAGGGAAGGGAGGGAATAGAGGAATGCGAGTGAAAGCGGGAAAAATGAACGCCGAGGGAAGAGAGGTGAGAGAGGCAGGCGAGGGGAAACAGGGAAAAGAGACAAGCGAGGCAAAAGGTGGAAAAGAGGGAGGTGAGGGAAAGCAGGGGAAAGTGACTGGTGAGGGCAAAGAGGGAAGATTTCATGGAGAACAGGCAAAAGAGGGAAAAGTGACAGGCAAGGGAAAAGAGAGAGTTGAGGAATGAGAGGGGGAAGAGAGAGGCGAGTGAAAGCGGGAAAATTAGACACCGAGTGAAGAGAGGTGACAGACACAGGAGAGGGGAAAGAGACACAGATGGGGTGAAGAGGGAAAAGAGAGAGTCGAGGGAAAAGACACACGACCGGGAAGAGAGAGGTAAAAGAGAGAGAGGAGGGAAGGGAGGGAATAGAGGAATGCGAGAGAAAGCGGGAAAATTGAACGCCGAGGGGAGAGAGGTGAGAGAGGCAGGCAAGGGGAAACAGGGAAAAGAGACAAGCGAGGCAAAAGGTGGAAAAGAGGGAAATGAGGGAAAGCCGGGGAAGGTGACTGGTGAGGGCAAAGAGGGAAGATTTCATGGAGAATAGGCAAAAGAGGGAAAAGTGACAGGCAAGGGAAAAGAGACAGTTGAGGAATGAGAGGGGGAAGAGAGAGGCGAGTGAAAGTGGGAAACTTGGACACCGAGAGAAGAGAGGTGACAGACACAGGAGAGGGGAAAGAGGGGAAAGAGACACAGAGGGGAAAAGAGTGAAAAGAGAGGGTCCAGGGAAAAAGAGACACGACTGGGAAGATAGGGGTAAAAGAGAGAGAGGAGGGAAGGGAGGGAATAGAGGAATGCGAGTGAAAGCGGGAAAAATGAACGCCGAGGGAAGAGAGGTGAGAGAGGCAGGCGAGGGGAAACAGGGAAAAGAGACAAGCGAGGCAAAAGGTGGAAAAGAGGGAGGTGAGGGAAAGCAGGGGAAAGTGACTGGTGAGGGCAAAGAGGGAAGATTTCATGGAGAATAGGCAAAAGAGGGAAAAGTGACAGGCAAGGGAAAAGAGAGAGTTGAGGAATGAGAGGGGAAAGAGAGAGGGGAGTGAAAGTGGGAAACTTGGACACCGAGAGAAGAGAGGTGACAGACACAGGAGAGGGGAAAGAGGGGAAAGAGACAAGCCGGGGAAAAGAGAGAGTCCAGGGAAAAAGAGACACGACTGGGAAGAGAGAGATAAAAGAGAGAGTTGATGAATGAGAGGGAAAAGAGAGAGGCGAGCGAAAGCGGGAAAATTGGACACCGAGTGAAGAGAGGTGACAGACACAGGAGAGGGGAAAGAGGGGAAAGAGACACAGAGGGGTGAAGAGGGAAAAGAGAGAGTCCAGGGAAAAAGAGACACGACTGGGAAGAGAGAGTGAAAAGAGAGAGTTGAGGAATGAGAGGGAAAAGAGAGAGGCGAGCGAAAGCGGGAAAATTGGACACCGAGTGAAGAGAGGTGACAGACAAAGGAGAGGGGAAAGAGGGGAAAGAGACACAGAGGGGGGAAGAGGGAAAAGAGAGAGTCCAGGGAAAAGAGACACGGCCGGGAAGATAGGGGTAAAAGAGAGAGAGGAGGGAAGGGAGGGAATAGAGGAATGCGAGTGAAAGCGGGAAAAATGAAGGACGAGGGAAGAGAGGTGAGAGAGGCAGGCGAGGGGAAACAGGGAAAAGAGACAAGCGAGGCAAAAGCTGGAAAAGAGGGAGGTGAGGGAAAGCAGGGGAAAGTGACTGGTGAGGGCAAAGAGGGAAGATTTCATGGAGAATAGCGAAAAGAGGGAAAAGTGCCAGGCAAGGGAAAAGAGAGAGTTGAGGAATGAGAGGGGGAAGAGAGAGGCGAGTGAAAGCGGGAAACTTGGACACCGAGAGAAGAGAGGTGACAGACACAGGAGAGGGGAAAGAGGGGAAAGAGACACAGAGGGGGGAAGAGGGAAAAGAGAGAGTCCAGGGAAAAAGAGACACGACTGGGAAGAGAGAGTGAAAAGAGAGAGTTGATGAATGAGAGGGGAAAGAGAGAGGCGAGTGAAAGCGGGAGAATTAGACACCGAGTGAACAGAGGTGACAGACAAAGGAGAGGGGAAAGAGGGGAAAGAGATACAGAGGGGGGAAGAGGGAAAAGAGAGAGTCCTGGGAAAAGAGACACGGCCGGGACGATAGGGGTAAAAGAGAGAGAGGAGGGAAGGGAGGGAATAGAGGAATGCGAGTGAAAGCGGGAAAAATGAACGCCGAGGGAAGAGAGGTGAGAGAGGCAGGCGAGGGGAAACAGGGAAAAGAGACAAGCGAAGCAAAAGGTGGAAAAGAGGGAAATGAGGGAAAGCAGGGGAAAGTGACTGGTGAGGGCAAAGAGGGAAGATTTCATGGAGAACAGGCAAAAGAGGGAAAAGTGACAGGCAAGGGAAAAGAGAGAGTTGAGGAATGAGAGGGGAAAGAGAGAGGCGAGTGAAAGCGGGAAAATTGGACACCGAGTGCAGAGAGGTGACAGACACAGGAGAGGGGAAAGAGGGGAAAGAGACACAGAGGGGTGAAGAGGGAAAAGAGAGAGTCGAGGGAAAAGACACACGACCGGGAAGAGAGAGGTAAAAGAGAGAGAGGAGGGAAGGGAGGGAATAGAGGAATGCGAGTGAAAGCAGGAAAAATGAAGGCCGAGGGAAGAGAGGTGAGAGAGGCAGGCGAGGGGAAACAGGGAAAAGAGACAAGCGAGGCAAAAGGTGGAAAAGAGGGAGGTGAGGGAAAGCAGGGGAAAGTGACTGGTGAGGGCAAAGAGGGAAGATTTCATGGAGAATAGGCAAAAGAGGGAAAAGTGACAGGCAAGGGAAAAGAGAGAGTTGAGGAATGAGAGGGGAAAGAGAGAGGCGAGTGAAAGTGGGAAACTTGGACACCGAGAGAAGAGAGGTGACAGACACAGGAGAGGGGAAAGAGGGGAAAGAGACAAGCCGGGGAAAAGAGAGAGTCCAGGGAAAAAGAGACAGGAGAGGGAAGAGAGAGTTAAAAGACAGAGTTGATGAATGAGAGGGAAAAGAGACAGGCGAGTGAAAGCGGGAAAATTGGACAGCGAGTGAAGAGAGGTGACAGACACAGGAGAGGGGAAAGAGGGGAAAGAGACACAGAGGGGTGAAGAGGGAAAAGAGAGAGTCCAGGGAAAAAGACACACGACCGGGAAGAGAGAGGTAAAAGAGAGAGAGGAGGGAAGGGAGGGAATAGAGGAATGCGAGTGAAAGCGGGAAAAATGAACGCCGAGGGAAGAGAGCTGAGAGAGGCAGGCAAGGTGAAACAGGGAAAAGAGACAAGCAGGGCAAAATGTGGAAAAGAGGGAAATGAGGGAAAGCAGTGGAAAGTGACTGGTGAGGGCAAAGAGGGAAGATTTCATGGAGAATAGCGAAAAGAGGGAAAAGTGACAGGCAAGGGAAAAGAGAGAGTTGAGGAATGAGAGGGGAAAGAGAGAGGCGAGTGAAACCGGGAAAATTGGACACCGAGAGAAGAGAGGTGACAGACACAGGAGAGGGGAAAGAGGGGAAAGAGACACAGAGGGGGGAAGAGGGAAAAGAGAGAGTCCAGGGAAAAGAGACACGACCGGGAAGAGAAGGGTAAGACAGAGAGAGGAGGGAAGGGAGGGAATAGAGGAATGCGAGTGAAAGCGGGAAAAATGAAGGCCGAGGGAAGAGAGGTGAGAGAGGCAGGCGAGGGGAAACAGGGAAAAGAGACAAGCGAGGCAAAAGCTGGAAAAGAGGGAGGTGAGGGAAAGCCGGGGAAAGTGACTGGTGAGGGCAAAGAGGGAAGATTTCATGGAGAACAGGCAAAAGAGGGAAAAGTGACAGGCAAGGGAAAAGAGAGAGTTGAGGAATGAGAGGGGAAAGAGAGAGGCGAGTGAAAGCGGGAAAATTGGACACCGAGAGCAGAGAGGTGACAGACACAGGAGAGGGGAAAGAGGGGAAAGAGACACAGAGGGGTGAAGAGGGAAAAGAGAGAGTCGAGGGAAAAGACACACGACCGGGAAGAGAGAGGTAAAAGAGAGAGAGGAGGGAAGGGAGGGAATAGAGGAATGCGAGTGAAAGCAGGAAAAATGAAGGCCGAGGGAAGAGAGGTGAGAGAGGCAGGCGAGGGGAAACAGGGAAAAGAGACAAGCGAGGCAAAAGATGGAAAAGAGGGAGGTGAGGGAAAGCAGGGGAAAGTGACTGGTGAGGGCAAAGAGGGAAGATTTCATGGAGAACAGGCAAAAGAGGGGAAAGTGACAGGCAAGGGAAAAGAGAGAGTTGAGGAATGAGAGGGGGAAGAGGAGGCGAGTGAAAGTGGGAAACTTGGACACCGAGAGAAGAGAGGTGACAGACACAGGAGAGGGGAAAGAGGGGAAAGAGACACAGAGGGGGGAAGAGGGAAAAGAGAGAGTCCAGGGAAAAAGAGACACGACTGGGAAGAGAGAGTGAAAAGACAGGGTTGATGAATGAGAGGGGAAAGAGAGAGGCGAGTGAAAGCGGGAGAATTAGACACCAAGTGAAGAGAGGTGACAGACAAAGGAGAGGGGAAAGAGGGGAAAGAGATACAGAGGGGGGAAGAGGGAAAAGAGAGAGTCCTGGGAAAAGAGACACGGCCGGGACGATAGGGGTAAAAGAGAGAGAGGAGGGAAGGGAGGGAATAGAGGAATGCGAGTGAAAGCGGGAAAAATGAACGCTGAGGGAAGAGAGGTGAGAGAGGCAGGCGAGGGGAAACAGGGAAAAGAGACAAGCGAAGCAAAAGGTGGAAAAGAGGGAAATGAGGGAAAGCAGGGGAAAGTGACTGGTGAGGGCAAAGAGGGAAGATTTCATGGAGAACAGGCAAAAGAGGGAAAAGTGACAGGCAAGGGAAAAGAGAGAGTTGAGGAATGAGAGGGGAAAGAGAGAGGCGAGTGAAAGCGGGAAAATTGGACACCGAGTGCAGAGAGGTGACAGACACAGGAGAGGGGAAAGAGGGGAAAGAGACACAGAGGGGTGAAGAGGGAAAAGAGAGAGTCGAGGGAAAAGACACACGACCGGGAAGAGAGAGGTAAAAGAGAGAGAGGAGGGAAGGGAGGGAATAGAGGAATGCGAGTGAAAGCAGGAAAAATGAAGGCCGAGGGAAGAGAGGTGAGAGAGGCAGGCGAGGGGAAACAGGGAAAAGAGACAAGCGAGGCAAAAGGTGGAAAAGAGGGAGGTGAGGGAAAGCAGGGGAAAGTGACTGGTGAGGGCAAAGAGGGAAGATTTCATGGAGAATAGGCAAAAGAGGGAAAAGTGACAGGCAAGGGAAAAGAGAGAGTTGAGGAATGAGAGGGGAAAGAGAGAGGCGAGTGAAAGTGGGAAACTTGGACACCGAGAGAAGAGAGGTGACAGACACAGGAGAGGGGAAAGAGGGGAAAGAGACACAGAGGGGAAGAGAGTGAAAAGAGAGGGTCCAGGGAAAAAGAGACACGACTGGGAAGATAGGGGTAAAAGAGAGAGAGGAGGGAAGGGAGGGAATAGAGGAATGCGAGTGAAAGCGGGAAAAATGAACGCCGAGGGAAGAGAGGTGAGAGAGGCAGGCGAGGGGAAACAGGGAAAAGAGACAAGCGAGGCAAAAGGTGGAAAAGAGGGAGGTGAGGGAAAGCAGGGGAAAGTGACTGGTGAGGGCAAAGAGGGAATATTTCATGGAGAATAGGCAAAAGAGGGCAAAGTGACAGGCAAGGGAAAAGAGAGAGTTGAGGAATGAGAGGGGGAAGAGAGAGGCGAGTGAAAGTGGGAAACTTGGACACCGAGAGAAGAGAGGTGACAGACACAGGAGAGGGGAAAGAGGGGAAAGAGACACAGGGGGGTGAAGAGGGAAAAGAGAGAGTCCAGGGGAAAAGAGACACGACTGGGAAGAGAGAGTGAAAAGAGAGAGTTGAGGAATGAGAGGGAAAAGAGAGAGGCGAGTGAAAGCGGGAGAATTAGACACCGAGTGAACAGAGGTGACAGACAAACGAGAGGGGAAAGAGGGGAAAGAGACACAGAGGGGGGAAGAGGGAAAAGAGAGAGTCCAGGGGAAAAGAGACACGACCGGGAAGATAGGGGTAAAAGAGAGAGAGGAGGGAAGGGAGGGAATAGAGGAATGCGAGTGAAAGCGGGAAAAATGAACGCCGAGGGAAGAGAGGTGAGAGAGGCAGGCGAGGGGAAACAGGGAAAAGAGACAAGCGAGGCAAAAGGTGGAAAAGAGGGAAATGAGGGAAAGCCGGGGAAGGTGACTGGTGAGGGCAAAGAGGGAAGATTTCATGGAGAATAGGCAAAAGAGGGAAAAGTGACAGGCAAGGGAAAAGAGAGAGTTGAGGAATGAGAGGGGGAAGAGAGAGGCGAGTGAAAGTGGGAAACTTGGACACCGAGAGAAGAGAGGTGACAGACACAGGAGAGGGGAAAGAGGGGAAAGAGACACAGAGGGGAAAAGAGTGAAAAGAGAGGGTCCAGGGAAAAAGAGACACGACTGGGAAGATAGGGGTAAAAGAGAGAGAGGAGGGAAGGGAGGGAATAGAGGAATGCGAGTGAAAGCGGGAAAAATGAACGGCGATGGAAGAGAGGTGAGAGAGGCAGGCGAGGGGAAACAGGGAAAAGAGACAAGCGAGGCAAAAGGTGGAAAAGAGGGAGGTGAGGGAAAGCAGGGGAAAGTGACTGGTGAGGGCAAAGAGGGAAGATTTCATGGAGAATAGGCAAAAGAGGGAAAAGTGACAGGCAAGGGAAAAGAGAGAGTTGAGGAATGAGAGGGGAAAGAGAGAGGGGAGTGAAAGTGGGAAACTTGGACACCGAGAGAAGAGAGGTGACAGACACAGGAGAGGGGAAAGAGGGGAAAGAGACAAGCCGGGGAAAAGAGAGAGTCCAGGGAAAAAGAGACACGACTGGGAAGAGAGAGATAAAAGAGAGAGTTGATGAATGAGAGGGAAAAGAGAGAGGCGAGCGAAAGCGGGAAAATTGGACACCGAGTGAAGAGAGGTGACAGACACAGGAGAGGGGAAAGAGGGGAAAGAGACACAGAGGGGTGAAGAGGGAAAAGAGAGAGTCCAGGGAAAAAGAGACACGACTGGGAAGAGAGAGTGAAAAGAGAGAGTTGAGGAATGAGAGGGAAAAGAGAGAGGCGAGCGAAAGCGGGAAAATTGGACACCGAGTGAAGAGAGGTGACAGACAAAGGAGAGGGGAAAGAGGGGAAAGAGACACAGAGGGGGGAAGAGGGAAAAGAGAGAGTCCAGGGAAAAGAGACACGGCCGGGAAGATAGGGGTAAAAGAGAGAGAGGAGGGAAGGGAGGGAATAGAGGAATGCGAGTGAAAGCGGGAAAAATGAAGGACGAGGGAAGAGAGGTGAGAGAGGCAGGCGAGGGGAAACAGGGAAAAGAGACAAGCGAGGCAAAAGGTGGAAAAGAGGGAGGTGAGGGAAAGCAGGGGAAAGTGACTGGTGAGGGCAAAGAGGGAAGATTTCATGGAGAATAGCGAAAAGAGGGAAAAGTGCCAGGCAAGGGAAAAGAGAGAGTTGAGGAATGAGAGGGGGAAGAGAGAGGCGAGTGAAAGCGGGAAAATTAGACACCGAGAGAAGAGAGGTGACAGACACAGGAGAGGGGAAAGAGGGGAAAGAGACACAGAGGGGGGAAGAGGGAAAAGAGAGAGTCCAGGGAAAAAGAGACACGACTGGGAAGAGAGAGTGAAAAGAGAGAGTTGAGGAATGAGAGGGGAAAGAGAGAGGCGAGTGAAAGCGGGAGAATTAGACACCGAGTGAAGAGAGGTGACAGACAAAGGAGAGGGGAAAGAGGGGAAAGAGATACAGAGGGGGGAAGAGGGAAAAGAGAGAGTCCTGGGAAAAGAGACACGGCCGGGACGATAGGGGTAAAAGAGAGAGAGGAGGGAAGGGAGGGAATAGAGGAATGCGAGTGAAAGCGGGAAAAATGAACGCCGAGGGAAGAGAGGTGAGAGAGGCAGGCGAGGGGAAACAGGGAAAAGAGACAAGCGAGGCAAAAGGTGGAAAAGAGGGAGGTGAGGGAAAGCAGGGGAAAGTGACTGGTGAGGGCAAAGAGGGAAGATTTCATGGAGAATAGGCAAAAGAGGGAAAAGTGACAGGCAAGGGAAAAGAGAGAGTTGAGGAATGAGAGGGGAAAGAGAGAGGGGAGTGAAAGTGGGAAACTTGGACACCGAGAGAAGAGAGGTGACAGACACAGGAGAGGGGAAAGAGGGGAAAGAGACAAGCCGGGGAAAAGAGAGAGTCCAGGGAAAAAGAGACACGACTGGGAAGAGAGAGATAAAAGAGAGAGTTGATGGATGAGAGGGAAAAGAGAGAGGCGAGCGAAAGCGGGAAAATTGGACACCGAGTGAAGAGAGGTGACAGACACAGGAGAGGGGAAAGAGGGGAAAGAGACACAGAGGGGTGAAGAGGGAAAAGAGAGAGTCCAGGGAAAAAGAGACACGACTGGGAAGAGAGAGTGAAAAGAGAGAGTTGAGGAATGAGAGGGAAAAGAGAGAGGCGAGCGAAAGCGGGAAAATTGGACACCGAGTGAAGAGAGGTGACAGACAAAGGAGAGGGGAAAGAGGGGAAAGAGACACAGAGGGGGGAAGAGGGAAAAGAGAGAGTCCAGGGGAAAAGAGACACGACCGGGAAGATAGGGGTAAAAGAGAGAGAGGAGGGAAGGGAGGGAATAGAGGAATGCGAGTGAAAGCGGGAAAAATGAACGCCGAGGGAAGAGAGGTGAGAGAGGCAGGCGAGGGGAAACAGGGAAAAGAGACAAGCGAGGCAAAAGGTGGAAAAGAGGGAAATGAGGGAAAGCCGGGGAAGGTGACTGGTGAGGGCAAAGAGGGAAGATTTCATGGAGAATAGGCAAAAGAGGGAAAAGTGACAGGCAAGGGAAAAGAGACAGTTGAGGAATGAGAGGGGGAAGAGAGAGGCGAGTGAAAGTGGGAAACTTGGACACCGAGAGAAGAGAGGTGACAGACACAGGAGAGGGGAAAGAGGGGAAAGAGACACAGAGGGGAAAAGAGTGAAAAGAGAGGGTCCAGGGAAAAAGAGACACGACTGGGAAGATAGGGGTAAAAGAGAGAGAGGAGGGAAGGGAGGGAATAGAGGAATGCGAGTGAAAGCGGGAAAAATGAACGGCGATGGAAGAGAGGTGAGAGAGGCAGGCGAGGGGAAACAGGGAAAAGAGACAAGCGAGGCAAAAGGTGGAAAAGAGGGAGGTGAGGGAAAGCAGGGGAAAGTGACTGGTGAGGGCAAAGAGGGAAGATTTCATGGAGAATAGGCAAAAGAGGGAAAAGTGACAGGCAAGGGAAAAGAGAGAGTTGAGGAATGAGAGGGGAAAGAGAGAGGGGAGTGAAAGTGGGAAACTTGGACACCGAGAGAAGAGAGGTGACAGACACAGGAGAGGGGAAAGAGGGGAAAGAGACAAGCCGGGGAAAAGAGAGAGTCCAGGGAAAAAGAGACACGACTGGGAAGAGAGAGATAAAAGAGAGAGTTGATGAATGAGAGGGAAAAGAGAGAGGCGAGCGAAAGCGGGAAAATTGGACACCGAGTGAAGAGAGGTGACAGACACAGGAGAGGGGAAAGAGGGGAAAGAGACACAGAGGGGTGAAGAGGGAAAAGAGAGAGTCCAGGGGAAAAGAGACACGACTGGGAAGAGAGAGTGAAAAGAGAGAGTTGAGGAATGAGAGGGAAAAGAGAGAGGCGAGCGAAAGCAGGAAAATTGGACACCGAGTGAAGAGAGGTGACAGACAAAGGAGAGGGGAAAGAGGGGAAAGAGACACAGAGGGGGGAAGAGGGAAAAGAGAGAGTCCAGGGAAAAGAGACACGGCCGGGAAGATAGGGGTAAAAGAGAGAGAGGAGGGAAGGGAGGGAATAGAGGAATGCGAGTGAAAGCGGGAAAAATGAAGGACGAGGGAAGAGAGGTGAGAGAGGCAGGCGAGGGGAAACAGGGAAAAGAGACAAGCGAGGCAAAAGGTGGAAAAGAGGGAGGTGAGGGAAAGCAGGGGAAAGTGACTGGTGAGGGCAAAGAGGGAAGATTTCATGGAGAATAGCGAAAAGAGGGAAAAGTGCCAGGCAAGGGAAAAGAGAGAGTTGAGGAATGAGAGGGGGAAGAGAGAGGCGAGTGAAAGCGGGAAAATTAGACACCGAGAGAAGAGAGGTGACAGACACAGGAGAGGGGAAAGAGGGGAAAGAGACACAGAGGGGGGAAGAGGGAAAAGAGAGAGTCCAGGGAAAAAGAGACACGACTGGGAAGAGAGAGTGAAAAGAGAGAGTTGAGGAATGAGAGGGGAAAGAGAGAGGCGAGTGAAAGCGGGAGAATTAGACACCGAGTGAAGAGAGGTGACAGACAAAGGAGAGGGGAAAGAGGGGAAAGAGATACAGAGGGGGGAAGAGGGAAAAGAGAGAGTCCTGGGAAAAGAGACACGGCCGGGACGATAGGGGTAAAAGAGAGAGAGGAGGGAAGGGAGGGAATAGAGGAATGCGAGTGAAAGCGGGAAAAATGAACGCCGAGGGAAGAGAGGTGAGAGAGGCAGGCGAGGGGAAACAGGGAAAAGAGACAAGCGAGGCAAAAGGTGGAAAAGAGGGAGGTGAGGGAAAGCAGGGGAAAGTGACTGGTGAGGGCAAAGAGGGAAGATTTCATGGAGAATAGGCAAAAGAGGGAAAAGTGACAGGCAAGGGAAAAGAGAGAGTTGAGGAATGAGAGGGGAAAGAGAGAGGGGAGTGAAAGTGGGAAACTTGGACACCGAGAGAAGAGAGGTGACAGACACAGGAGAGGGGAAAGAGGGGAAAGAGACAAGCCGGGGAAAAGAGAGAGTCCAGGGAAAAAGAGACACGACTGGGAAGAGAGAGTGAAAAGAGAGGGTTGATGAATGAGAGGGGAAAGAGAGAGGCGAGTGAAAGCGGGAAAAGTGGACACCGAGTGCAGAGAGGTGACAGACACAGGAGAGGGGAAAGAGGGGAAAGAGACACAGGGGGGTGAAGAGGGAAAAGAGAGAGTCCAGGGGAAAAGAGACACGACTGGGAAGAGAGAGTGAAAAGAGAGAGTTGAGGAATGAGAGGGAAAAGAGAGAGGCGAGTGAAAGCGGGAGAATTAGACACCGAGTGAACAGAGGTGACAGACAAACGAGAGGGGAAAGAGGGGAAAGAGACACAGAGGGGGGAAGAGGGAAAAGAGAGAGTCCAGGGAAAAGAGACACGGCCGGGAAGATAGGGGTAAAAGAGAGAGAGGAGGGAAGGGAGGGAATAGAGGAATGCGAGTGAAAGCGGGAAAAATGAAGGACGAGGGAAGAGAGGTGAGAGAGGCAGGCGAGGGGAAACAGGGAAAAGAGACAAGCGAGGCAAAAGGTGGAAAAGAGGGAGGTGAGGGAAAGCAGGGGAAAGTGACTGGTGAGGGCAAAGAGGGAAGATTTCATGGAGAATAGCGAAAAGAGGGAAAAGTGCCAGGCAAGGGAAAAGAGAGAGTTGAGGAATGAGAGGGGGAAGAGAGAGGCGAGTGAAAGCGGGAAAATTAGACACCGAGAGAAGAGAGGTGACAGACACAGGAGAGGGGAAAGAGGGGAAAGAGACACAGAGGGGGGAAGAGGGAAAAGAGAGAGTCCAGGGAAAAAGAGACACGACTGGGAAGAGAGAGTGAAAAGAGAGAGTTGAGGAATGAGAGGGGAAAGAGAGAGGCGAGTGAAAGCGGGAGAATTAGACACCGAGTGAAGAGAGGTGACAGACAAAGGAGAGGGGAAAGAGGGGAAAGAGATACAGAGGGGGGAAGAGGGAAAAGAGAGAGTCCTGGGAAAAGAGACACGGCCGGGACGATAGGGGTAAAAGAGAGAGAGGAGGGAAGGGAGGGAATAGAGGAATGCGAGTGAAAGCGGGAAAAATGAACGCCGAGGGAAGAGAGGTGAGAGAGGCAGGCGAGGGGAAACAGGGAAAAGAGACAAGCGAGGCAAAAGGTGGAAAAGAGGGAGGTGAGGGAAAGCAGGGGAAAGTGACTGGTGAGGGCAAAGAGGGAAGATTTCATGGAGAATAGGCAAAAGAGGGAAAAGTGACAGGCAAGGGAAAAGAGAGAGTTGAGGAATGAGAGGGGAAAGAGAGAGGGGAGTGAAAGTGGGAAACTTGGACACCGAGAGAAGAGAGGTGACAGACACAGGAGAGGGGAAAGAGGGGAAAGAGACAAGCCGGGGAAAAGAGAGAGTCCAGGGAAAAAGAGACACGACTGGGAAGAGAGAGATAAAAGAGAGAGTTGATGGATGAGAGGGAAAAGAGAGAGGCGAGCGAAAGCGGGAAAATTGGACACCGAGTGAAGAGAGGTGACAGACACAGGAGAGGGGAAAGAGGGGAAAGAGACACAGAGGGGTGAAGAGGGAAAAGAGAGAGTCCAGGGAAAAAGAGACACGACTGGGAAGAGAGAGTGAAAAGAGAGAGTTGAGGAATGAGAGGGAAAAGAGAGAGGCGAGCGAAAGCGGGAAAATTGGACACCGAGTGAAGAGAGGTGACAGACAAAGGAGAGGGGAAAGAGGGGAAAGAGACACAGAGGGGGGAAGAGGGAAAAGAGAGAGTCCAGGGGAAAAGAGACACGACCGGGAAGATAGGGGTAAAAGAGAGAGAGGAGGGAAGGGAGGGAATAGAGGAATGCGAGTGAAAGCGGGAAAAATGAACGCCGAGGGAAGAGAGGTGAGAGAGGCAGGCGAGGGGAAACAGGGAAAAGAGACAAGCGAGGCAAAAGGTGGAAAAGAGGGAAATGAGGGAAAGCCGGGGAAGGTGACTGGTGAGGGCAAAGAGGGAAGATTTCATGGAGAATAGGCAAAAGAGGGAAAAGTGACAGGCAAGGGAAAAGAGACAGTTGAGGAATGAGAGGGGGAAGAGAGAGGCGAGTGAAAGTGGGAAACTTGGACACCGAGAGAAGAGAGGTGACAGACACAGGAGAGGGGAAAGAGGGGAAAGAGACACAGAGGGGAAAAGAGTGAAAAGAGAGGGTCCAGGGAAAAAGAGACACGACTGGGAAGATAGGGGTAAAAGAGAGAGAGGAGGGAAGGGAGGGAATAGAGGAATGCGAGTGAAAGCGGGAAAAATGAACGGCGATGGAAGAGAGGTGAGAGAGGCAGGCGAGGGGAAACAGGGAAAAGAGACAAGCGAGGCAAAAGGTGGAAAAGAGGGAGGTGAGGGAAAGCAGGGGAAAGTGACTGGTGAGGGCAAAGAGGGAAGATTTCATGGAGAATAGCGAAAAGAGGGAAAAGTGCCAGGCAAGGGAAAAGAGAGAGTTGAGGAATGAGAGGGGGAAGAGAGAGGCGAGTGAAAGCGGGAAAATTAGACACCGAGAGAAGAGAGGTGACAGACACAGGAGAGGGGAAAGAGGGGAAAGAGACACAGAGGGGGGAAGAGGGAAAAGAGAGAGTCCAGGGAAAAAGAGACACGACTGGGAAGAGAGAGTGAAAAGAGAGAGTTGAGGAATGAGAGGGGAAAGAGAGAGGCGAGTGAAAGCGGGAGAATTAGACACCGAGTGAAGAGAGGTGACAGACAAAGGAGAGGGGAAAGAGGGGAAAGAGATACAGAGGGGGGAAGAGGGAAAAGAGAGAGTCCTGGGAAAAGAGACACGGCCGGGACGATAGGGGTAAAAGAGAGAGAGGAGGGAAGGGAGGGAATAGAGGAATGCGAGTGAAAGCGGGAAAAATGAACGCCGAGGGAAGAGAGGTGAGAGAGGCAGGCGAGGGGAAACAGGGAAAAGAGACAAGCGAGGCAAAAGGTGGAAAAGAGGGAGGTGAGGGAAAGCAGGGGAAAGTGACTGGTGAGGGCAAAGAGGGAAGATTTCATGGAGAATAGGCAAAAGAGGGAAAAGTGACAGGCAAGGGAAAAGAGAGAGTTGAGGAATGAGAGGGGAAAGAGAGAGGGGAGTGAAAGTGGGAAACTTGGACACCGAGAGAAGAGAGGTGACAGACACAGGAGAGGGGAAAGAGGGGAAAGAGACAAGCCGGGGAAAAGAGAGAGTCCAGGGAAAAAGAGACACGACTGGGAAGAGAGAGATAAAAGAGAGAGTTGATGGATGAGAGGGAAAAGAGAGAGGCGAGCGAAAGCGGGAAAATTGGACACCGAGTGAAGAGAGGTGACAGACACAGGAGAGGGGAAAGAGGGGAAAGAGACACAGAGGGGTGAAGAGGGAAAAGAGAGAGTCCAGGGAAAAAGAGACACGACTGGGAAGAGAGAGTGAAAAGAGAGAGTTGAGGAATGAGAGGGAAAAGAGAGAGGCGAGCGAAAGCGGGAAAATTGGACACCGAGTGAAGAGAGGTGACAGACAAAGGAGAGGGGAAAGAGGGGAAAGAGACACAGAGGGGGGAAGAGGGAAAAGAGAGAGTCCAGGGAAAAGAGACACGGCCGGGAAGATAGGGGTAAAAGAGAGAGAGGAGGGAAGGGAGGGAATAGAGGAATGCGAGTGAAAGCGGGAAAAATGAAGGCCGAGGGAAGAGAGGTGAGAGAGGCAGGCGAGGGGAAACAGGGAAAAGAGACAAGCGAGGCAAAAGGTGGAAAAGAGGGAGGTGAGGGAAAGCAGGGGAAAGTGACTGGTGAGGGCAAAGAGGGAAGATTTCATGGAGAATAGCGAAAAGAGGGAAAAGTGCCAGGCAAGGGAAAAGAGAGAGTTGAGGAATGAGAGGGGGAAGAGAGAGGCGAGTGAAAGCGGGAAAATTAGACACCGAGAGAAGAGAGGTGACAGACACAGGAGAGGGGAAAGAGGGGAAAGAGACACAGAGGGGGGAAGAGGGAAAAGAGAGAGTCCAGGGAAAAAGAGACACGACTGGGAAGAGAGAGTGAAAAGAGAGAGTTGAGGAATGAGAGGGGAAAGAGAGAGGCGAGTGAAAGCGGGAGAATTAGACACCGAGTGAAGAGAGGTGACAGACAAAGGAGAGGGGAAAGAGGGGAAAGAGATACAGAGGGGGGAAGAGGGAAAAGAGAGAGTCCTGGGAAAAGAGACACGGCCGGGACGATAGGGGTAAAAGAGAGAGAGGAGGGAAGGGAGGGAATAGAGGAATGCGAGTGAAAGCGGGAAAAATGAACGCCGAGGGAAGAGAGGTGAGAGAGGCAGGCGACGGGAAAAAGGGAAAAGAGACAAGCGAGGCAAAAGGTAGAAAAGAGGGAAATGAGGGAAAGCAGGGGGAAGTGACTGGTGAGGGTTAAGAGGGAAGATTTCATGGAGAATAGGCAAAAGAGGGAAAAGTGACAGGCAAGGGAAAAGAGAGAGTTGAGGAATGAGAGGGGGAAGAGAGAGGCGAGTGAAAGCAGGAAAATTGGACACCGAGAGAAGAGAGGTGACAGACACAGGAGAGGGGAGAGAGGGGAAAGAGACACAGAGGGGTGAAGAGGGAAAAGAGAGAGTCCAGGGAATAAGACACACGACCGGGAAGAGAGAGGTAAAAGAGAGAGAGGAGGGAAGGGAGGGAATAGAGGAATGCGAGTGAAAGCGGGAAAAATGAACGCCGAGGGAAGAGAGCTGAGAGAGGCAGGCAAGGTGAAACAGGGAAAAGAGACAAGCAGGGCAAAATGTGGAAAAGAGGGAAATGAGGGAAAGCAGTGGAAAGTGACTGGTGAGGGCAAAGAGGGAAGATTTCATGGAGAACAGGCAAAAGAGGGAAAAGTGACAGGCAAGGGAAAAGAGAGAGTTGAGGAATGAGAGGGGGAAGAGAGAGGCGAGTGAAAGCGGGAAAATTAGACACCGAGTGCAGAGAGGTGACAGACACAGGAGAGGGGAAAGAGGGGAAAGAGACACAGATGGGGGGAAGAGGGAAAAGAGAGAGTCGAGGGAAAAGACACACGACCGGGAAGAGAGAGGTAAAAGAGAGAGAGGAGGGAAGGGAGGGAATAGAGGAATGCGAGAGAAAGCGGGAAAATTGAACGCCGAGGGGAGAGAGGTGAGAGAGGCAGGCAAGGGGAAACAGGGAAAAGAGACAAGCGAGGCAAAAGGTGGAAAAGAGGGAAATGAGGGAAAGCCGGGGAAGGTGACTGGTGAGGGCAAAGAGGGAAGATTTCATGGAGAATAGGCAAAAGAGGGAAAAGTGACAGGCAAGGGAAAAGAGAGAGAGTTGATGAATGAGAGGGGAAAGAGAGAGGCGAGTGAAAGTGGGAAAATTGGATACCGAGTGAAGAGAGGTGACAGACACAGGAGAGGGGAAAGAGGGGAAAGAGACACAGAGGGGGGAAGAGGGAAAAGAGAGAGTCCAGGGAAAAAGAGACACGACTGGGAAGAGAGAGTGAAAAGACAGGGTTGATGAATGAGAGGGGAAAGAGAGAGGCGAGTGAAAGCGGGAGAATTAGACACCGAGTGAAGAGAGGTGACTGACAAAGGAGAGGGGAAAGAGGGGAAAGAGATACAGAGGGGGGAAGAGGGAAAAGAGAGAGTCCTGGGAAAAGAGACACGGCCGGGACGATAGGGGTAAAAGAGAGAGAGGAGGGAAGGGAGGGAATAGAGGAATGCGAGTGAAAGCGGGAAAAATGAACGCTGAGGGAAGAGAGGTGAGAGAGGCAGGCGAGGGGAAACAGGGAAAAGAGACAAGCGAAGCAAAAGGTGGAAAAGAGGGAAATGAGGGAAAGCAGTGGAAAGTGACTGGTGAGGGCAAAGAGGGAAGATTTCATGGAGAACAGGCAAAAGAGGGAAAAGTGACAGGCAAGGGAAAAGAGAGAGTTGAGGAATGAGAGGGGAAAGAGAGAGGCGAGTGAAAGCGGGAAAATTGGACACCGAGTGCAGAGAGGTGACAGACACAGGAGAGGGGAAAGAGGGGAAAGAGACACAGAGGGGTGAAGAGGGAAAAGAGAGAGTCGAGGGAAAAGACACACGACCGGGAAGAGAGAGGTAAAAGAGAGAGAGGAGGGAAGGGAGGGAATAGAGGAATGCGAGTGAAAGCAGGAAAAATGAAGGCCGAGGGAAGAGAGGTGAGAGAGGCAGGCGAGGGGAAACAGGGAAAAGAGACAAGCGAGGCAAAAGCTGGAAAAGAGGGAGGTGAGGGAAAGCAGTGGAAAGTGACTGGTGAGGGCAAAGAGGGAAGATTTCATGGAGAACAGGCAAAAGAGGGAAAAGTGACAGGCAAGGGAAAAGAGAGAGTTGAGGAATGAGAGGGGAAAGAGAGAGGCGAGTGAAAGCGGGAAAATTGGACACCGAGAGAAGAGAGGTGATAGACACAGGAGAGGGGAAAGAGGGGAAAGAGACAAGCCGGGGAAAAGAGAGAGTCCAGGGAAAAGTGGAACGACCGGGAAGAGAAGGGTAAGATAGAGATAGGAGGGAAGGAAGGGAATAGAGGAATGCGAGTGAAAGCGGGAAAAATGAAGGCCGAGGGAAGAGAGGTGAGAGAGGCAGGCGAGGGGAAACAGGGAAAAGAGACAAGCGAGGCAAAAGGTGGAAAAGAGGGAGGTGAGGGAAAGCCGGGGAAAGTGACTGGTGAGGGCAAAGAGGGAAGATTTCATGGAGAACAGGCAAAAGAGGGAAAAGTGACAGGCAAGGGAAAAGAGAGAGTTGAGGAATGAGAGGGGAAAGAGAGAGGCGAGTGAAAGCGGGAAAATTGGACACCGAGTGCAGAGAGGTGACAGACACAGGAGAGGGGAAAGAGGGGAAAGAGACACAGAGGGGTGAAGAGGGAAAAGAGAGAGTCGAGGGAAAAGACACACGACCGGGAAGAGAGAGGTAAAAGAGAGAGAGGAGGGAAGGGAGGGAATAGAGGAATGCGAGTGAAAGCAGGAAAAATGAAGGCCGAGGGAAGAGAGGTGAGAGAGGCAGGCGAGGGGAAACAGGGAAAAGAGACAAGCGAGGCAAAAGCTGGAAAAGAGGGAGGTGAGGGAAAGCAGGGGAAAGTGACTGGTGAGGGCAAAGAGGGAAGATTTCATGGAGAACAGGCAAAAGAGGGGAAAGTGACAGGCAAGGGAAAAGAGAGAGTTGAGGAATGAGAGGGGGAAGAGGAGGCGAGTGAAAGTGGGAAACTTGGACACCGAGAGAAGAGAGGTGACAGACACAGGAGAGGGGAAAGAGGGGAAAGAGACAAGCCGGGGAAAAGAGAGAGTCCAGGGAAAAGAGACACGACTGGGAAGAGAGAGGTAAGAGAGAGAGAGTTGATGAATGAGAGGGGAAAGAGAGAGGCGAGCGAAAGCGGGAAAATTGGACACCGAGTGAAGAGAGGTGACAGACACAGGAGAGGGGAAAGAGGGGAAAGAGACACAGAGGGGGGAAGAGGGAAAAGAGAGAGTCCAGGGAAAAGAGACACGGCCGGGAAGATAGGGGTAAAAGAGAGAGAGGAGGGAAGGGAGGGAATAGAGGAATGCGAGTGAAAGCGGGAAAAATGAACGCCGAGGGAAGAGAGGTGAGAGAGGCAGGCGAGGGGAAACAGGGAAAAGAGACAAGCGAGGCAAAAGCTGGAAAAGAGGGAGTTGAGGGAAAGCAGGGGAAAGTGACTGGTGAGGGTAAAGAGGGAAGAGTTCATGGAGAATAGGCAAAAGAGGGAAAAGCGACAGGCAAGGGTAAAGAGAGAGGTGAGGAACGAGAAGGAAAAGAGAGAGGCGAGAGAAAGGGGGGAAATTAGACACCGAGTGAAGAGAGGTGACAGACACAGGAGAGGGGAAAGAGGGGGAAGAGACAAGCGCGGGGAAAGAGAGAGCCCAGGGAAAAGAGACAGGACAGGGAAGAGAGAGGGAAAAGAGGGAGTGGAGGAAAGGGAGGGAATAGAGGAAGGCGAGTGAAAGAGGGGGAAATGAACGCCGAGAGAACAGAGGTGAGAGAGACAGGCGAGGGGAAACAGGGAAAAGAGACAAGCGAGGGAAAAGCTGGAAAAGAGGGAGTTGAGGGAAAGCAGGGGAAAGTGACTGGTGAGGGTAAAGAGGGAAGAGTTCATGGAGAATAGGCAAAAGAGGGAAAAGCGACAGGCAAGGGTAAAGAGAGAGGTGAGGAACGAGAAGGAAAAGAGAGAGGCGAGAGAAAGGGGGGAAATTAGACACCGAGTGAAGAGAGGTGACAGACACAGGAGAGGGGAAATAGGGGAAAGAGACAAGCAGTGGGAAAGAGGGAAAAGAGAGAGCCCAGGGAAAAGAGACAGGACAGGGAAGAGAGGGTGAAAAGAGAGAGGTGAGGAATGAGACGGAAAAGAGAGAGGCGAGTGAAAGTGGGAAAATGAGACACCGAGTGAAGAGAGGTGACAGACACAGGAGAGGGGAAAGACGGGGAAGAGACAAGCGGGGGAAAAGAGAGAGTCCAGGGAAAAGAGACAGGACAGGGAAGAGAGAGGGAAAAGAGGGAGTGGAGGAAAGGGAGGGAATAGAGGAAGGCGAGTGGAAGCGGGAAAAATGAACGCCGAGAGAACAGAGGTGAGAGAGACAGGCGAGGGGAAACAGGGAAAAGAGGCAAGCGGGGGAAAAGAGAGAGTCCAGGGAAAAGAGACAGGACAGGGAAGAGAGAGGGAAAAGAAAGTGTCCAGGGAAAAGAGACACGACTGGGAAGAGACAGTGAAAAGAGAGAGTTGAGGAATGAGAGGGAAAAGAGAGGGGCAAGTGAAAGCGGGAAAATGAGACACCGAGTGAAGAGAGGTGACAGACACAGGAGAGGGGAAATAGGGGAAAGAGACAAGCGGGGGGAAAGAGGGAAAAGAGAGAGCCCAGGGAAAAGAGACAGGACAGGGAAGAGAGAGTGAAAAGAGAGAGCTGAGGAATGAGACGGAAAAGAGAGAGGCGAGTGAAAGCGGGAAAATGAGACACCGAGTGAAGAGAGGTGACAGACACAGGAGAGGGGAAAGAGGGGGAAGAGACAAGCGGGGGGAAAGAGAGAGTCCAGGGAAAAGAGACAGGACAGGTAAGAGAGAGGGAAAAGAGGGAGTGGAGGAAAGGGAGGGAATAGAGGAAGGCGAGTGAAAGCGGGAAAAATGAACGCTGAGAGAACAGATGTGAGAGAGACAGGCGAGGGGAAACAGGGAAAAGAGACAAGCGGGGGAAAAGAGAGAGTCCAGGGAAAAGAGACAGGACAGGGAATAGAGAGGTAAAAGAGGGAGTGGAGGGAAGGGAGGGAATAGAGGAAGGCGAGTGGAAGCGGGAAAAATGAACGCCGAGAGAACAGATGTGAGAGAGACAGGCGAGGGGAAACAGGGAAAAGAGGCAAGCGGGGGGAAAGAGAGAGTCCAGGGAAAAGAGACAGGACAGCGAAGAGAGAGGGAAAAGAGGGAGTGGAGGAAAGGGCGGGAATAGAGGAAGGCGAGTGGAAGCGGGAAAAATGAACGCCGAGAGAACAGAGGTGAGAGAGACAGGCGAGGGGAAACAGGGAAAAGAGGCAAGCGAGGGAAAAGCTGGAAAATAGGGAGTTGAGGGAAAGCAGGGGAAAGTGACTGGTGAGGGTAAAGAGGGAAGAGTTCATGGAGAATAGGCAAAAGAGGGAAAAGCGACAGGCAAGGGTAAAGAGAGAGGTGAGGAAAGAGAAGGAAAAGAGAGAGGCGAGAGAAAGGGGGGAAATTAGACACCGAGTGAAGAGAGGTGACAGACACAGGAGAGGGGAAATAGGGGAAAGAGACAAGCAGTGGGAAAGAGGGAAAAGAGAGAGCCCAGGGAAAAGAGACACGACTGGGAAGAGACAGTGAAAAGAGAGAGGTGAGGAACGAGAAGGAAAAGAGAGAGGCGAGTGAAAGTGGGAAAATGAGACACCGAGTGAAGAGAGGTGACAGACACAGGAGAGGGGAAAGAGGGGAAAGAGACAAGCGGGGGGAAAGAGAGAGTCCAGGGAAAAGCGACAGGACAGGGAGGAGAGAGTGAAAAGAGGGAGTTGATGAGTGAGAGAGAAAAGAGAGGGGCGAGTGAAGGTGGGAAATTTACACACCGAGTGAAGAGAGGTGACAGATACAGGAGAGGGGAAAGAAGGGAAAGAGACAAGCCGGGGAAAAGAGAGTATCCAGGGAAAACAGACAGGACAGGGAGGAGAGAGTGTAGAGAGAGAGTTGATGAATGAGAGTTAAACGAGAGAGGCGAGTGAAAGTGGGAAAATGAGACACCAAGTGAAGAGAGGTGAGAGAGACAGGCGAGGGGAAACAGGGAAAAGAGGCAAGCGGGGGAAAAGAGAGAGCCCAGGGAAAAGAGGCAGGACAGGGAAGAGAGAGGGAAAAGAATGTGTCCAGGGAAAAGAGACACGACTGGGAAGAAACAGTGAAAAGAGAGAGTTGAGGAATGAGAGGGAAAAGAGAGGGGCGAGTGAAAGCGGGAAAATGAGACACCGAGTGAAGAGAGGTGACAGACACAGGAGAGGGGAAAGAGGGGGAAGAGACAAGGGGGGGAAAAGAGAGAGTCCAGGGAAAAGAGATAGGACAGGGAAGAGAGAGGGAAAAGAGGGAGTGGAGGAAAGGGAGGGAATAGAGGAAGGCGAGTGGAAGCGGGAAAAATGAACGCCGAGAGAACAGAGGTGAGAGAGACAGGCGAGGGGAAACAGGGAAAAGAGGCAAGCGGGGGAAAAGAGAGAGTCCAGGGAAAAGAGACTGGACAGCGAAGAGAGAGGGAAAAGAATGTGTCCAGGGAAAAGAGACACGACTGGGAAGAGACAGTGAAAAGAGAGAGTTGAGGAATGAGAGGGAAAAGAGAGGGGCGAGTGAAAGCGGGAAAATGAGACACCGAGTGAAGAGAGGTGACAGACACAGGAGAGGGGAAAGAGGGGGAAGAGACAAGCGGGGGGAAAGAGAGAGCCCAGGGAAAAGAGACAGGACAGGGAAGAGAGAGGGAAAAGAGGGAGTGGAGGAAAGGGAGGGAATAGAGGAAGGCGAGTGAAAGAGGGGGAAATGAACGCCGAGAGAACAGAGGTGAGAGAGACAGGCGAGGGGAAACAGGGAAAAGAGAAAAGCGGGGGAAAAGAGAGAGTCCAGGGAAAAGAGACAGGACAGGGAAGAGAGAGGGCAAAGAATGTGTCCAGGGAAAAGAGACACGACTGGGAAGAGACAGTGAAAAGAGGGAGTTGAGGAATGAGAGGGAAAAGAGAGGGGCGAGTGAAAGCGGGAAATTGAGACACCGAGTGAAGAGAGGTGACAGACACAGGAGAGGGGAAAGAGGGGGAAGAGACAAGCGGGGGGAAAGAGAGAGCCCAGGGAAAAGAGACAGGACAGGGAAGAGAGAGGGAAAAGAGGGAGTGGAGGAAAGGGAGGGAATAGAGGAAGGCGAGTGGAAGCGGGAAAAATGAACGCCGAGAGAACAGAGGTGAGAGAGACAGGCGAGGGGAAACAGGGAAAAGAGACAAGCGGGGGGAAAGAGAGAGTCCAGGGAAAAGAGACAGGACAGGGAAGAGAGAGGGAAAAGAGGGAGTGGAGGAAAGGGAGGGAATAGAGGAAGGCGAGTGGAAGCGGGAAAAATGAACGCCGAGAGAACAGAGGTGAGAGAGACAGGCGAGGGGAAACAGGGAAAAGAGGCAAGCGGGGGAAAAGAGAGAGTCCAGGGAAAAGAGACTGGACAGCGAAGAGAGAGGGAAAAGAATGTGTCCAGGGAAAAGAGACACGACTGGGAAGAGACAGTGAAAAGAGAGAGTTGAGGAATGAGAGGGAAAAGAGAGGGGCGAGTGAAAGCGGGAAAATGAGACACCGAGTGAAGAGAGGTGACAGACACAGGAGAGGGGAAAGAGGGGGAAGAGACAAGCGGGGGAAAAGAGAGAGTCCAGGGAAAAGAGACAGGACAGGGAAGAGAGAGGGAAAAGAGGGAGTGGTGGAAAGGGAGGGAATAGAGGAAGGCGAGTGAAAGCAGGAAAAATGAACGCCGACAGAACAGAGGTGAGAGAGACAGGCGAGGGGAAACAGGGAAAAGAGGCAAGCGGGGGAAAAGAGAGAGTCCAGGGAAAAGAGACACGACTGGGAAGAGACAGTGAAAAGAGAGAGTTGAGGAATGAGAGGGAAAAGAGAGGGGCGAGTGAAAGCGGGAAAATGAGACACCGAGTGAAGAGAGGTGACAGACACAGGAGAGGGGAAAGAGGGGGAAGAGACAAGCGGGGGAAAAGAGAGAGTCCAGGGAAAAGAGAAAGGACAGGGAAGAGAGAGGGAAAAGAGGGTGTGGAGGAAAGGGAGGGAATAGAGGAAGGCGAGTGAAAGCGGGAAAAATGAACGCCGAGAGAACAGATGTGAGAGAGACAGGCGACGGGAAACAGGGAAAAGAGCAAAGCGGTGGAAAAGAGACCGTCCAGGGAAAAGAGACACGACTGGGAAGAGACAGTGAAAAGAGAGAGTTGAGGAATGAGAGGGAAAAGAGAGGGGCGAGTGAAAGCGGGAAAATGAGACACCGAGTGAAGAGAGGTGACAGACACAGGAGAGGGGAAAGAGGGGGAAGAGACAAGCGGGGGGGAAAGAGAGAGTCCAGGGAAAAGAGACAGGACAGGGAAGAGAGAGGGAAAAGAGGGAGTGGAGGAAAGGGAGGGAATAGAGGAAGGCGAGTGGAAGCGGGAAAAATGAACGCCGAGAGAACAGAGGTGAGACAGGCAAGGGGAAACAGGGAAAAGAGAAAAGCGGGGGAAAAGAGAGAGTCCAGGGAAAAGAGACACGACTGGGAAGAGACAGTGAAAAGAGAGAGTTGAGGAATGAGAGGGAAAAGAGAGGGGCGAGTGAAAGCGGGAAAATGAGACACCGAGTGAAGAGAGGTGACAGACACAGGAGAGGGGAAAGAGGGGGAAGAGACAAGCGGGGGAAAAGAGAGAGCCCAGGGAAAAGAGACAGGACAGGGAAGAGAGAGGGAAAAGAGGGAGTGGTGGAAAGGGAGGGAATAGAGGAAGGCGAGTGAAAGCAGGAAAAATGAACGCCGACAGAACAGAGGTGAGAGAGACAGGCGAGGGGAAACAGGGAAAAGAGGCAAGCGGGGGAAAAGAGAGAGTCCAGGGAAAAGAGACACGACTGGGAAGAGACAGTGAAAAGAGAGAGTTGAGGAATGAGAGGGAAAAGAGAGGGGCGAGTGAAAGCGGGAAAATGAGACACCGAGTGAAGAGAGGTGACAGACACAGGAGAGGGGAAAGAGGGGGAAGAGACAAGCGGGGGAAAAGAGAGAGTCCAGGGAAAAGAGACAGGACAGGGAAGAGAGAGGGAAAAGAGGGAGTGGTGGAAAGGGAGGGAATAGAGGAAGGCGAGTGAAAGCGGGAAAAATGAACGCCGAGAGAACAGAGGTGAGAGAGACAGGCGAGGGGAAACAGGGAAAAGAGAAAAGCGGGGGAAAAGAGAGAGTCCAGGGAAAAGAGACACGACTGGGAAGAGAGAGTGAAAAGAGAGAGTTGAGGAATGAGAGGGAAAAGAGAGGGGCGAGTGAAAGCGGGAAAATGAGACACCGAGTGAAGAGAGGTGACAGACACAGGAGAGGGGAAAGAGGGGGAAGAGACAAGCGGGGGAAAAGAGAGAGTCCAGGGAAAAGAGACAGGACAGGGAAGAGAGAGGGAAAAGAGGGAGTGGTGGAAAGGGAGGGAATAGAGGAAGGCGAGTGAAAGCGGGAAAAATGAACGCCGAGAGAACAGAGGTGAGAGAGACAGGCGAGGGGAAACAGGGAAAAGAGAAAAGCGGGGGGAAAGAGAGAGCCCAGGGAAAAGAGACAGGACAGGGAAGAGAGAGGGAAAAGAGGGAGTGGAGGAAAGGGAGGGAATAGAGGAAGGCGAGTGGAAGCGGGAAAAATGAACGCCGAGAGAACAGAGGTGAGAGAGACAGGCAAGGGGAAACAGGGAAAAGAGGCAAGCGGGGGAAAAGAGAGAGTCCAGGGAAAAGAGACACGACTGGGAAGAGACAGTGAAAAGAGAGAGTTGAGGAATGAGAGGGAAAAGAGAGGGGCGAGTGAAAGCGGGAAAATGAGACACCGAGTGAAGAGAGGTGACAGACACAGGAGAGGGGAAAGAGGGGGAAGAGACAAGCGGGGGGAAAGAGAGGCCAGGGAAAAGAGACAGGACAGGGAGGAGAGAGGGAAAAGAGGGAGTGGAGGAAAGGGAGGGAATAGAGGAAGGCGAGTGGAAGCGGGAAAAATGAACGCCGAGAGAACAGAGGTGAGAGAGACAGGCGAGGGGAAACAGGGAAAAGAGGCAAGCGGGGGAAAAGAGAGAGTCCAGGGAAAAGAGACACGACTGGGAAGAGACAGTGAAAAGAGAGAGTTGAGGAATGAGAGGGAAAAGAGAGGGGCGAGTGAAAGCGGGAAAATGAGACACCGAGTGAAGAGAGGTGACAGACACAGGAGAGGGGAAAGAGGGGGAAGAGACAAGCGGGGGAAAAGAGAGAGTCCAGGGAAAAGAGACAGGACAGGGAAGAGAGAGGGAAAAGAGGGAGTGGTGGAAAGGGAGGGAATAGAGGAAGGCGAGTGAAAGCAGGAAAAATGAACGCCGACAGAACAGAGGTGAGAGAGACAGGCGAGGGGAAACAGGGAAAAGAGGCAAGCGGGGGAAAAGAGAGAGTCCAGGGAAAAGAGACACGACTGGGAAGAGACAGTGAAAAGAGAGAGTTGAGGAATGAGAGGGAAAAGAGAGGGGCGAGTGAAAGCGGGAAAATGAGACACCGAGTGAAGAGAGGTGACAGACACAGGAGAGGGGAAAGAGGGGGAAGAGACAAGCGGGGGAAAAGAGAGAGTCCAGGGAAAAGAGAAAGGACAGGGAAGAGAGAGGGAAAAGAGGGTGTGGAGGAAAGGGAGGGAATAGAGGAAGGCGAGTGAAAGCGGGAAAAATGAACGCCGAGAGAACAGATGTGAGAGAGACAGGCGACGGGAAACAGGGAAAAGAGCAAAGCGGGGGAAAAGAGACCGTCCAGGGAAAAGAGACACGACTGGGAAGAGACAGTGAAAAGAGAGAGTTGATGAATGAGAGGGAAAAGAGAGGGGCGAGTGAAAGCGGGAAAATGAGACACCGAGTGAAGAGAGGTGACAGACACAGGAGAGGGGAAAGAGGGGGAAGAGACAAGCGGGGGGAAAGAGAGAGCCCAGGGAAAAGAGACAGGACAGGGAAGAGAGAGGGAAAAGAGGGAGTGGAGGAAAGGGAGGGAATAGAGGAAGGCGAGTGAAAGAGGGGGAAATGAACGCCGAGAGAACAGAGGTGAGAGAGACAGGCGAGGGGAAACAGGGAAAATAGACAAGCGGGGGAAAAGAGAGAGTCCAGGGAAAAGAGACAGGACAGGGAAGAGAGAGGGCAAAGAATGTGTCCAGGGAAAAGAGACACGACTGGGAAGAGACAGTGAAAAGAGGGAGTTGAGGAATGAGAGGGAAAAGAGAGGGGCGAGTGAAAGCGGGAAATTGAGACACCGAGTGAAGAGAGGTGACAGACACAGGAGAGGGGAAAGAGGGGGAAGAGACAAGCGGGGGGAAAGAGAGAGCCCAGGGAAAAGAGACAGGACAGGGAAGAGAGAGGGAAAAGAGGGAGTGGAGGAAAGGGAGGGAATAGAGGAAGGCGAGTGGAAGCGGGAAAAATGAACGCCGAGAGAACAGAGGTGAGAGAGACAGGCGAGGGGAAACAGGGAAAAGAGGCAAGCGGGGGAAAAGAGAGAGTCCAGGGAAAAGAGACAGGACAGGGAAGAGAGAGGGAAAAGAGGGAGTGGAGGAAAGGGAGGGAATAGAGGAAGGCGAGTGGAAGCGGGAAAAATGAACGCCGAGAGAACAGAGGTGAGAGAGACAGGCAAGGGGAAACAGGGAAAAGAGAAAAGCGGGGGAAAAGAGAGAGTCCAGGGAAAAGAGACACGACTGGGAACAGACAGTGAAAAGAGAGAGTTGAGGAATGAGAGGGAAAAGAGAGGGGCGAGTGAAAGCGGGAAAATGAGACACCGAGTGAAGAGAGGTGACAGACACAGGAGAGGGGAAAGAGGGGGAAGAGACAAGCGGGGGGAAAGAGAGGCCAGGGAAAAGAGACAGGACAGGGAGGAGAGAGGGAAAAGAGGGAGTGGAGGAAAGGGAGGGAATAGAGGAAGGCGAGTGGAAGCGGGAAAAATGAACGCCGAGAGAACAGAGGTGAGAGAGACAGGCGAGGGGAAACAGGGAAAAGAGGCAAGCGGGGGAAAAGAGAGAGTCCAGGGAAAAGAGACAGGACAGGGAAGAGAGAGGGAAAAGAGGGAGTGGTGGAAAGGGAGGGAATAGAGGAAGGCGAGTGAAAGCAGGAAAAATGAACGCCGACAGAACAGAGGTGAGAGAGACAGGCGAGGGGAAACAGGGAAAAGAGGCAAGCGGGGGAAAAGAGAGAGTCCAGGGAAAAGAGACACGACTGGGAAGAGACAGTGAAAAGAGAGAGTTGAGGAATGAGAGGGAAAAGAGAGGGGCGAGTGAAAGCGGGAAAATGAGACACCGAGTGAAGAGAGGTGACAGACACAGGAGAGGGGAAAGAGGGGGAAGAGACAAGCGGGGGAAAAGAGAGAGTCCAGGGAAAAGAGAAAGGACAGGGAAGAGAGAGGGAAAAGAGGGTGTGGAGGAAAGGGAGGGAATAGAGGAAGGCGAGTGAAAGCGGGAAAAATGAACGCCGAGAGAACAGATGTGAGAGAGACAGGCGACGGGAAACAGGGAAAAGAGCAAAGCGGGGGAAAAGAGACCGTCCAGGGAAAAGAGACACGACTGGGAAGAGACAGTGAAAAGAGAGAGTTGATGAATGAGAGGGAAAAGAGAGGGGCGAGTGAAAGCGGGAAAATGAGACACCGAGTGAAGAGAGGTGACAGACACAGGAGAGGGGAAAGAGGGGGAAGAGACAAGCGGGGGGAAAGAGAGAGCCCAGGGAAAAGAGACAGGACAGGGAAGAGAGAGGGAAAAGAGGGAGTGGAGGAAAGGGAGGGAATAGAGGAAGGCGAGTGAAAGAGGGGGAAATGAACGCCGAGAGAACAGAGGTGAGAGAGACAGGCGAGGGGAAACAGGGAAAAGAGGCAAGCGGGGGAAAAGAGAGAGTCCAGGGAAAAGAGACACGACTGGGAAGAGACAGTGAAAAGAGAGAGTTGAGGAATGAGAGGGAAAAGAGAGGGGCGAGTGAAAGCGGGAAAATGAGACACCGAGTGAAGAGAGGTGACAGACACAGGAGAGGGGAAAGAGGGGGAAGAGACAAGCGGGGGAAAAGAGAGAGTCCAGGGAAAAGAGACAGGACAGGGAAGAGAGAGGGAAAAGAGGGAGTGGTGGAAAGGGAGGGAATAGAGGAAGGCGAGTGAAAGCAGGAAAAATGAACGCCGACAGAACAGAGGTGAGAGAGACAGGCGAGGGGAAACAGGGAAAAGAGGCAAGCGGGGGAAAAGAGAGAGTCCAGGGAAAAGAGACACGACTGGGAAGAGACAGTGAAAAGAGAGAGTTGAGGAATGAGAGGGAAAAGAGAGGGGCGAGTGAAAGCGGGAAAATGAGACACCGAGTGAAGAGAGGTGACAGACACAGGAGAGGGGAAAGAGGGGGAAGAGACAAGCGGGGGAAAAGAGAGAGTCCAGGGAAAAGAGAAAGGACAGGGAAGAGAGAGGGAAAAGAGGGTGTGGAGGAAAGGGAGGGAATAGAGGAAGGCGAGTGAAAGCGGGAAAAATGAACGCCGAGAGAACAGATGTGAGAGAGACAGGCGAGGGGAAACAGGGAAAATAGACAAGCGGGGGAAAAGAGAGAGTCCAGGGAAAAGAGACAGGACAGGGAAGAGAGAGGGCAAAGAATGTGTCCAGGGAAAAGAGACACGACTGGGAAGAGACAGTGAAAAGAGGGAGTTGAGGAATGAGAGGGAAAAGAGAGGGGCGAGTGAAAGCGGGAAATTGAGACACCGAGTGAAGAGAGGTGACAGACACAGGAGAGGGGAAAGAGGGGGAAGAGACAAGCGGGGGGAAAGAGAGAGCCCAGGGAAAAGAGACAGGACAGGGAAGAGAGAGGGAAAAGAGGGAGTGGAGGAAAGGGAGGGAATAGAGGAAGGCGAGTGGAAGCGGGAAAAATGAACGCCGAGAGAACAGAGGTGAGAGAGACAGGCGAGGGGAAACAGGGAAAAGAGGCAAGCGGGGGAAAAGAGAGAGTCCAGGGAAAAGAGACAGGACAGGGAAGAGAGAGGGAAAAGAGGGAGTGGAGGAAAGGGAGGGAATAGAGGAAGGCGAGTGGAAGCGGGAAAAATGAACGCCGAGAGAACAGAGGTGAGAGAGACAGGCAAGGGGAAACAGGGAAAAGAGAAAAGCGGGGGAAAAGAGAGAGTCCAGGGAAAAGAGACACGACTGGGAACAGACAGTGAAAAGAGAGAGTTGAGGAATGAGAGGGAAAAGAGAGGGGCGAGTGAAAGCGGGAAAATGAGACACCGAGTGAAGAGAGGTGACAGACACAGGAGAGGGGAAAGAGGGGGAAGAGACAAGCGGGGGGAAAGAGAGGCCAGGGAAAAGAGACAGGACAGGGAGGAGAGAGGGAAAAGAGGGAGTGGAGGAAAGGGAGGGAATAGAGGAAGGCGAGTGGAAGCGGGAAAAATGAACGCCGAGAGAACAGAGGTGAGAGAGACAGGCGAGGGGAAACAGGGAAAAGAGGCAAGCGGGGGAAAAGAGAGAGTCCAGGGAAAAGAGACAGGACAGGGAAGAGAGAGGGAAAAGAGGGAGTGGTGGAAAGGGAGGGAATAGAGGAAGGCGAGTGAAAGCAGGAAAAATGAACGCCGACAGAACAGAGGTGAGAGAGACAGGCGAGGGGAAACAGGGAAAAGAGGCAAGCGGGGGAAAAGAGAGAGTCCAGGGAAAAGAGACACGACTGGGAAGAGACAGTGAAAAGAGAGAGTTGAGGAATGAGAGGGAAAAGAGAGGGGCGAGTGAAAGCGGGAAAATGAGACACCGAGTGAAGAGAGGTGACAGACACAGGAGAGGGGAAAGAGGGGGAAGAGACAAGCGGGGGAAAAGAGAGAGTCCAGGGAAAAGAGAAAGGACAGGGAAGAGAGAGGGAAAAGAGGGTGTGGAGGAAAGGGAGGGAATAGAGGAAGGCGAGTGAAAGCGGGAAAAATGAACGCCGAGAGAACAGATGTGAGAGAGACAGGCGACGGGAAACAGGGAAAAGAGCAAAGCGGGGGAAAAGAGACCGTCCAGGGAAAAGAGACACGACTGGGAAGAGACAGTGAAAAGAGAGAGTTGATGAATGAGAGGGAAAAGAGAGGGGCGAGTGAAAGCGGGAAAATGAGACACCGAGTGAAGAGAGGTGACAGACACAGGAGAGGGGAAAGAGGGGGAAGAGACAAGCGGGGGGAAAGAGAGAGCCCAGGGAAAAGAGACAGGACAGGGAAGAGAGAGGGAAAAGAGGGAGTGGAGGAAAGGGAGGGAATAGAGGAAGGCGAGTGAAAGAGGGGGAAATGAACGCCGAGAGAACAGATGTGAGAGAGACAGGCGAGGGGAAACAGGGAAAATAGACAAGCGGGGGAAAAGAGAGAGTCCAGGGAAAAGAGACAGGACAGGGAAGAGAGAGGGCAAAGAATGTGTCCAGGGAAAAGAGACACGACTGGGAAGAGACAGTGAAAAGAGGGAGTTGAGGAATGAGAGGGAAAAGAGAGGGGCGAGTGAAAGCGGGAAATTGAGACACCGAGTGAAGAGAGGTGACAGACACAGGAGAGGGGAAAGAGGGGGAAGAGACAAGCGGGGGGAAAGAGAGAGCCCAGGGAAAAGAGACAGGACAGGGAAGAGAGAGGGAAAAGAGGGAGTGGAGGAAAGGGAGGGAATAGAGGAAGGCGAGTGGAAGCGGGAAAAATGAACGCCGAGAGAACAGAGGTGAGAGAGACAGGCAAGGGGAAACAGGGAAAAGAGAAAAGCGGGGGAAAAGAGAGAGTCCAGGGAAAAGAGACACGACTGGGAACAGACAGTGAAAAGAGAGAGTTGAGGAATGAGAGGGAAAAGAGAGGGGCGAGTGAAAGCGGGAAAATGAGACACCGAGTGAAGAGAGGTGACAGACACAGGAGAGGGGAAAGAGGGGGAAGAGACAAGCGGGGGGAAAGAGAGGCCAGGGAAAAGAGACAGGACAGGGAGGAGAGAGGGAAAAGAGGGAGTGGAGGAAAGGGAGGGAATAGAGGAAGGCGAGTGGAAGCGGGAAAAATGAACGCCGAGAGAACAGAGGTGAGAGAGACAGGCGAGGGGAAACAGGGAAAAGAGGCAAGCGGGGGAAAAGAGAGAGTCCAGGGAAAAGAGACAGGACAGGGAAGAGAGAGGGAAAAGAGGGAGTGGTGGAAAGGGAGGGAATAGAGGAAGGCGAGTGAAAGCAGGAAAAATGAACGCCGACAGAACAGAGGTGAGAGAGACAGGCGAGGGGAAACAGGGAAAAGAGGCAAGCGGGGGAAAAGAGAGAGTCCAGGGAAAAGAGACACGACTGGGAAGAGACAGTGAAAAGAGAGAGTTGAGGAATGAGAGGGAAAAGAGAGGGGCGAGTGAAAGCGGGAAAATGAGACACCGAGTGAAGAGAGGTGACAGACACAGGAGAGGGGAAAGAGGGGGAAGAGACAAGCGGGGGAAAAGAGAGAGTCCAGGGAAAAGAGAAAGGACAGGGAAGAGAGAGGGAAAAGAGGGTGTGGAGGAAAGGGAGGGAATAGAGGAAGGCGAGTGAAAGCGGGAAAAATGAACGCCGAGAGAACAGATGTGAGAGAGACAGGCGACGGGAAACAGGGAAAAGAGCAAAGCGGGGGAAAAGAGACCGTCCAGGGAAAAGAGACACGACTGGGAAGAGACAGTGAAAAGAGAGAGTTGATGAATGAGAGGGAAAAGAGAGGGGCGAGTGAAAGCGGGAAAATGAGACACCGAGTGAAGAGAGGTGACAGACACAGGAGAGGGGAAAGAGGGGGAAGAGACAAGCGGGGGAAAAGAGAGAGTCCAGGGAAAAGAGACAGGACAGGGAAGAGAGAGGGAAAAGAGGGAGTGGTGGAAAGGGAGGGAATAGAGGAAGGCGAGTGAAAGCGGGAAAAATGAACGCCGAGAGAACAGAGGTGAGAGAGACAGGCGAGGGGAAACAGGGAAAAGAGAAAAGCGGGGGAAAAGAGAGAGTCCAGGGAAAAGAGACAGGACAGGGAAGAGAGAGTGAAAAGAGAGAGTTGAGGAATGAGAGGGAAAAGAGAGGGGCGAGTGAAAGCGGGAAAATGAGACACCGAGTGAAGAGAGGTGACAGACACAGGAGAGGGGAAAGAGGGGGAAGAGACAAGCGGGGGAAAAGAGAGAGTCCAGGGAAAAGAGACAGGACAGGGAAGAGAGAGGGAAAAGAGGGAGTGGTGGAAAGGGAGGGAATAGAGGAAGGCGAGTGAAAGCGGGAAAAATGAACGCCGAGAGAACAGAGGTGAGAGAGACAGGCGAGGGGAAACAGGGAAAAGAGAAAAGCGGGGGGAAAGAGAGAGCCCAGGGAAAAGAGACAGGACAGGGAAGAGAGAGGGAAAAGAGGGAGTGGAGGAAAGGGAGGGAATAGAGGAAGGCGAGTGGAAGCGGGAAAAATGAACGCCGAGAGAACAGAGGTGAGAGAGACAGGCAAGGGGAAACAGGGAAAAGAGAAAAGCGGGGGAAAAGAGAGAGTCCAGGGAAAAGAGACACGACTGGGAAGAGACAGTGAAAAGAGAGAGTTGAGGAATGAGAGGGAAAAGAGAGGGGCGAGTGAAAGCGGGAAAATGAGACACCGAGTGAAGAGAGGTGACAGACACAGGAGAGGGGAAAGAGGGGGAAGAGACAAGCGGGGGGAAAGAGAGGCCAGGGAAAAGAGACAGGACAGGGAGGAGAGAGGGAAAAGAGGGAGTGGAGGAAAGGGAGGGAATAGAGGAAGGCGAGTGGAAGCGGGAAAAATGAACGCCGAGAGAACAGAGGTGAGAGAGACAGGCGAGGGGAAACAGGGAAAAGAGGCAAGCGGGGGAAAAGAGAGAGTCCAGGGAAAAGAGACACGACTGGGAAGAGACAGTGAAAAGAGAGAGTTGAGGAATGAGAGGGAAAAGAGAGGGGCGAGTGAAAGCGGGAAAATGAGACACCGAGTGAAGAGAGGTGACAGACACAGGAGAGGGGAAAGAGGGGGAAGAGACAAGCGGGGGAAAAGAGAGAGTCCAGGGAAAAGAGACAGGACAGGGAAGAGAGAGGGAAAAGAGGGAGTGGTGGAAAGGGAGGGAATAGAGGAAGGCGAGTGAAAGCAGGAAAAATGAACGCCGACAGAACAGAGGTGAGAGAGACAGGCGAGGGGAAACAGGGAAAAGAGGCAAGCGGGGGAAAAGAGAGAGTCCAGGGAAAAGAGACACGACTGGGAAGAGACAGTGAAAAGAGAGAGTTGAGGAATGAGAGGGAAAAGAGAGGGGCGAGTGAAAGCGGGAAAATGAGACACCGAGTGAAGAGAGGTGACAGACACAGGAGAGGGGAAAGAGGGGGAAGAGACAAGCGGGGGAAAAGAGAGAGTCCAGGGAAAAGAGAAAGGACAGGGAAGAGAGAGGGAAAAGAGGGTGTGGAGGAAAGGGAGGGAATAGAGGAAGGCGAGTGAAAGCGGGAAAAATGAACGCCGAGAGAACAGATGTGACAGAGACAGGCGACGGGAAACAGGGAAAAGAGCAAAGCGGGGGAAAAGAGACCGTCCAGGGAAAAGAGACACGACTGGGAAGAGACAGTGAAAAGAGAGAGTTGATGAATGAGAGGGAAAAGAGAGGGGCGAGTGAAAGCGGGAAAATGAGACACCGAGTGAAGAGAGGTGACAGACACAGGAGAGGGGAAAGAGGGGGAAGAGACAAGCGGGGGGAAAGAGAGAGTCCAGGGAAAAGAGACAGGACAGGGAAGAGAGAGGGAAAAGAGGGAGTGGAGGAAAGGGAGGGAATAGAGGAAGGCGAGTGGAAGCGGGAAAAATGAACGCCGAGAGAACAGAGGTGAGACAGGCAAGGGGAAACAGGGAAAAGAGAAAAGCGGGGGAAAAGAGAGAGTCCAGGGAAAAGAGACAGGACAGGGAAGAGACAGTGAAAAGAGAGAGTTGAGGAATGAGAGGGAAAAGAGAGGGGCGAGTGAAAGCGGGAAAATGAGACACCGAGTGAAGAGAGGTGACAGACACAGGAGAGGGGAAAGAGGGGGAAGAGACAAGCGGGGGAAAAGAGAGAGCCCAGGGAAAAGAGACAGGACAGGGAAGAGAGAGGGAAAAGAGGGAGTGGAGGGAAGGGAGGGAATAGAGGAAGGCGAGTGAAAGCAGGAAAAATGAACGCCGACAGAACAGAGGTGAGAGAGACAGGCGAGGGGAAACAGGGAAAAGAGACAAGCCGGGGAAAAGAGATTATCCAGGGAAAAGAGACACGACTGGGAAGAGACAGTGAAAAGAGAAAGTTGAGTAATGAGAGGGAAAAGAGAGGGGCGAGTGAAAGCGGGAAAATGAGACACCGAGTGAAGAGAGGTGACAGACACAGGAGAGGGGAAAGAGGGGGAAGAGACAAGCGGGGGAAAAGAGAGAGTCCAGGGAAAAGAGACAGGACAGGGAAGAGAGAGGGAAAAGAGGGAGTGGTGGAAAGGGAGGGAATAGAGGAAGGCGAGTGAAAGCGGGAAAAATGAACGCCGAGAGAACAGAGGTGAGAGAGACAGGCGAGGGGAAACAGGGAAAAGAGAAAAGCGGGGGGAAAGAGAGAGCCCAGGGAAAAGAGACAGGACAGGGAAGAGAGAGGGAAAAGAGGGAGTGGAGGAAAGGGAGGGAATAGAGGAAGGCGAGTGAAAGAGGGGGAAATGAACGCCGAGAGAACAGAGGTGAGAGAGACAGGCGAGGGGAAACAGGGAAAATAGACAAGCGGGGGAAAAGAGAGAGTCCAGGGAAAAGAGACAGGACAGGGAAGAGAGAGGGAAAAGAGGGAGTGGAGGAAAGGGAGGGAATAGAGGAAGGCGAGTGGAAGCGGGAAAAAATGAACGCCGAGAGAACAGAGGTGAGAGAGACGTGCAAGGGGAAACAGGGAAAAGAGAAAAGCGGGGGAAAAGAGAGAGTCCAGGGAAAAGAGACACGACTGGGAAGAGACAGTGAAAAGAGAGAGTTGATGAATGAGAGGGAAAAGAGAGGGGCGAGTGAAAGCGGGAAAATGAGACACCGAGTGAAGAGAGGTGACAGACACAGGAGAGGGGAAAGAGGGGGAAGAGACAAGCGGGGGAAAAGAGAGAGTCCAGGGAAAAGAGACAGGACAGGGAAGAGAGAGGGAAAAGAGGGAGTGGTGGAAAGGGAGGGAATAGAGGAAGGCGAGTGAAAGCAGGAAAAATGAACGCCGACAGAACAGAGGTGAGAGAGACAGGCGAGGGGAAACAGGGAAAAGAGGCAAGCGGGGGAAAAGAGAGAGTCCAGGGAAAAGAGACACGACTGGGAAGAGACAGTGAAAAGAGAGAGTTGAGGAATGAGAGGGAAAAGAGAGGGGCGAGTGAAAGCGGGAAAATGAGACACCGAGTGAAGAGAGGTGACAGACACAGGAGAGGGGAAAGAGGGGGAAGAGACAAGCGGGGGAAAAGAGAGAGTCCAGGGAAAAGAGAAAGGACAGGGAAGAGAGAGGGAAAAGAGGGTGTGGAGGAAAGGGAGGGAATAGAGGAAGGCGAGTGAAAGCGGGAAAAATGAACGCCGAGAGAACAGATGTGAGAGAGACAGGCGACGGGAAACAGGGAAAAGAGCAAAGCGGGGGAAAAGAGACCGTCCAGGGAAAAGAGACACGACTGGGAAGAGACAGTGAAAAGAGAGAGTTGATGAATGAGAGGGAAAAGAGAGGGGCGAGTGAAAGCGGGAAAATGAGACACCGAGTGAAGAGAGGTGACAGACACAGGAGAGGGGAAAGAGGGGGAAGAGACAAGCGGGGGGAAAGAGAGAGTCCAGGGAAAAGAGACAGGACAGGGAAGAGAGAGGGAAAAGAGGGAGTGGAGGAAAGGGAGGGAATAGAGGAAGGCGAGTGGAAGCGGGAAAAATGAACGCCGAGAGAACAGAGGTGAGACAGGCAAGGGGAAACAGGGAAAAGAGAAAAGCGGGGGAAAAGAGAGAGTCCAGGGAAAAGAGACACGACTGGGAAGAGACAGTGAAAAGAGAGAGTTGAGGAATGAGAGGGAAAAGAGAGGGGCGAGTGAAAGCGGGAAAATGAGACACCGAGTGAAGAGAGGTGACAGACACAGGAGAGGGGAAAGAGGGGGAAGAGACAAGCGGGGGAAAAGAGAGAGTCCAGGGAAAAGAGAAAGGACAGGGAAGAGAGAGGGAAAAGAGGGTGTGGAGGAAAGGGAGGGAATAGAGGAAGGCGAGTGAAAGCGGGAAAAATGAACGCTGAGAGAACAGAGGTGAGAGAGACAGGCGAGGGGAAACAGGGAAAAGAGACAAGCGGGGGGAAAGAGAGAGTCCAGGGAAAAGAGACAGGACAGGGAAGAGAGAGGGAAAAGAGGGAGTGGAGGGAAGGGAGGGAATAGAGGAAGGCGAGTGGAAGCGGGAAAAATGAACGCCGAGAGAACAGAGGTGAGACAGGCAAGGGGAAACAGGGAAAAGAGAAAAGCGGGGGAAAAGAGAGAGTCCAGGGAAAAGAGACACGACTGGGAAGAGACAGTGAAAAGAGAGAGTTGAGGAATGAGAGGGAAAAGAGAGGGGCGAGTGAAAGTGGGAAATTGAGACACCGAGTGAAGAGAGGTGACAGACACAGGAGAGGGGAAAGAGGGGGAAGAGACAAGCGGGGGAAAAGAGAGAGTCCAGGGAAAAGAGAAAGGACAGGGAAGAGAGAGGGAAAAGAGGGTGTGGAGGAAAGGGAGGGAATAGAGGAAGGCGAGTGAAAGCGGGAAAAATGAACGCTGAGAGAACAGAGGTGAGAGAGACAGGCGAGGGGAAACAGGGAAAAGAGGCAAGCGGGGGGAAAGAGAGAGTCCAGGGAAAAGAGACAGGACAGGGAAGAGAGAGGGAAAAGAGGGAGTGGAGGGAAGGGAGGGAATAGAGGAAGGCGAGTGGAAGCGGGAAAAATGAACGCCGAGAGAACAGAGGTGAGAGAGACAGGCGAGGGGAAACAGGGAAAAGAGGCAAGCGGGGGAAAAGAGAGAGTCCAGGGAAAAGAGACAGGACAGCGAAGAGAGAGGGAAAAGAGGGAGTGGAGGAAAGGGAGGGAATAGAGGAAGGCGAGTGGAAGCGGGAAAAATGAACGCCGAGAGAACAGAGGTGAGAGAGACAGGCGAGGGGAAACAGGGAAAAGAGGCAAGCGGGGGAAAAGAGAGAGTCCAGGGAAAAGAGACAGGACAGCGAAGAGAGAGGGAAAAGAATGTGTCCAGGGAAAAGAGACACGACTGGGAAGAGACAGTGAAAAGAGAGAGTTGAGGAATGAGAGGGAAAAGAGAGGGGCGAGTGAGAGTGGGAAATTGAGACACCGAGTGAAGAGAGGTGACAGACACAGGAGAGGAGAAAGAGGCGGAAGAGACAAGCGGGGGAAAAGAGAGAGTCCAGGGAAAAGAGAAAGGACAGGGAAGAGAGAGGGAAAAGAGGGTGTGGAGGAAAGGGAGGGAATAGAGGAAGGCGAGTGAAAGCGGGAAAAATGAACGCTGAGAGAACAGAGGTGAGGGAGACAGGCGAGGGGAAACAGGGAAAAGAGACAAGCGGGGGGAAAGAGAGAGTCCAGGGAAAAGAGACAGGACAGGGAAGAGAGAGGGAAAAGAGGGAGTGGAGGGAAGGAAGGGAATAGAGGAAGGCGAGTGGAAGCGGGAAAAATGAACGCCGAGAGAACAGAGGTGAGAGAGACAGGCGAGGGGAAACAGGGAAAAGAGGCAAGCGGGGGAAAAGAGAGAGTCCAGGGAAAAGAGACAGGACAGCGAAGAGAGAGGGAAAAGAATGTGTCCAGGGAAAAGAGACACGACTGGGAAGAGACAGTGAAAAGAGAGAGCTGAGGAATGAGAGGGAAAAGAGAGGGGCGAGTGAAAGCGGGAAAATGAGACACCGAGTGAAGAGAGGTGACAGACACAGGAGAGGGGAAAGAGGGGGAAGAGACAAGCCGGGGAAAAGAGAGAGTCCAGGGAAAAGAGACAGGACAGGGAAGAGAGAGGGAAAAGAGGGAGTGGAGGGAAGGGAGGGAATAGAGGAAGGCGAGTGAAAGCAGGAAAAATGAACGCCGACAGAACAGAGGTGAGAGAGACAGGCGAGGGGAAACAGGGAAAAGAGAAAAGCGGGGGAAAAGAGACTATCCAGGGAAAAGAGACACGACTGGGAAGAGACAGTGAAAAGAGAGAGTTGATGAATGAGAGGGAAAAGAGAGGGGCGAGTGAAAGTGGGAAATTGAGACACCGAGTGAAGAGAGGTGACAGACACAGGAGAGGAGAAAGAGGGGGAAGAGACAAGCGGGGGAAAAGAGAGAGTCCAGGGAAAAGAGAAAGGACAGGGAAGAGAGAGGGAAAAGAGGGTGTGGAGGAAAGGGAGGGAATAGAGGAAGGCGAGTGAAAGCGGGAAAAATGAACGCTGAGAGAACAGAGGTGAGAGAGACAGGCGAGGGGAAACAGGGAAAAGAGACAAGCGGGGGGAAAGAGAGAGTCCAGGGAAAAGAGACAGGACAGGGAAGAGAGAGGGAAAAGAGGGAGTGGAGGGAAGGGAGGGAATAGAGGAAGGCGAGTGGAAGCGGGAAAAATGAACGCCGAGAGAACAGAGGTGAGAGAGACAGGCGAGGGGAAACAGGGAAAAGAGGCAAGCGGGGGAAAAGAGAGAGTCCAGGGAAAAGAGACACGACTGGGAAGAGACAGTGAAAAGAGAGAGTTGAGGAATGAGAGGGAAAAGAGAGGGGCGAGTGAAAGCGGGAAAATGAGACACCGAGTGAAGAGAGGTGACAGACACAGGAGAGGGGAAAGAGGGGGAAGAGACAAGCGGGGGAAAAGAGAGAGTCCAGGGAAAAGAGACAGGACAGGGAAGAGAGAGGGAAAAGAGGGAGTGGTGGAAAGGGAGGGAATAGAGGAAGGCGAGTGAAAGCAGGAAAAATGAACGCCGACAGAACAGAGGTGAGAGAGACAGGCGAGGGGAAACAGGGAAAAGAGCAAAGCGGGGGAAAAGAGACCGTCCAGGGAAAAGAGACACGACTGGGAAGAGACAGTGAAAAGAGAGAGTTGATGAATGAGAGGGAAAAGAGAGGGGCGAGTGAAAGCGGGAAAATGAGACACCGAGTGAAGAGAGGTGACAGACACAGGAGAGGGGAAAGAGGGGGAAGAGACAAGCGGGGGGAAAGAGAGAGTCCAGGGAAAAGAGACAGGACAGGGAAGAGAGAGGGAAAAGAGGGAGTGGAGGAAAGGGAGGGAATAGAGGAAGGCGAGTGGAAGCGGGAAAAATGAACGCCGAGAGAACAGAGGTGAGACAGGCAAGGGGAAACAGGGAAAAGAGAAAAGCGGGGGAAAAGAGAGAGTCCAGGGAAAAGAGACACGACTGGGAAGAGACAGTGAAAAGAGAGAGTTGAGGAATGAGAGGGAAAAGAGAGGGGCGAGTGAAAGCGGGAAAATGAGACACCGAGTGAAGAGAGGTGACAGACACAGGAGAGGGGAAAGAGGGGGAAGAGACAAGCGGGGGAAAAGAGAGAGCCCAGGGAAAAGAGACAGGACAGGGAAGAGAGAGGGAAAAGAGGGAGTGGAGGGAAGGGAGGGAATAGAGGAAGGCGAGTGAAAGCAGGAAAAATGAACGCCGACAGAACAGAGGTGAGAGAGACAGGCGAGGGGAAACAGGGAAAAGAGACAAGCCGGGGAAAAGAGATTATCCAGGGAAAAGAGACACGACTGGGAAGAGACAGTGAAAAGAGAAAGTTGAGTAATGAGAGGGAAAAGAGAGGGGCGAGTGAAAGCGGGAAAATGAGACACCGAGTGAAGAGAGGTGACAGACACAGGAGAGGGGAAAGAGGGGGAAGAGAAAAGCGGGGGAAAAGAGAGAGTCCAGGGAAAAGAGACAGGACAGGGAAGAGAGAGGGAAAAGAGGGAGTGGTGGAAAGGGAGGGAATAGAGGAAGGCGAGTGAAAGCGGGAAAAATGAACGCCGAGAGAACAGAGGTGAGAGAGACAGGCGAGGGGAAACAGGGAAAAGAGAAAAGCGGGGGAAAAGAGAGAGTCCAGGGAAAAGAGACACGACTGGGAAGAGAGAGTGAAAAGAGAGAGTTGAGGAATGAGAGGGAAAAGAGAGGGGCGAGTGAAAGCGGGAAAATGAGACACCGAGTGAAGAGAGGTGACAGACACAGGAGAGGGGAAAGAGGGGGAAGAGACAAGCGGGGGGAAAGAGAGAGTCCAGGGAAAAGAGACAGGACAGGGAAGAGAGAGGGAAAAGAGGGAGTGGTGGAAAGGGAGGGAATAGAGGAAGGCGAGTGAAAGCGGGAAAAATGAACGCCGAGAGAACAGAGGTGAGAGAGACAGGCGAGGGGAAACAGGGAAAAGAGAAAAGCGGGGGGAAAGAGAGAGCCCAGGGAAAAGAGACAGGACAGGGAAGAGAGAGGGAAAAGAGGGAGTGGAGGAAAGGGAGGGAATAGAGGAAGGCGAGTGAAAGAGGGGGAAATGAACGCTGAGAGAACAGAGGTGAGAGAGACAGGCGAGGGGAAACAGGGAAAATAGACAAGCGGGGGAAAAGAGAGAGTCCAGGGAAAAGAGACAGGACAGGGAAGAGAGAGGGAAAAGAGGGAGTGGAGGAAAGGGAGGGAATAGAGGAAGGCGAGTGGAAGCGGGAAAAAATGAACGCCGAGAGAACAGAGGTGAGAGAGACGTGCAAGGGGAAACAGGGAAAAGAGAAAAGCGGGGGAAAAGAGAGAGTCCAGGGAAAAGAGACACGACTGGGAAGAGACAGTGAAAAGAGAGAGTTGATGAATGAGAGGGAAAAGAGAGGGGCGAGTGAAAGCGGGAAAATGAGACACCGAGTGAAGAGAGGTGACAGACACAGGAGAGGGGAAAGAGGGGGAAGAGACAAGCGGGGGAAAAGAGAGAGTCCAGGGAAAAGAGACAGGACAGGGAAGAGAGAGGGAAAAGAGGGAGTGGTGGAAAGGGAGGGAATAGAGGAAGGCGAGTGAAAGCAGGAAAAATGAACGCCGACAGAACAGAGGTGAGAGAGACAGGCGAGGGGAAACAGGGAAAAGAGGCAAGCGGGGGAAAAGAGAGAGTCCAGGGAAAAGAGACACGACTGGGAAGAGACAGTGAAAAGAGAGAGTTGAGGAATGAGAGGGAAAAGAGAGGGGCGAGTGAAAGCGGGAAAATGAGACACCGAGTGAAGAGAGGTGACAGACACAGGAGAGGGGAAAGAGGGGGAAGAGACAAGCGGGGGAAAAGAGAGAGTCCAGGGAAAAGAGAAAGGACAGGGAAGAGAGAGGGAAAAGAGGGTGTGGAGGAAAGGGAGGGAATAGAGGAAGGCGAGTGAAAGCGGGAAAAATGAACGCCGAGAGAACAGATGTGAGAGAGACAGGCGACGGGAAACAGGGAAAAGAGCAAAGCGGGGGAAAAGAGACCGTCCAGGGAAAAGAGACACGACTGGGAAGAGACAGTGAAAAGAGAGAGTTGATGAATGAGAGGGAAAAGAGAGGGGCGAGTGAAAGCGGGAAAATGAGACACCGAGTGAAGAGAGGTGACAGACACAGGAGAGGGGAAAGAGGGGGAAGAGACAAGCGGGGGGAAAGAGAGAGTCCAGGGAAAAGAGACAGGACAGGGAAGAGAGAGGGAAAAGAGGGAGTGGTGGAAAGGGAGGGAATAGAGGAAGGCGAGTGAAAGCAGGAAAAATGAACGCCGACAGAACAGAGGTGAGAGAGACAGGCGAGGGGAAACAGGGAAAAGAGAAAAGCGGGGGAAAAGAGAGAGTCCAGGGAAAAGAGACACGACTGGGAAGAGACAGTGAAAAGAGAGAGTTGAGGAATGAGAGGGAAAAGAGAGGGGCGAGTGAAAGCGGGAAAATGAGACACCGAGTGAAGAGAGGTGACAGACACAGGAGAGGGGAAAGAGGGGGAAGAGACAAGCGGGGGAAAAGAGAGAGTCCAGGGAAAAGAGAAAGGACAGGGAAGAGAGAGGGAAAAGAGGGTGTGGAGGAAAGGGAGGGAATAGAGGAAGGCGAGTGAAAGCGGGAAAAATGAACGCCGAGAGAACAGATGTGAGAGAGACAGGCGACGGGAAACAGGGAAAAGAGCAAAGCGGGGGAAAAGAGACCGTCCAGGGAAAAGAGACACGACTGGGAAGAGACAGTGAAAAGAGAGAGTTGATGAATGAGAGGGAAAAGAGAGGGGCGAGTGAAAGCGGGAAAATGAGACACCGAGTGAAGAGAGGTGACAGACACAGGAGAGGGGAAAGAGGGGGAAGAGACAAGCGGGGGGAAAGAGAGAGTCCAGGGAAAAGAGACAGGACAGGGAAGAGAGAGGGAAAAGAGGGAGTGGAGGAAAGGGAGGGAATAGAGGAAGGCGAGTGGAAGCGGGAAAAATGAACGCCGAGAGAACAGAGGTGAGACAGGCAAGGGGAAACAGGGAAAAGAGAAAAGCGGGGGAAAAGAGAGAGTCCAGGGAAAAGAGACACGACTGGGAAGAGACAGTGAAAAGAGAGAGTTGAGGAATGAGAGGGAAAAGAGAGGGGCGAGTGAAAGTGGGAAATTGAGACACCGAGTGAAGAGAGGTGACAGACACAGGAGAGGGGAAAGAGGGGGAAGAGACAAGCGGGGGAAAAGAGAGAGTCCAGGGAAAAGAGAAAGGACAGGGAAGAGAGAGGGAAAAGAGGGTGTGGAGGAAAGGGAGGGAATAGAGGAAGGCGAGTGGAAGCGGGAAAAATGAACGCTGAGAGAACAGAGGTGAGAGAGACAGGCGAGGGGAAACAGGGAAAAGAGACAAGCGGGGGGAAAGAGAGAGTCCAGGGAAAAGAGACAGGACAGGGAAGAGAGAGGGAAAAGAGGGAGTGGAGGGAAGGGAGGGAATAGAGGAAGGCGAGTGGAAGCGGGAAAAATGAACGCCGAGAGAACAGAGGTGAGAGAGACAAGCGAGGGGAAACAGGGAAAAGAGGCAAGCGGGGGAAAAGAGAGAGTCCAGGGAAAAGAGACAGGACAGCGAAGAGAGAGGGAAAAGAGGGAGTGGAGGAAAGGGAGGGAATAGAGGAAGGCGAGTGGAAGCGGGAAAAATGAACGCCGAGAGAACAGAGGTGAGAGAGACAGGCGAGGGGAAACAGGGAAAAGAGGCAAGCGGGGGAAAAGAGAGAGTCCAGGGAAAAGAGACAGGACAGCGAAGAGAGAGGGAAAAGAATGTGTCCAGGGAAAAGAGACACGACTGGGAAGAGACAGTGAAAAGAGAGAGTTGAGGAATGAGAGGGAAAAGAGAGGGGCGAGTGAGAGTGGGAAATTGAGACACCGAGTGAAGAGAGGTGACAGACACAGGAGAGGAGAAAGAGGCGGAAGAGACAAGCGGGGGAAAAGAGAGAGTCCAGGGAAAAGAGAAAGGACAGGGAAGAGAGAGGGAAAAGAGGGTGTGGAGGAAAGGGAGGGAATAGAGGAAGGCGAGTGAAAGCGGGAAAAATGAACGCTGAGAGAACAGAGGTGAGGGAGACAGGCGAGGGGAAACAGGGAAAAGAGACAAGCGGGGGGAAAGAGAGAGTCCAGGGAAAAGAGACAGGACAGGGAAGAGAGAGGGAAAAGAGGGAGTGGAGGAAAGGAAGGGAATAGAGGAAGGCGAGTGGAAGCGGGAAAAATGAACGCCGAGAGAACAGAGGTGAGAGAGACAGGCGAGGGGAAACAGGGAAAAGAGGCAAGCGGGGGAAAAGAGAGAGTCCAGGGAAAAGAGACAGGACAGCGAAGAGAGAGGGAAAAGAATGTGTCCAGGGAAAAGAGACACGACTGGGAAGAGACAGTGAAAAGAGAGAGCTGAGGAATGAGAGGGAAAAGAGAGGGGCGAGTGAAAGCGGGAAAATGAGACACCGAGTGAAGAGAGGTGACAGACACAGGAGAGGGGAAAGAGGGGGAAGAGACAAGCCGGGGAAAAGAGAGAGTCCAGGGAAAAGAGACAGGACAGGGAAGAGAGAGGGAAAAGAGGGAGTGGAGGGAAGGGAGGGAATAGAGGAAGGCGAGTGAAAGCAGGAAAAATGAACGCCGACAGAACAGAGGTGAGAGAGACAGGCGAGGGGAAACAGGGAAAAGAGAAAAGCGGGGGAAAAGAGACTATCCAGGGAAAAGAGACACGACTGGGAAGAGACAGTGAAAAGAGAGAGTTGAGGAATGAGAGGGAAAAGAGAGGGGCGAGTGAAAGCGGGAAAATGAGACACCGAGTGAAGAGAGGTGACAGACACAGGAGAGGGGAAAGAGGGGGAAGAGACAAGCGGGGGAAAAGAGAGAGTCCAGGGAAAAGAGAAAGGACAGGGAAGAGAGAGGGAAAAGAGGGTGTGGAGGAAAGGGAGGGAATAGAGGAAGGCGAGTGAAAGCGGGAAAAATGAACGCTGAGAGAACAGAGGTGAGAGAGACAGGCGAGGGGAAACAGGGAAAAGAGACAAGCGGGGGGAAAGAGAGAGTCCAGGGAAAAGAGACAGGACAGGGAAGAGAGAGGGAAAAGAGGGAGTGGAGGGAAGGGAGGGAATAGAGGAAGGCGAGTGGAAGCGGGAAAAATGAACGCCGAGAGAACAGAGGTGAGAGAGACAGGCGAGGGGAAACAGGGAAAAGAGGCAAGCGGGGGAAAAGAGAGAGTCCAGGGAAAAGAGACACGACTGGGAAGAGACAGTGAAAAGAGAGAGTTGAGGAATGAGAGGGAAAAGAGAGGGGCGAGTGAAAGCGGGAAAATGAGACACCGAGTGAAGAGAGGTGACAGACACAGGAGAGGGGAAAGAGGGGGAAGAGACAAGCGGGGGAAAAGAGAGAGTCCAGGGAAAAGAGACAGGACAGGGAAGAGAGAGGGAAATGAGGGAGTGGAGGGAAGGGAGGGAATAGAGGAAGGCGAGTGAAAGCAGGAAAAATGAACGCCGACAGAACAGAGGTGAGAGAGACAGGCGAGGGGAAACAGGGAAAAGAGACAAGCCGGGGAAAAGAGACTATCCAGGGAAAAGAGACACGACTGGGAAGAGACAGTGAAAAGAGAGAGTTGATGAATGAGAGGGAAAAGAGAGGGGCGAGTGAAAGCGGGAAAATGAGACACCGAGTGAAGAGAGGTGACAGACACAGGAGAGGGGAAAGAGGGGGAAGAGACAAGCGGGGGGAAAGAGAGAGTCCAGGGAAAAGAGACAGGACAGGGAAGAGAGAGGGAAAAGAGGGTGTGGTGGAAAGGGAGGGAATAGAGGAAGGCGAGTGAAAGCAGGAAAAATGAACGCCGAGAGAACAGAGGTGAGAGACACAGGCGAGGGGAAACAGGGAAAAGAGAAAAGCGGGGGAAAAGAGAGAGTCCAGGGAAAAGAGACACGACTGGGAAGAGACAGTGAAAAGAGAGAGTTGAGGAATGAGAGGGAAAAGAGAGGGGCGAGTGAAAGCGGGAAAATGAGACACCGAGTGAAGAGAGGTGACAGACACAGGAGAGGGGAAAGAGGGGGAAGAGACAAGCGGGGGGAAAGAGAGAGCCAAGGGAAAAGAGACAGGACAGGGAAGAGAGAGGGAAAAGAGGGTGTGGAGGAAAGGGAGGGAATAGAGGAAGGCGAGTGAAAGCGGGAAAAATGAACGCTGAGAGAACAGATGTGAGAGAGACAGGCGAGGGGAAACAGGGAAAAGAGACAAGCGGGGGAAAAGAGAGAGTCCAGGGAAAAGAGACAGGACAGGGAATAGAGAGGTAAAAGAGGGAGTGGAGGAAAGGGAGGGAATAGAGGAAGGCGAGTGGAAGCGGGAAAAATGAACGCCGAGAGAACAGAGGTGAGAGAGACAGGCGAGGGGAAACAGGGAAAAGAGAAAAGCGGGGGAAAAGAGAGAGTCCAGGGAAAAGAGACACGACTGGGAAGAGACAGTGAAAAGAGAGAGTTGAGTAATGAGAGGGAAAAGAGAGGGGCGAGTGAAAGCGGGAAAATGAGACACCGAGTGAAGAGAGGTGACAGACACAGGAGAGGGGAAAGAGGGGGAAGAGACAAGCGCGGGGAAAGAGAGAGCCCAGGGAAAAGAGACAGGACAGGGAAGAGAGAGGGAAAAGAGGGAGTGGAGGAAAGGGAGGGAATAGAGGAAGGCGAGTGAAAGAGGGGGAAATGAACGCCGAGAGAACAGAGGTGAGAGAGACAGGCGAGGGGAAACAGGGAAAAGAGACAAGCGAGGGAAAAGCTGGAAAAGAGGGAGTTGAGGGAAAGCAGGGGAAAGTGACTGGTGAGGGTAAAGAGGGAAGAGTTCATGGAGAATAGGCAAAAGAGGGAAAAGCGACAGGCAAGGGTAAAGAGAGAGGTGAGGAACGAGAAGGAAAAGAGAGAGGCGAGAGAAAGGGGGGAAATTAGACACCGAGTGAAGAGAGGTGACAGACACAGGAGAGGGGAAATAGGGGAAAGAGACAAGCAGTGGGAAAGAGGGAAAAGAGAGAGCCCAGGGAAAAGAGACAGGACAGGGAAGAGAGGGTGAAAAGAGAGAGGTGAGGAATGAGACGGAAAAGAGAGAGGCGAGTGAAAGTGGGAAAATGAGACACCGAGTGAAGAGAGGTGACAGACACAGGAGAGGGGAAAGACGGGGAAGAGACAAGCGGGGGAAAAGAGAGAGTCCAGGGAAAAGAGACAGGACAGGGAAGAGAGAGGGAAAAGAGGGAGTGGAAGAAAGGGAGGGAATAGAGGAAGGCGAGTGGAAGCGGGAAAAATGAACGCCGAGAGAACAGAGGTGAGAGAGACAGGCGAGGGGAAACAGGGAAAAGAGGCAAGCGGGGGAAAAGAGAGAGTCCAGGGAAAAGAGACAGGACAGGGAAGAGAGAGGGAAAAGAAAGTGTCCAGGGAAAAGAGACACGACTGGGAAGAGACAGTGAAAAGAGAGAGTTGAGGAATGAGAGGGAAAAGAGAGGGGCAAGTGAAAGCGGGAAAATGAGACACCGAGTGAAGAGAGGTGACAGACACAGGAGAGGGGAAATAGGGGAAAGAGACAAGCGGGGGGAAAGAGGGAAAAGAAAGTGTCCAGGGTCAGAGACACGACTGGGAAGAGACAGTGAAAAGAGAGAGTTGATGAATGAGAGGGAAACGAGAGAGGCGAGTGAAAGTGGGAAATTGAGACACCGAATGAAGAGAAGTGACAGACACAGGAGAGGGGAAAGAAGGGAAAGAGACAAGCGGGGGAAAAGAGAGAGTCCAGGGAAAAGAGACAGGACAGGGAGGAGAGAGTGAAGAGAGAGAGTTGAACAATGAGAGGGAAACGAGAGAGGCGAGTGAAAGTGGGAAAATGAGACACCAAGTGAAGAGAGGTGACAGACAAAGGAGAGGGGAAAGAGGGGGAAGAGACAAGCGGGGGAATAGAGAGAGTCCAGGGAAGAGACAGGCCAGGGAAGAGAGAGGGAAAAGAGGGAGTGGAGGAAAGGGAGGGAATAGAGGAAGGCGAGTGAAAGAGGGGGAAATGAACGCCGAGAGAACAGAGGTGAGAGAGACAGGCGAGGGGAAACAGGGAAAAGAGACAAGCGAGGGAAAAGTTGGAAAAGAGGGAGTTGAGGGAAAGCAGGGGAAAGTGACTGGTGAGGGTAAAGAGGGAAGAGTTCATGGAGAATAGGCAAAAGAGGGAAAAGCGACAGGCAAGTGTAAAGAGAGAGGTGAGGAACGAGAAGGAAAAGAGAGAGGCGAGAGAAAGGGGGGAAATTAGACACCGAGTGAAGAGAGGTGACAGACACAGGAGAGGGGAAATAGGGGAAAGAGACAAGCAGGGGGAAAGAGGGAAAAGAAAGTGTCCAGGGAAAAGAGACACGACTGGGAAGAGACAGTGAAAAGAGAGAGTTGAGTAATGAGAGGGAAACGAGAGGGGCGAGTGAAAGCGGGAAAATGAGACACCGAGTGAAGAGAGGTGACAAACACAGGAGAGGGGAAAGAGGGGAAAGAGACAAGCGGGGGTAAAGAGAGAGTCCAGGGAAAAGAGACAGGACAGGGAGGAGAGAGTGAAAACAGGGAGTTTATGAGTGAGAGAGAGAAGAGCGGGGCGACTGAAGGTGGGAAATTTACACACCGAGTGAAGAGAGGTGACAGACACAGGAGAGGGGAAAGAGGGGAAAGAGACAAGCAGTGGGAAAGAGGGAAAAGAAAGTGTCCAGGGAAAAGAGACAGGACAGGTAAGAGAGAGTGAAAAGAGAGAGAAGAGGAATGAGACAGAAAAGAGAGAGGCGAGTGAATGTGGGAAAATGAGACACCGAGTGAAGAGAGGTGACAGACACAGGAGAGGGGAAAGAGGGGGAAGAGACAAGCAGGGGGAAAGAGGGAAAAGAAAGTGTCCAGGGAACAGAGACACGACTGGGAAGAGAGAGTGAAAAGAGAGAGTTGAGTAATGAGAGGGAAAAGAGAGGGGCGAGTGAAAGCGGGAAAATGAGACACCGAGTGAAGAGAGGTGACAGACACAGGAGAGGGGAAAGAGGGGGAAGAGACAAGCGGGGGAAAAGAGAGAGTCCAGGGAAAAGAGACGGGACAGGGAAGAGAGAGGGAAAAGAGGGAGTGGAGGAAAGGGAGGGAAGAGAGGAAGGCGAGTGAAAGCGGGAAAAATGAACGCCGAGGGGAGAGAGGTGAGAGAGGCAGGCAAGGGGAAACAGGGAAAAGAGACAAGCGAGGCAAAAGGTGGAAAAGAGGGAAATGAGGGAATGCCGGGGAAGGTGACTGGTGAGGGCAAAGAGGGAAGATTACATGGAGAATAGGCAAAAGAGGGAAAAGTGACAGGCAAGGGAAAACAGAGAGTTGAGGAATGAGAGGGGGAAGAGAGAGGCGAGGGAAAGTGGGAAAATTGGACACCGAGTGAAGAGAGGTGAAAGACACAGGAGAGGGGAAAGAGGGGAAAGAGACAAGCCGGGGAAAAGAGAGAGCCCAGGGAAAAGAGACACGACCGGGAAGAGAGGGGTAAAAGAGAGAGAGGAGGGAAGGGAGGGAACAGAGGAATGCGAGCGAAAGCGGGAAAAATGAACGCCGAGGGGAGAGAGGTGAGAGAGGCAGGCGAGGGGAAACAGGGAAAAGAGACAAGCGAGGCAAAAGGTGGAAAAGAGGGAGGTGAGGGAAAGCCGGGGAAGGTGACTGGTGAGGGCAAAGAGGGAAGATTTCATGGAGAATAGGCAAAAGAGGGAATAGTGACAGGCAAGGGAAAAGACAGAGTTGAGGAATGAGAGGGGGAAGAGAGAGGCGAGTGAAAGTGGGAAAATTGGACACCGAGTGAAGAGAGGTGAAAGACACAGGAGAGGGGAAAGAGGGGAAAGAGACAAGCCGGGGAAAAGAGAGAGTCGAGGGAAAATAGACACGACCGGGAAGAGAGGGGTAAAAGAGAGAGAGGAGGGAAGGGAGGGAATAGTGGAATGCGAGAGAAAGCGGGAAAAATGAACGCCGAGGGGAGAGAGGTGAGAGAGGCAGGCGAGGGGAAACAGGGAAAAGAGACAAGCGAGGCAAAAGGTGGAAAAGAGGGAGGTGAGGGAAAGCCGGGGAAGGTGACTGGTGAGGGCAAAGAGGGAAGATTTCATGGAGAACAGGCAAAAGAGGGAGAAGTGACAGGTAAGGGAAAAGAGAGAGTTGAGGAATGAGAGGGGGAAGAGAGAGGCGAGCGAAAGCGGGAAAATTGGACACCGAGTGAAGAGAGGTGACAGACACAGGAGAGGGGAAAGAGGGGAAAGAGACAAGCCGGGGAAAAGAGAGAGTCGAGGGAAAATAGACACGACCGGGAAGAGAGGGGTAAAAGAGAGAGAGGAGGGAAGGGAGGGAATAGTGGAATGCGAGAGAAAGCGGGAAAAATGAACGGCGAGGGGAGAGAGGTGAGAGAGGCAGGCGAGGGGAAACAGGGAAAAGAGACAAGCGAGGCAAAAGGTGGAAAAGAGGGAGGTGAGGGAAAGCCGGGGAAGGTGACTGGTGAGGGCAAAGAGGGAAGATTTCATGGAGAACAGGCAAAAGAGGGAGAAGTGACAGGTAAGGGAAAAGAGAGAGTTGAGGAATGAGAGGGGGAAGAGAGAGGCGAGCGAAAGCGGGAAAATTGGACACCGAGTGAAGAGAGGTGACAGACACAGGAGAGGGGAAAGAGGGGAAAGAGACACAGATGGGGGGAAGAGGGAAAAGAGAGAGTCGAGGGAAAAGACACACGACCGGGAAGATAGGGGTAAAAGAGAGAGAGGAGGGAAGGGAGGGAATAGAGAAATGCGAGTGAAAGCGGGAAAAATGAACGCCGAGGGAAGAGAGGTGAGAGAGGCAGGCGAGGGGAAACAGGGAAAAGAGACAAGCGAGGCAAAAGCTGGAAAAGAGGGAGGTGAGGGAAAGCCGGGGAAAGTGACTGGTGAGGGCAAAGAGGGAAGATTTCATGGAGAACAGGCAAAAGAGGGAGAAGTGACAGGTAAGGGAAAAGAGACAGTTGAGGAATGAGAGGGGAAAGAGAGAGGCGAGTGAAAGTGGGAAACTTGGACACCGAGAGAAGAGAGGTGACAGACACAGGAGAGGGGAAAGAGGGGAAAGAGACACAGAGGGGAAAAGAGTGAAAAGAGAGGGTCCAGGGAAAAAGAGACACGACTGGGATAAGAGAGTGAAGAGAGAGAGTTGATGAATGAGAGGGGAAAGAGAGAGGCGAGTGAAAGCGGGAAAATTGGACACCGAGAGAAGAGAGGTGACAGACACAGGAGAGGGGAAAGAGGGGAAAGAGACACAGATGGGGGGAAGAGGGAAAAGAGAGAGGCCAGGGAAAAGAGACACGACTGGGAAGAGACAGTGAAAAGAGAGAGTTGAGGAATGAGAGAGAAAAGAGAGGGGCGAGTGAAAGTGGGAAATTGAGACACCGAGTGAAGAGAGGTGACAGACACAGGAGAGGGGAAAGAGGGGGAAGAGACAAGCGGGGGGAAAGAGAGAGCCCAGGGAAAAGAGACAGGACAGGGAAGAGTGAGGGAAAAGAGGGTGTGGTGGAAAGGGAGGGAATAGAGGAAGGCGAGTGAAAGCAGGAAAAATGAACGCCGAGAGAACAGAGGTGAGAGACACAGGCGAGGGGAAACAGGGAAAAGAGAAAAGCGGGGGAAAAGAGAGAGTCCAGGGAAAAGAGACACGACTGGGAAGAGACAGTGAAAAGAGAGAGTTGAGGAATGAGAGGGAAAAGAGAGGGGCGAGTGAAAGCGGGAAAATGAGACACCGAGTGAAGAGAGGTGACAGACACAGGAGAGGGGAAAGAGGGGGAAGAGACAAGCGGGGGGAAAGAGAGAGCCAAGGGAAAAGAGACAGGACAGGGAAGAGAGAGGGAAAAGAGGGTGTGGAGGAAAGGGAGGGAATAGAGGAAGGCGAGTGAAAGCGGGAAAAATGAACGCTGAGAGAACAGATGTGAGAGAGACAGGCGAGGGGAAACAGGGAAAAGAGACAAGCGGGGGAAAAGAGAGAGTCCAGGGAAAAGAGACAGGACAGGGAATAGAGAGGTAAAAGAGGGAGTGGAGGGAAGGGAGGGAATAGAGGAAGGCGAGTGGAAGCGGGAAAAATGAACGCCGAGAGAACAGAGGTGAGAGAGACAGGCGAGGGGAAACAGGGAAAAGAGAAAAGCGGGGGAAAAGAGAGAGTCCAGGGAAAAGAGACACGACTGGGAAGAGACAGTGAAAAGAGAGAGTTGAGTAATGAGAGGGAAAAGAGAGGGGCGAGTGAAAGCGGGAAAATGAGACACCGAGTGAAGAGAGGTGACAGACACAGGAGAGGGGAAAGAGGGGGAAGAGACAAGCGCGGGGAAAGAGAGAGTCCAGGGAAAAGAGACAGGACAGGGAAGAGAGAGGGAAAAGAGGGAGTGGAGGAAAGGGAGGGAATAGAGGAAGGCGAGTGGAAGCGGGAAAAATGAACGCTGAGAGAACAGAGGTGAGAGAGACAGGCGAGGGGAAACAGGGAAAAGAGACAAGCGGGGGAAAAGCTGGAAAAGAGGGAGTTGAGGGGAAAGCAGGGGAAAGTGACTGGTGAGGGTAAAGAGGGAAGAGTTCATGGAGAATAGGCAAAAGAGGGAAAAGCGACAGGCAAGGGTAAAGAGAGAGGTGAGGAACGAGAAGGAAAGAGAGAGGCGAGAGAAAGGGGGGAAATTAGACACCGAGTGAAGAGAGGTGACAGACACAGGAGAGGGGAAATAGGGGAAAGAGACAAGCAGGGGGAAAGAGGGAAAAGAAAGTGTCCAGGGAAAAGAGACAGGACAGGGAAGAGAGAGTGAATAGAGAGAGAAGAGGAATGAGAGAGAAAAGAGAGAGGCGAGATAAAGTGGGAAAGTGAGACACCGAGTGAAGAGAGGTGACAGACACAGGAGAGGGGAAAGAGGGGGAAGAGACAAGCAGGGGGAAAGAGGGAAAAGAAAGTGTCCAGGGTCAGAGACACGACTGGGAAGAGACAGTGAAAAGAGAGAGTTGATGAATGAGAGGGAAACGAGAGAGGCGAGTGAAAGTGGGAAATTGAGACACCGAATGAAGAGAAGTGACAGACACAGGAGAGGGGAAAGAAGGGAAAGAGACAAGCGGGGGAAAAGAGAGAGTCCAGGGAAAAGAGACAGGACAGGGAGGAGAGAGTGAAGAGAGAGAGTTGAACAATGAGAGGGAAACGAGAGAGGCGAGTGAAAGTGGGAAAATGAGACACCAAGTGAAGAGAGGTGACAGACAAAGGAGAGGGGAAAGAGGGGGAAGAGACAAGCGGGGGAATAGAGAGAGTCCAGGGAAGAGACAGGCCAGGGAAGAGAGAGGGAAAAGAGGGAGTGGAGGAAAGGGAGGGAATAGAGGAAGGCGAGTGAAAGAGGGGGAAATGAACGCCGAGAGAACAGAGGTGAGAGAGACAGGCGAGGGGAAACAGGGAAAAGAGACAAGCGAGGGAAAAGTTGGAAAAGAGGGAGTTGAGGGAAAGCAGGGGAAAGTGACTGGTGAGGGTAAAGAGGGAAGAGTTCATGGAGAATAGGCAAAAGAGGGAAAAGCGACAGGCAAGTGTAAAGAGAGAGGTGAGGAACGAGAAGGAAAAGAGAGAGGCGAGAGAAAGGGGGGAAATTAGACACCGAGTGAAGAGAGGTGACAGACACAGGAGAGGGGAAATAGGGGAAAGAGACAAGCAGGGGGAAAGAGGGAAAAGAAAGTGTCCAGGGAAAAGAGACAGGACAGGGAGGAGAGAGTGAAGAGAGAGAGTTGATGAATGAGAGAGAAACGAGAGAGGCGAGTGAAAGTGGGAAAATGAGACACCAAGTGAAGAGAGGTGACAGACACAGGAGAGGGGAAAGAGGGGGAAGAGACAAGCGGGGGAAAAGAGAGAGTCCAGGGAAAAGAGACAGGCCAGGGAAGAGAGAGGGTAAAGAGGGAGTGGAGGAAAGGGAGGGAATAGAGGAAGGCGAGTGAAAGCGGGGAAAATGAACGCCGAGAGAACAGAGGTGAGAGAGACAGGCGAGGGGAAACAGGGAAAAGAGACAAGCGGGGGGAAAGAGAGAGTCCAGGGAAAAGAGACAGGACAGGGAAGAGAGAGGGAAAAGAAAGTGTCCAGGGAAAAGAGACACGACTGGGAAGAGACAGTGAAAAGAGAGAGTTGAGTAATGAGAGGGAAACGAGAGGGGCGAGTGAAAGCGGGAAAATGAGACACCGAGTGAAGAGAGGTGACAAACACAGGAGAGGGGAAAGAGGGGAAAGAGACAAGCGGGGGTAAAGAGAGAGTCCAGGGAAAAGAGACAGGACAGGGAGGAGAGAGTGAAAACAGGGAGTTTATGAGTGAGAGAGAGAAGAGCGGGGCGACTGAAGGTGGGAAATTTACACACCGAGTGAAGAGAGGTGACAGACACAGGAGAGGGGAAAGAGGGGAAAGAGACAAGCAGTGGGAAAGAGGGAAAAGAAAGTGTCCAGGGAAAAGAAACAGGACAGGGAAGAGAGAGTGAAAAGAGAGAGAAGAGGAATGAGACAGAAAAGAGAGAGGCGAGTGAAAGTGGGAAAATGAGACACCGAGTGAAGAGAGGTGACAGACACAGCAGAGGGGAAAGACGGGGAAGAGACAAGCGGGGGAAAAGAGAGAGCCCAGGGAAAAGAGACAGGACAGGGAAGAGAGAGGGAAAAGAAAGTGTCCAGGGAAAAGAGACACGACTGGGAAGACAGTGAAAAGAGAGAGCTGATGAATGAGAGGGAAAAGAGAGGGGCGAGTGAAAGCGGGAAAATGAGACACCGAGTGAAGAGAGGTGACAGACACAGGAGAGGGGAAAGAGGGGGAAGAGACAAGCGGAGGTAAAGAGACAGCCCAGGGAAAAGAGACGGGACAGGGAAGAGAGAGGGAAAAGAGGGAGTGGAGGAAAGGGAGGGAATAGAGGAAGGCGAGTGGAAGCGGGAAAAATGAACGCCGAGAGAACAGAGGTGAGAGAGACAGGCGATGGGAAACAGGGAAAAGAGACAAGCGCGGGAAAAGTTGGAAAAGAGGGAGTTGAGGGAAAGCAGGGGAAAGTGACTGGTGAGGGTAAAGAGGGAAGAGTTCATGGAGAATAGGCCAAAGAGGGAAAAGCGACAGGCAAGGGTAAAGAGAGAGGTGAGGAACGAGAAGGAAAAGAGAGAGGCGAGAGAAAGGGGGAAAATTAGACACCGAGTGAAGAGAGGTGACAGACACAGGAGAGGGGAAATAGGGGAAAGAGACAAGCAGTGGGAAAGAGGGAAAAGAAAGTGTCCAGGGAAAAGAGACAGGACAGGTAAGAGAGAGTGAAAAGAGAGAGAAGAGGAATGAGACAGAAAAGAGAGAGGCGAGTGAATGTGGGAAAATGAGACACCGAGTGAAGAGAGGTGACAGACACAGGAGAGGGGAAAGAGGGGGAAGAGACAAGCAGGGGGAAAGAGGGAAAAGAAAGTGTCCAGGGAACAGAGACACGACTGGGAAGAGAGAGTGAAAAGAGAGAGTTGAGTAATGAGAGGGAAAAGAGAGGGGCGAGTGAAAGCGGGAAAATGAGACACCGAGTGAAGAGAGGTGACAGACACAGGAGAGGGGAAAGAGGGGGAAGAGACAAGCGGGGGAAAAGAGAGAGTCCAGGGAAAAGAGACGGGACAGGGAAGAGAGAGGGAAAAGAGGGAGTGGAGGAAAGGGAGGGAAGAGAGGAAGGCGAGTGAAAGCGGGAAAAATGAACGCCGAGGGGAGAGAGGTGAGAGAGGCAGGCAAGGGGAAACAGGGAAAAGAGACAAGCGAGGCAAAAGGTGGAAAAGAGGGAAATGAGGGAATGCCGGGGAAGGTGACTGGTGAGGGCAAAGAGGGAAGATTACATGGAGAATAGGCAAAAGAGGGAAAAGTGACAGGCAAGGGAAAACAGAGAGTTGAGGAATGAGAGGGGGAAGAGAGAGGCGAGGGAAAGTGGGAAAATTGGACACCGAGTGAAGAGAGGTGAAAGACACAGGAGAGGGGAAAGAGGGGAAAGAGACAAGCCGGGGAAAAGAGAGAGCCCAGGGAAAAGAGACACGACCGGGAAGAGAGGGGTAAAAGAGAGAGAGGAGGGAAGGGAGGGAACAGAGGAATGCGAGTGAAAGCGGGAAAAATGAACGCCGAGGGAAGAGAGGTGAGAGAGGCAGGCGAGGGGAAACAGGGAAAAGAGACAAGCGAGGCAAAAGGTGGAAAAGAGGGAGGTGAGGGAAAGCCGGGGAAGGTGACTGGTGAGGGCAAAGAGGGAAGATTTCATGGAGAATAGGCAAAAGAGGGAATAGTGACAGGCAAGGGAAAAGACAGAGTTGAGGAATGAGAGGGGGAAGAGAGAGGCGAGTGAAAGTGGGAAAATTGGACACCGAGTGAAGAGAGGTGAAAGACACAGGAGAGGGGAAAGAGGGGAAAGAGACAAGCCGGGGAAAAGAGAGAGTCGAGGGAAAATAGACACGACCGGGAAGAGAGGGGTAAAAGAGAGAGAGGAGGGAAGGGAGGGAATAGTGGAATGCGAGAGAAAGCGGGAAAAATGAACGCCGAGGGGAGAGAGGTGAGAGAGGCAGGCGAGGGGAAACAGGGAAAAGAGACAAGCGAGGCAAAAGGTGGAAAAGAGGGAGGTGAGGGAAAGCCGGGGAAGGTGACTGGTGAGGGCAAAGAGGGAAGATTTCATGGAGAACAGGCAAAAGAGGGAGAAGTGACAGGTAAGGGAAAAGAGACAGTTGAGGAATGAGAGGGGGAAGAGAGAGGCGAGCGAAAGCGGGAAAATTGGACACCGAGTGAAGAGAGGTGACAGACACAGGAGAGGGGAAAGAGGGGAAAGAGACAAGCCGGGGAAAAGAGAGAGTCGAGGGAAAATAGACACGACCGGGAAGAGAGGGGTAAAAGAGAGAGAGGAGGGAAGGGAGGGAATAGTGGAATGCGAGAGAAAGCGGGAAAAATGAACGGCGAGGGGAGAGAGGTGAGAGAGGCAGGCGAGGGGAAACAGGGAAAAGAGACAAGCGAGGCAAAAGGTGGAAAAGAGGGAGGTGAGGGAAAGCCGGGGAAGGTGACTGGTGAGGGCAAAGAGGGAAGATTTCATGGAGAACAGGCAAAAGAGGGAGAAGTGACAGGTAAGGGAAAAGAGAGAGTTGAGGAATGAGAGGGGGAAGAGAGAGGCGAGCGAAAGCGGGAAAATTGGACACCGAGTGAAGAGAGGTGACAGACACAGGAGAGGGGAAAGAGGGGAAAGAGACACAGATGGGGGGAAGAGGGAAAAGAGAGAGTCGAGGGAAAAGACACACGACCGGGAAGATAGGGGTAAAAGAGAGAGAGGAGGGAAGGGAGGGAATAGAGAAATGCGAGTGAAAGCGGGAAAAATGAACGCCGAGGGAAGAGAGGTGAGAGAGGCAGGCGAGGGGAAACAGGGAAAAGAGACAAGCGAGGCAAAAGCTGGAAAAGAGGGAGGTGAGGGAAAGCCGGGGAAAGTGACTGGTGAGGGCAAAGAGGGAAGATTTCATGGAGAACAGGCAAAAGAGGGAGAAGTGACAGGTAAGGGAAAAGAGACAGTTGAGGAATGAGAGGGGAAAGAGAGAGGCGAGTGAAAGTGGGAAACTTGGACACCGAGAGAAGAGAGGTGACAGACACAGGAGAGGGGAAAGAGGGGAAAGAGACACAGAGGGGAAAAGAGTGAAAAGAGAGGGTCCAGGGAAAAAGAGACACGACTGGGATAAGAGAGTGAAGAGAGAGAGTTGATGAATGAGAGGGGAAAGAGAGAGGCGAGTGAAAGCGGGAAAATTGGACACCGAGAGAAGAGAGGTGACATACACAGGAGAGGGGAAAGAGGGGAAAGAGACACAGATGGGGGGAAGAGGGAAAAGAGAGAGGCCAGGGAAAAGAGACACGACTGGGAAGAGACAGTGAAAAGAGAGAGTTGAGGAATGAGAGAGAAAAGAGAGGGGCGAGTGAAAGTGGGAAATTGAGACACCGAGTGAAGAGAGGTGACAGACACAGGAGAGGGGAAAGAGGGGGAAGAGACAAGCGGGGGGAAAGAGAGAGCCCAGGGAAAAGAGACAGGACAGGGAAGAGTGAGGGAAAAGAGGGTGTGGTGGAAAGGGAGGGAATAGAGGAAGGCGAGTGAAAGCAGGAAAAATGAACGCCGAGAGAACAGAGGTGAGAGACACAGGCGAGGGGAAACAGGGAAAAGAGAAAAGCGGGGGAAAAGAGAGAGTCCAGGGAAAAGAGACACGACTGGGAAGAGACAGTGAAAAGAGAGAGTTGAGGAATGAGAGGGAAAAGAGAGGGGCGAGTGAAAGCGGGAAAATGAGACACCGAGTGAAGAGAGGTGACAGACACAGGAGAGGGGAAAGAGGGGGAAGAGACAAGCGGGGGGAAAGAGAGAGCCAAGGGAAAAGAGACAGGACAGGGAAGAGAGAGGGAAAAGAGGGTGTGGAGGAAAGGGAGGGAATAGAGGAAGGCGAGTGAAAGCGGGAAAAATGAACGCCGAGAGAACAGATGTGAGAGAGACAGGCGAGGGGAAACAGGGAAAAGAGAAAAGCGGGGGAAAAGAGAGAGTCCAGGGAAAAGAGACACGACTGGGAAGAGACAGTGAAAAGAGAGAGTTGAGTAATGAGAGGGAAAAGAGAGGGGCGAGTGAAAGCGGGAAAATGAGACACCGAGTGAAGAGAGGTGACAGACACAGGAGAGGGGAAAGAGGGGGAAGAGACAAGCGCGGGGAAAGAGAGAGCCCAGGGAAAAGAGACAGGACAGGGAAGAGAGAGGGAAAAGAGGGAGTGGAGGAAAGGGAGGGAATAGAGGAAGGCGAGTGAAAGAGGGGGAAATGAACGCCGAGAGAACAGAGGTGAGAGAGACAGGCGAGGGGAAACAGGGAAAAGAGACAAGCGAGGGAAAAGCTGGAAAAGAGGGAGTTGAGGGAAAGCAGGGGAAAGTGACTGGTGAGGGTAAAGAGGGAAGAGTTCATGGAGAATAGGCAAAAGAGGGAAAAGCGACAGGCAAGGGTAAAGAGAGAGGTGAGGAACGAGAAGGAAAAGAGAGAGGCGAGAGAAAGGGGGGAAATTAGACACCGAGTGAAGAGAGGTGACAGACACAGGAGAGGGGAAATAGGGGAAAGAGACAAGCAGTGGGAAAGAGGGGAAAGAGAGAGCCCAGGGAAAAGAGACAGGACAGGGAAGAGAGGGTGAAAAGAGAGAGGTGAGGAATGAGACGGAAAAGAGAGAGGCGAGTGAAAGTGGGAAAATGAGACACCGAGTGAAGAGAGGTGACAGACACAGGAGAGGGGAAAGACGGGGAAGAGACAAGCGGGGGAAAAGAGAGAGTCCAGGGAAAAGAGACAGGACAGGGAAGAGAGAGGGAAAAGAGGGAGTGGAAGAAAGGGAGGGAATAGAGGAAGGCGAGTGGAAGCGGGAAAAATGAACGCCGAGAGAACAGAGGTGAGAGAGACAGGCGAGGGGAAACAGGGAAAAGAGGCAAGCGGGGGAAAAGAGACTATCCAGGGAAAAGAGACACGACTGGGAAGAGACAGTGAAAAGAGAGAGTTGATGAATGAGAGGGAAAAGAGAGGGGCGAGTGAAAGTGGGAAATTGAGACACCGAGTGAAGAGAGGTGACAGACACAGGAGAGGGGAAAGAGGGGGAAGAGACAAGCGGGGGGAAAGAGAGAATCCAGGGAAAAGAGACGGGACAGGGAAGAGTGAGGGAAAAGAGGGTGTGGTGGAAAGGGAGGGAATAGAGGAAGGGGAGTGAAAGCAGGAAAAATGAACGCCGAGAGAACAGAGGTGAGAGACACAGGCGAGGGGAAACAGGGAAAAGAGAAAAGCGGGGGAAAAGAGAGAGTCCAGGGAAAAGAGACAGGACAGCGAAGAGAGAGGGAAAAGAATGTGTCCAGGGAAAAGAGACACGATTGGGAAGAAACAGTGAAAAGAGAGAGTTGAGGAATGAGAGGGAAGAGAGAGGGGCGAGTGAAAGCGGGAAAATGAGACACCGAGTGAAGAGAGGTGACAGACACAGGAGAGGGGAAAGAGGGGGAAGAGACAAGGGGGGGAAAAGAGAGAGTCCAGGGAAAAGAGACAGGACAGGGAAGAGAGAGGGAAAAGAGGGAGTGGAAGAAAGGGAGGGAATAGAGGAAGGCGAGTGGAAGCGGGAAAAATGAACGCCGAGAGAACAGAGGTGAGAGAGACAGGCGAGGGGAAACAGGGAAAAGAGGCAAGCGGGGGAAAAGAGACTATCCAGGGAAAAGAGACACGACTGGGAAGAGACAGTGAAAAGAGAGAGTTGATGAATGAGAGGGAAAAGAGAGGGGCGAGTGAAAGTGGGAAATTGAGACACCGAGTGAAGAGAGGTGACAGACACAGGAGAGGGGAAAGAGGGGGAAGAGACAAGCGGGGGGAAAGAGAGAATCCAGGGAAAAGAGACGGGACAGGGAAGAGTGAGGGAAAAGAGGGTGTGGTGGAAAGGGAGGGAATAGAGGAAGGGGAGTGAAAGCAGGAAAAATGAACGCCGAGAGAACAGAGGTGAGAGACACAGGCGAGGGGAAACAGGGAAAAGAGAAAAGCGGGGGAAAAGAGAGAGTCCAGGGAAAAGAGACAGGACAGCGAAGAGAGAGGGAAAAGAATGTGTCCAGGGAAAAGAGACACGATTGGGAAGAAACAGTGAAAAGAGAGAGTTGAGGAATGAGAGGGAAGAGAGAGGGGCGAGTGAAAGCGGGAAAATGAGACACCGAGTGAAGAGAGGTGACAGACACAGGAGAGGGGAAAGAGGGGGAAGAGACAAGGGGGGGAAAAGAGAGAGTCCAGGGAAAAGAGACAGGACAGGGAAGAGAGAGGGAAAAGAGGGAGTGGAGGGAAGGGAGGGAATAGAGGAAGGCAAGTGAAAGCAGGAAAAATGAACGCCGACAGAACAGAGGTGAGAGAGACAGGCGAGGGGAAACAGGGAAAAGAGACAAGCCGGGGAAAAGAGACTATCCAGGGAAAAGAGACACGACTGGGAAGAGACAGTGAAAAGAGAGAGTTGAGGAATGAGAGGGAAAAGAGAGGGGCGAGTGAAAGTGGGAAATTGAGACACCGAGTGAAGAGAGGTGACAGACACAGGAGAGGGGAAAGAGGGGGAAGAGACAAGCGCGGGGAAAGAGAGAGCCCAGGGAAAAGAGACGGGACAGGGAAGAGTGAGGGAAAAGAGGGTGTGGTGGAAAGGGAGGGAATAGAGGAAGGGGAGTGAAAGCAGGAAAAATGAACGCCGAGAGAACAGAGGTGAGAGACACAGGCGAGGGGAAACAGGGAAAAGAGAAAAGCGGGGGAAAAGAGAGAGTCCAGGGAAAAGAGACACGACTGGGAAGAGAGAGTGAAAAGAGAGAGTTGAGGAATGAGAGGGAAAAGAGAGGGGCGAGTGAAAGCGGGAAAATGAGACACCGAGTGAAGAGAGGTGACAGACACAGGAGAGGGGAAAGAGGGGGAAGAGACAAGCGGGGGAAAAGAGAGAGTCCAGGGAAAAGAGACAGGACAGGGAAGAGAGAGGGAAAAGAGGGAGTGGAGGAAAGGGAGGGAATAGAGGAAGGCGAGTGAAAGCGGGAAAAATGAACGCTGAGAGAACAGATGTGAGAGAGACAGGCGAGGGGAAACAGGGAAAAGAGACAAGCGGGGGAAAAGAGAGAGTCCTGGGAAAAGAGACAGGACAGGGAATAGAGAGGTAAAAGAGGGAGTGGAGGGAAGGGAGGGAATAGAGGAAGGCGAGTGGAAGCGGGAAAAATGAACGCTGAGAGAACAGATGTGAGAGAGACAGGCGAGGGGAAACAGGGAAAAGAGACAAGCGGGGGGAAAGAGAGAGTCCAGGGAAAAGCGACAGGACAGGGAGGAGAGAGTGAAAAGAGGGAGTTGATGAGTGAGAGAGAAAAGAGAGGGGCGAGTGAAGGTGGGAAATTTACACACCGAGTGAAGAGAGGTGACAGATACAGGAGAGGGGAAAGAAGGGAAAGAGACAAGCCGGGGAAAAGAGAGTATCCAGGGAAAACAGACAGGACAGGGAGGAGAGAGTGTAGAGAGAGAGTTGATGAATGAGAGTTAAACGAGAGAGGCGAGTGAAAGTGGGAAAATGAGACACCAAGTGAAGAGAGGTGAGAGAGACAGGCGAGGGGAAACAGGGAAAAGAGGCAAGCGGGGGAAAAGAGAGAGCCCAGGGAAAAGAGGCAGGACAGGGAAGAGAGAGGGAAAAGAAAGTGTCCAGGGAAAAGAGACACGACTGGGAAGAGACAGTGAAAAGAGAGAGTTGAGGAATGAGAGGGAAAAGAGAGGGGCGAGTGAAAGCGGGAAAATGAGACACCGAGTGAAGAGAGGTGACAGACACAGGAGAGGGGAAAGAGGGGGAAGAGACAAGCGGGGGAAAAGAGAGAGTCCAGGGAAAAGAGACGGGACAGGGAAGAGAGAGGGAAAAGAGGGAGTGGAGGAAAGGGAGGGAATAGAGGAAGGCGAGTGGAAGCGGGAAAAATGAACGCCGAGAGAACAGAGGTGAGAGAGACAGGCGAGGGGAAACAGGGAAAAGAGGCAAGCGGGGGAAAAGAGAGAGTCCAGGGAAAAGAGACAGGACAGCGAAGAGAGAGGGAAAAGAATGTGTCCAGGGAAAAGAGACACGACTGGGAAGAGACAGTGAAAAGAGAGAGTTGAGGAATGAGAGGGAAAAGAGAGGGGCGAGTGAAAGCGGGAAAATGAGACACCGAGTGAAGAGAGGTGACAGACACAGGAGAGGGGAAAGAGGGGGAAGAGACAAGCGGGGGAAAAGAGAGAGTCCAGGGAAAATAGACAGGACAGGGAAGAGAGAGGGAAAAGAGGGAGTGGAGGAAAGGGAGGGAATAGAGGAAGGCGAGTGAAAGCAGGAAAAATGAACGCCGAGAGAACAGAGGTGAGAGAGACAGGCGAGGGGAAACAGGGAAAAGAGACAAGCCGGGGAAAAGAGACTATCCAGGGAAAAGAGACACGACTGGGAAGAGACAGTGAAAAGAGAGAGTTGATGAATGAGAGGGAAAAGAGAGGGGCGAGTGAAAGTGGGAAATTGAGACACCGAGTGAAGAGAGGTGACAGACACAGGAGAGGGGAAAGAGGGGGAAGAGACAAGCGGGGGGAAAGAGAGAATCCAGGGAAAAGAGACGGGACAGGGAAGAGTGAGGGAAAAGAGGGTGTGGTGGAAAGGGAGGGAATAGAGGAAGGCGAGTGAAAGCAGGAAAAATGAACGCCGAGAGAACAGAGGTGAGAGAGACAGGCGAGGGGAAACAGGGAAAAGAGAAAAGCGGGGGAAAAGAGAGAGTCCAGGGAAAAGAGACACGACTGGGAAGAGACAGTGAAAAGAGAGAGTTGAGGAATGAGAGGGAAAAGAGAGGGGCGAGTGAAAGCGGGAAAATGAGACACCGAGTGAAGAGAGGTGACAGACACAGGAGAGGGGAAAGAGGGGGAAGAGACATGCGGGGGGAAAGAGAGAATCCAGGGAAAAGAGACAGGACAGGGAAGAGAGAGGGAAAAGAGGGAGTGGAGGAAAGGGAGGGAATAGAGGAAGGCGAGTGAAAGCGGGAAAAATGAACGCTGAGAGAACAGATGTGAGAGAGACAGGCGAGGGGAAACAGGGAAAATAGACAAGCGGGGGAAAAGAGAGAGTCCAGGGAAAAGAGACAGGACAGGGAATAGAGAGGTAAAAGAGGGAGTGGAGGGAAGGGAGGGAATAGAGGAAGGCGAGTGGAAGCGGGAAAAATGAACGCCGAGAGAACAGAGGTGAGAGAGACAGGCGAGGGGAAACAGGGAAAAGAGAAAAGCGGGGGAAAAGAGAGAGTCCAGGGAAAAGAGACACGACTGGGAAGAGACAGTGAAAAGAGAGAGTTGAGTAATGAGAGGGAAAAGAGAGGGGCGAGTGAAAGCGGGAAAATGAGACACCGAGTGAAGAGAGGTGACAGACACAGGAGAGGGGAAAGAGGGGGAAGAGACAAGCGCGGGGAAAGAGAGAGCCCAGGGAAAAGAGACAGGACAGGGAAGAGAGAGGGAAAAGAGGGAGTGGAGGAAAGGGAGGGAATAGAGGAAGGCGAGTGAAAGAGGGGGAAATGAACGCCGAGAGAACAGAGGTGAGAGAGACAGGCGAGGGGAAACAGGGAAAAGAGACAAGCGGGGGAAAAGAGAGAGTCCAGGGAAAAGAGACAGGACAGGGAAGAGAGAGGGAAAAGAGGGAGTGGAGGAAAGGGAGGGAATAGAGGAAGGCGAGTGGAAGCGGGAAAAATGAACGCTGAGAGAACAGAGGTGAGAGAGACAGGCGAGGGGAAACAGGGAAAAGAGACAAGCGGGGGAAAAGCTGGAAAAGAGGGAGTTGAGGGGAAAGCAGGGGAAAGTGACTGGTGAGGGTAAAGAGGGAAGAGTTCATGGAGAATAGGCAAAAGAGGGAAAAGCGACAGGCAAGGGTAAAGAGAGAGGTGAGGAACGAGAAGGAAAGAGAGAGGCGAGAGAAAGGGGGGAAATTAGACACCGAGTGAAGAGAGGTGACAGACACAGGAGAGGGGAAATAGGGGAAAGAGACAAGCAGGGGGAAAGAGGGAAAAGAAAGTGTCCAGGGAAAAGAGACAGGACAGGGAAGAGAGAGTGAATAGAGAGAGAAGAGGAATGAGAGAGAAAAGAGAGAGGCGAGATAAAGTGGGAAAGTGAGACACCGAGTGAAGAGAGGTGACAGACACAGGAGAGGGGAAAGAGGGGGAAGAGACAAGCAGGGGGAAAGAGGGAAAAGAAAGTGTCCAGGGTCAGAGACACGACTGGGAAGAGACAGTGAAAAGAGAGAGTTGATGAATGAGAGGGAAACGAGAGAGGCGAGTGAAAGTGGGAAATTGAGACACCGAATGAAGAGAAGTGACAGACACAGGAGAGGGGAAAGAAGGGAAAGAGACAAGCGGGGGAAAAGAGAGAGTCCAGGGAAAAGAGACAGGACAGGGAGGAGAGAGGGAAAAGAGGGAGTGGAGGAAAGGGAGGGAATAGATGAAGGCGAGTGAAAGCGGGAAAAATGAACGCCGAGAGAACAGAGGTGAGAGAGACAGGCGAGGGGAAACAGGGAAAAGAGACAAGCGGGGGGAAAGAGAGAGTCCAGGGAAAAGAGACAGGACAGGGAAGAGAGAGGGTAAAGAGGGAGTGGAGGAAAGGGAGGGAATAGAGGAAGGCGAGTGAAAGAGGGGGAAATGAACGCCGAGAGAACAGAGGTGAGAGAGACAGGCGAGGGGAAACAGGGAAAAGAGACAAGCGAGGGAAAAGTTGGAAAAGAGGGAGTTGAGGGAAAGCAGGGGAAAGTGACTGGTGAGGGTAAAGAGGGAAGAGTTCATGGAGAATAGGCAAAAGAGGGAAAAGCGACAGGCAAGTGTAAAGAGAGAGGTGAGGAACGAGAAGGAAAAGAGAGAGGCGAGAGAAAGGGGGGAAATTAGACACCGAGTGAAGAGAGGTGACAGACACAGGAGAGGGGAAATAGGGGAAAGAGACAAGCAGGGGGAAAGAGGGAAAAGAAAGTGTCCAGGGAAAAGAGACAGGACAGGGAGGAGAGAGTGAAGAGAGAGAGTTGATGAATGAGAGAGAAACGAGAGAGGCGAGTGAAAGTGGGAAAATGAGACACCAAGTGAAGAGAGGTGACAGACACAGGAGAGGGGAAAGAGGGGGAAGAGACAAGCGGGGGAAAAGAGAGAGTCCAGGGAAAAGAGACAGGCCAGGGAAGAGAGAGGGTAAAGAGGGAGTGGAGGAAAGGGAGGGAATAGAGGAAGGCGAGTGAAAGCGGGAAAAATGAACGCCGAGAGAACAGAGGTGAGAGAGACAGGCGAGGGGAAACAGGGAAAAGAGACAAGCGGGGGGAAAGAGAGAGTCCAGGGAAAAGAGACAGGACAGGGAAGAGAGAGGGAAAAGAAAGTGTCCAGGGAAAAGAGACACGACTGGGAAGAGACAGTGAAAAGAGAGAGTTGAGTAATGAGAGGGAAACGAGAGGGGCGAGTGAAAGCGGGAAAATGAGACACCGAGTGAAGAGAGGTGACAAACACAGGAGAGGGGAAAGAGGGGAAAGAGACAAGCGGGGGTAAAGAGAGAGTCCAGGGAAAAGAGACAGGACAGGGAGGAGAGAGTGAAAACAGGGAGTTTATGAGTGAGAGAGAGAAGAGCGGGGCGACTGAAGGTGGGAAATTTACACACCGAGTGAAGAGAGGTGACAGACACAGGAGAGGGGAAAGAGGGGAAAGAGACAAGCAGTGGGAAAGAGGGAAAAGAAAGTGTCCAGGGAAAAGAAACAGGACAGGGAAGAGAGAGTGAAAAGAGAGAGCTGATGAATGAGAGGGAAAAGAGAGGGGCGAGTGAAAGCGGGAAAATGAGACACCGAGTGAAGAGAGGTGACAGACACAGGAGAGGGGAAAGAGGGGGAAGAGACAAGCGGAGGTAAAGAGACAGCCCAGGGAAAAGAGACGGGACAGGGAAGAGAGAGGGAAAAGAGGGAGTGGAGGAAAGGGAGGGAATAGAGGAAGGCGAGTGGAAGCGGGAAAAATGAACGCCGAGAGAACAGAGGTGAGAGAGACAGGCGATGGGAAACAGGGAAAAGAGACAAGCGCGGGAAAAGTTGGAAAAGAGGGAGTTGAGGGAAAGCAGGGGAAAGTGACTGGTGAGGGTAAAGAGGGAAGAGTTCATGGAGAATAGGCCAAAGAGGGAAAAGCGACAGGCAAGGGTAAAGAGAGAGGTGAGGAACGAGAAGGAAAAGAGAGAGGCGAGAGAAAGGGGGAAAATTAGACACCGAGTGAAGAGAGGTGACAGACACAGGAGAGGGGAAATAGGGGAAAGAGACAAGCAGTGGGAAAGAGGGAAAAGAAAGTGTCCAGGGAAAAGAGACAGGACAGGTAAGAGAGAGTGAAAAGAGAGAGAAGAGGAATGAGACAGAAAAGAGAGAGGCGAGTGAATGTGGGAAAATGAGACACCGAGTGAAGAGAGGTGACAGACACAGGAGAGGGGAAAGAGGGGGAAGAGACAAGCAGGGGGAAAGAGGGAAAAGAAAGTGTCCAGGGAACAGAGACACGACTGGGAAGAGAGAGTGAAAAGAGAGAGTTGAGTAATGAGAGGGAAAAGAGAGGGGCGAGTGAAAGCGGGAAAATGAGACACCGAGTGAAGAGAGGTGACAGACACAGGAGAGGGGAAAGAGGGGGAAGAGACAAGCGGGGGAAAAGAGAGAGTCCAGGGAAAAGAGACGGGACAGGGAAGAGAGAGGGAAAAGAGGGAGTGGAGGAAAGGGAGGGAAGAGAGGAAGGCGAGTGAAAGCGGGAAAAATGAACGCCGAGGGGAGAGAGGTGAGAGAGGCAGGCAAGGGGAAACAGGGAAAAGAGACAAGCGAGGCAAAAGGTGGAAAAGAGGGAAATGAGGGAATGCCGGGGAAGGTGACTGGTGAGGGCAAAGAGGGAAGATTACATGGAGAATAGGCAAAAGAGGGAAAAGTGACAGGCAAGGGAAAACAGAGAGTTGAGGAATGAGAGGGGGAAGAGAGAGGCGAGGGAAAGTGGGAAAATTGGACACCGAGTGAAGAGAGGTGAAAGACACAGGAGAGGGGAAAGAGGGGAAAGAGACAAGCCGGGGAAAAGAGAGAGCCCAGGGAAAAGAGACACGACCGGGAAGAGAGGGGTAAAAGAGAGAGAGGAGGGAAGGGAGGGAACAGAGGAATGCGAGCGAAAGCGGGAAAAATGAACGCCGAGGGGAGAGAGGTGAGAGAGGCAGGCGAGGGGAAACAGGGAAAAGAGACAAGCGAGGCAAAAGGTGGAAAAGAGGGAGGTGAGGGAAAGCCGGGGAAGGTGACTGGTGAGGGCAAAGAGGGAAGATTTCATGGAGAACAGGCAAAAGAGGGAGAAGTGACAGGTAAGGGAAAAGAGAGAGTTGAGGAATGAGAGGGGGAAGAGAGAGGCGAGCGAAAGCGGGAAAATTGGACACCGAGTGAAGAGAGGTGACAGACACAGGAGAGGGGAAAGAGGGGAAAGAGACACAGATGGGGGGAAGAGGGAAAAGAGAGAGTCGAGGGAAAAGACACACGACCGGGAAGATAGGGGTAAAAGAGAGAGAGGAGGGAAGGGAGGGAATAGAGAAATGCGAGTGAAAGCGGGAAAAATGAACGCCGAGGGAAGAGAGGTGAGAGAGGCAGGCGAGGGGAAACAGGGAAAAGAGACAAGCGAGGCAAAAGCTGGAAAAGAGGGAGGTGAGGGAAAGCCGGGGAAAGTGACTGGTGAGGGCAAAGAGGGAAGATTTCATGGAGAACAGGCAAAAGAGGGAGAAGTGACAGGTAAGGGAAAAGAGACAGTTGAGGAATGAGAGGGGAAAGAGAGAGGCGAGTGAAAGTGGGAAACTTGGACACCGAGAGAAGAGAGGTGACAGACACAGGAGAGGGGAAAGAGGGGAAAGAGACACAGAGGGGAAAAGAGTGAAAAGAGAGGGTCCAGGGAAAAAGAGACACGACTGGGATAAGAGAGTGAAGAGAGAGAGTTGATGAATGAGAGGGGAAAGAGAGAGGCGAGTGAAAGCGGGAAAATTGGACACCGAGAGAAGAGAGGTGACAGACACAGGAGAGGGGAAAGAGGGGAAAGAGACACAGATGGGGGGAAGAGGGAAAAGAGAGAGGCCAGGGAAAAGAGACACGACTGGGAAGATAGGGGTAAAAGAGAGAGAGGAGGGAAGGGAGGGAAACAGGGAAAAGAGACAAGCGAGGGAAAAGTTGGAAAAGAGGGAGTTGAGGGAAAGCAGGGGAAAGTGACTGGTGAGGGTTAAGAGGGAAGATTTCATGGAGAATAGGCAAAAGAGGGAAAAGTGACAGGCAAGGGAAAAGAGAGAGTTGAGGAATGAGAGGGGGAAGAGAGAGGCGAGTGAAAGTGGGAAAATTGGACACCGAGTGAAGAGAGGTGAAAGACACAGGAGAGGGGAAAGAGGGTAAAGAGACAAGCCGGGGAAAAGAGAGAGGCCAGGGAAAAGAGACACGACCGGGAAGAGAGAGGTAAAAGAGAGAGAGGAGGGAAGGGAGGGAATAGAGGAATGCGAGTGAAAGCGGGAAAAATGAACGGCGAGGGAAGAGAGGTGAGAGAGGCAGGCGAGGGGAAACAGGGAAAAGAGACAAGCGAGGGAAAAGGTGGAAAAGAGGGAAATGAGGGAAAGCAGGGGAAAGTGACTGGTGAGGGCAAAGAGGGAAGATTTCATGGAGAACAGGCAAAAGAGGGGAAAGTGACAGGCAAGGGAAAAGAGAGAGTTGAGGAATGAGAGGGGGAAGAGAGAGGCGAGTGAAAGTGGGAAAATTAGACACCGAGTGAAGAGAGGTGACAGACACAGGAGAGGGGAAAGAGGGGAAAGAGACACAGAGGGGAAAAGAGTGAAAAGGGAGGGTCCAGGGAAAAAGAGACACGACTGGGAAGAGAGAGTGAAAGGAGAGAGTTGATGAATGAGAGGGGAAAGAGACAGGCGAGTGAAAGCGGGAAATTGGACACCGAGTGCAGAGAGGTGATAGACACAGGAGAGGGGAAAGAGGGGAAAGAGACAAGCCGGGGAAAAGAGAGAGTCCAGGGAAAAAGAGACACGACTGGGAAGAGAGAGGTAAAAGAGAGAGTTGATGAATGAGAGGGAAAAGAGAGAGGCGAGCGTAAGCGGGAAAATTGGACACCGAATGAAGAGAGGTGACAGACACAGGAGAGGGGAAAGAGGGGAAAGAGACACAGAGGGGTGAAGAGGGAAAAGAGAGAGTCGAGGGAAAAAGAGACACGACCGGGAAGAGAGAGGTAAAAGAGAGAGAGGAGGGAAGGGAGGGAATAGAGGAATGCGAGGGAAAGCGGGAAAAATGAACGCCGAGGGAAGAGAGGTGAGAGAGGCAGGCGAGGGGAAACAGGGAAAAGAGACAAGCGAGGCAAAAGGTGGAAAAGAGGGAAATGAGGGAAAGCAGGGGAAAGTGACTGGTGAGGGCAAAGAGGGAAGATTTCATGGAGAACAGGCAAAAGAGGGAAAAGTGACAGGCAAGGGAAAAGAGACAGTTGAGGAATGAGAGGGGAAAGAGAGAGGCGAGTGAAAGCGGGAAAATTGGACACCGAGAGAAGAGAGGTGACAGACACAGGAGAGGGGAAAGAGGGGAAAGAGACACAGATGGGGGGAAGAGGGAAAAGAGAGAGTCCAGGGAAAAAGAGACACGACCGGGAAGAGAGAGTGAACAGAGAGAGTTGATGAATGAGAGGGGAAAGAGAGAGGCGAGTGAAAGTCGGAAAATTGGACAGTGAGTGAAGAGAGGTGACAGACACAGGAGAGGGGAAAGAGGGGAAAGAGACACAGAGGGGGAAAGAGGGAAAAGAGAGAGTCCAGGGAAAAAGAGACACGACTGGGAAAAGAGAGTGAAAAGAGAGAGTTGATGAATGAGAGGGAAAAGAGGGAGTCCAGGGAAGAGAGACACGACCGGGAAGAGAGAGGTAACAGAGAGAGAGGAGGGAAGGGAGGGAATAGAGGAATGCGAGTGAAAGCGGGAAAAATGAAGGATGAGGGAAGAGAGGTGAGAGAGGCAGGCGAGGGGAAACAGGGAAAAGAGACAAGCGAAGCAAAAGGTGGAAAAGAGGGAAATGAGGGAAAGCAGGGGAAAGTGACTGGTGAGGGCAAAGAGGGAAGATTTCATGGAGAACAGGCAAAAGAGGGAAAAGTGACAGGCAAGGGAAAAGAGAGAGTTGAGGAATGAGAGGGGGAAGAGAGAGGCGAGTGAAAACGGGAAAATTAGACACCGAGTGAAGAGAGGTGACAGATACAGGAGAGGGGCAAGAGGGGAAAGAGACAAGCCGGGGAAAAGAGAGATTCCAGGGAAAAAGAGACACGACTGGGAAGAGAGAGAAAAAAGAGAGAGTTGATGAATGAGAGGGAAAAGAGAGAGGCGAGTGAAAACGGGAAAATTAGACACCGAGTGAAGAGAGGTGACAGATACAGGAGAGGGGCAAGAGGGGAAAGAGACAAGCCGGGGAAAAGAGAGAGTCGAGGGAAAAGAGACACGACCGGGAAGAGAGGGGTAAAAGAGAGAGAGGAGGGAAGGGAGGGAATAGAGGAATGCGAGTGAAAGTGGGAAAAATGAACGCCGAGGGGAGAGAGGTGAGAGAGGCAGGCGAGGGGAAACAGGGAAAAGAGACAAGCGAGGCAAAAGGTGGAAAACAGGGAGGAGAGGGAAAGCCGGGGAAGGTGACTGGTGAGTGCAAAAAGGGAAGATTTCATGGAGAATAGGCAAAAGAGGGAGAAGTGACAGGCAAGGGAAAAGAGAGAGTTGAGGAATGAGAGGGGGAAGAGAGAGGCGAGCGAAAGCGGGAAAATTGGACACCGAGTGAAGAGAGGTGACAGACACAGGAGAGGGGAAAGAGGGGAAAGAGACACAGATGGGGGGAAGAGGGAAAAGAGAGAGTCGAGGGAAAAGACACACGACCGGGAAGATAGGGGTAAAAGAGAGAGAGGAGGGAAGGGAGGGAATAGAGAAATGCGAGTGAAAGCGGGAAAAATGAACGCCGAGGGAAGAGAGGTGAGAGAGGCAGGCGAGGGGAAACAGGGAAAAGAGACAAGCGAGGCAAAAGCTGGAAAAGAGGGAGGTGAGGGAAAGCCGGGGAAAGTGACTGGTGAGGGCAAAGAGGGAAGATTTCATGGAGAACAGGCAAAAGAGGGAGAAGTGACAGGTAAGGGAAAAGAGACAGTTGAGGAATGAGAGGGGAAAGAGAGAGGCGAGTGAAAGCGGGAAAACTGGACACCGAGAGAAGAGAGGTGACAGACACAGGAGAGGGGAAAGAGGGGAAAGAGACAGAGATGGGGGGAAGAGGGAAAAGAGAGAGTCCAGGGAAAAAGAGACACGACCGGGAAGAGAGAGTGAACAGAGAGAGTTGATGAATGAGAGGGGAAAGAGAGAGGCGAGTGAAAGTCGGAAAATTGGACAGTGAGTGAAGAGAGGTGACAGACACAGGAGAGGGGAAAGAGGGGAAAGAGACACAGAGGGGGAAAGAGGGAAAAGAGAGAGTCCAGGGAAAAAGAGACACGACCGGGAAGAGAGAGGTAAAAGAGAGAGAGGAGGGAAGGGAGGGAATAGAGGAATGCGAGTGAAAGCGGGAAAAATGAACGCCGAGGGAAGAGAGGTGAGAGAGGCAGGCGAGGTGAAACAGGGAAAAGAGACAAGCGAGGCAAAATGTGGAAAAGAGGGAAATGAGGGAAAGCAGTGGAAAGTGACTGGTGAGGGCAAAGAGGGAAGATTTCATGGAGAACAGGCAAAAGAGGGAAAAGTGACAGGCAAGGGAAGAGAGAGAGTTGAGGAATGAGAGGGGAAAGAGAGAGGCGACTGAAAGCGGGGAAATTGGACACCGAGAGAAGAGAGCTGACAGACATAGGAGAGGGGAAAGAGGGGAAAGAGACACAGAGGGGAAAAGAGTGAAAAGAGAGGGTCCAGGGAAAAAGAGACACGACTGGGAAGAGAGAGTGAAAAGAGAGAGTTGAGGAATGAGAGGGAAAAGAGAGAGGCGAGTGAAAGCGGGAAAATTGGACAGCGAGTGAAGAGAGGTGACAGACACAGGAGAGAGGAAAGAGGGGAAAGAGACACAGAGGGGAAAAGAGGGAAAAGAGAGAGTCCAGGGAAAAGAGACACGACCGGGAAGAGAGAGTTAAAGGGAGAGAGGAGGGAAGGGAGGGAATAGAGGAATGCGAGTGAAAGTGGGAAAAATGAACGCCGAGGGGAGAGAGGTGAGAGAGGCAGGCGAGGGGAAACAGTGAAAAGAGACAAGCGAGGCAAAAGGTGGAAAAGAGGGAGGAGAGGGAAAGCCGGGGAAGGTGACTGGTGAGTGCAAAAAGGGAAGATTTCATGGAGAATAGGCAAAAGAGGGAAAAGTGACAGGCAAGGGAAAAGAGAGAGTTGAGGAATGAGAGGGGGAAGAGAGAGGCGAGTGAAAGCGGGAAAATTGGACACCGAGTGAAGAGAGGTGACAGACACAGGAGAGGGGAAAGAGGGGAAAGAGACACAGATGGGGGGAAGAGGGAAAAGAGAGAGTCGAGGGAAAAGACACACGACCGGGAAGATAGGGGTAAAAGAGAGAGAGGAGGGAAGGGAGGGAATAGAGAAATGCGAGTGAAAGCGGGAAAAATGAACGCCGAGGGAAGAGAGGTGAGAGAGGCAGGCGAGGGGAAACAGGGAAAAGAGACAAGCGAGGCAAAAGGTGGAAAAGAGGGAGTTGAGGGAAAGCCGGGGAAAGTGACTGGTGAGGGCAAAGAGGGAAGATTTCATGGATAACAGGCAAAAGAGGGAGAAGTGACAGGTAAGGGAAAAGAGACAGTTGAGGAATGAGAGGGGGAAGAGAGAGGCGAGTGAAAGTGGGAAACTTGGACACCGAGAGAAGAGAGGTGACAGACACAGGAGAGGGGAAAGAGGGGAAAGAGACACAGAGGGGAAAAGAGTGAAAAGGGAGGGTCCAGGGAAAAAGAGACACGACTGGGAAGAGAGAGTGAAAGGAGAGAGTTGATGAATGAGAGGGGAAAGAGACAGGCGAGTGAAAGCGGGAAATTGGACACCGAGTGCAGAGAGGTGATAGACACAGGAGAGGGGAAAGAGGGGAAAGAGACAAGCCGGGGAAAAGAGAGAGTCCAGGGAAAAAGAGACACGACTGGGAAGAGAGAGGTAAAAGAGAGAGTTGATGAATGAGAGGGAAAAGAGAGAGGCGAGCGTAAGCGGGAAAATTGGACACCGAATGAAGAGAGGTGACAGACACAGGAGAGGGGAAAGAGGGGAAAGAGACACAGAGGGGTGAAGAGGGAAAAGAGAGAGTCGAGGGAAAAAGAGACACGACCGGGAAGAGAGAGGTAAAAGAGAGAGAGGAGGGAAGGGAGGGAATAGAGGAATGCGAGGGAAAGCGGGAAAAATGAACGCCGAGGGAAGAGAGGTGAGAGAGGCAGGCGAGGGGAAACAGGGAAAAGAGACAAGCGAGGCAAAAGGTGGAAAAGAGGGAAATGAGGGAAAGCAGGGGAAAGTGACTGGTGAGGGCAAAGAGGGAAGATTTCATGGAGAACAGGCAAAAGAGGGAAAAGTGACAGGCAAGGGAAAAGAGACAGTTGAGGAATGAGAGGGGAAAGAGAGAGGCGAGTGAAAGCGGGAAAATTGGACACCGAGAGAAGAGAGGTGACAGACACAGGAGAGGGGAAAGAGGGGAAAGAGACACAGATGGGGGGAAGAGGGAAAAGAGAGAGTCCAGGGAAAAAGAGACACGACCGGGAAGAGAGAGTGAACAGAGAGAGTTGATGAATGAGAGGGGAAAGAGAGAGGCGAGTGAAAGTCGGAAAATTGGACAGTGAGTGAAGAGAGGTGACAGACACAGGAGAGGGGAAAGAGGGGAAAGAGACACAGAGGGGGAAAGAGGGAAAAGAGAGAGTCCAGGGAAAAAGAGACACGACTGGGAAAAGAGAGTGAAAAGAGAGAGTTGATGAATGAGAGGGAAAAGAGGGAGTCCAGGGAAGAGAGACACGACCGGGAAGAGAGAGGTAACAGAGAGAGAGGAGGGAAGGGAGGGAATAGAGGAATGCGAGTGAAAGCGGGAAAAATGAAGGATGAGGGAAGAGAGGTGAGAGAGGCAGGCGAGGGGAAACAGGGAAAAGAGACAAGCGAAGCAAAAGGTGGAAAAGAGGGAAATGAGGGAAAGCAGGGGAAAGTGACTGGTGAGGGCAAAGAGGGAAGATTTCATGGAGAACAGGCAAAAGAGGGAAAAGTGACAGGCAAGGGAAAAGAGAGAGTTGAGGAATGAGAGGGGGAAGAGAGAGGCGAGTGAAAACGGGAAAATTAGACACCGAGTGAAGAGAGGTGACAGATACAGGAGAGGGGCAAGAGGGGAAAGAGACAAGCCGGGGAAAAGAGAGATTCCAGGGAAAAAGAGACACGACTGGGAAGAGAGAGATAAAAGAGAGAGTTGATGAATGAGAGGGAAAAGAGAGAGGCGAGTGAAAACGGGAAAATTAGACACCGAGTGAAGAGAGGTGACAGATACAGGAGAGGGGCAAGAGGGGAAAGAGACAAGCCGGGGAAAAGAGAGAGTCGAGGGAAAAGAGACACGACCGGGAAGAGAGGGGTAAAAGAGAGAGAGGAGGGAAGGGAGGGAATAGAGGAATGCGAGTGAAAGTGGGAAAAATGAACGCCGAGGGGAGAGAGGTGAGAGAGGCAGGCGAGGGGAAACAGGGAAAAGAGACAAGCGAGGCAAAAGGTGGAAAACAGGGAGGAGAGGGAAAGCCGGGGAAGGTGACTGGTGAGTGCAAAAAGGGAAGATTTCATGGAGAATAGGCAAAAGAGGGAGAAGTGACAGGCAAGGGAAAAGAGAGAGTTGAGGAATGAGAGGGGGAAGAGAGAGGCGAGCGAAAGCGGGAAAATTGGACACCGAGTGAAGAGAGGTGACAGACACAGGAGAGGGGAAAGAGGGGAAAGAGACACAGATGGGGGGAAGAGGGAAAAGAGAGAGTCGAGGGAAAAGACACACGACCGGGAAGATAGGGGTAAAAGAGAGAGAGGAGGGAAGGGAGGGAATAGAGAAATGCGAGTGAAAGCGGGAAAAATGAACGCCGAGGGAAGAGAGGTGAGAGAGGCAGGCGAGGGGAAACAGGGAAAAGAGACAAGCGAGGCAAAAGCTGGAAAAGAGGGAGGTGAGGGAAAGCCGGGGAAAGTGACTGGTGAGGGCAAAGAGGGAAGATTTCATGGAGAACAGGCAAAAGAGGGAGAAGTGACAGGTAAGGGAAAAGAGACAGTTGAGGAATGAGAGGGGAAAGAGAGAGGCGAGTGAAAGCGGGAAAACTGGACACCGAGAGAAGAGAGGTGACAGACACAGGAGAGGGGAAAGAGGGGAAAGAGACAGAGATGGGGGGAAGAGGGAAAAGAGAGAGTCCAGGGAAAAAGAGACACGACCGGGAAGAGAGAGTGAACAGAGAGAGTTGATGAATGAGAGGGGAAAGAGAGAGGCGAGTGAAAGTCGGAAAATTGGACAGTGAGTGAAGAGAGGTGACAGACACAGGAGAGGGGAAAGAGGGGAAAGAGACACAGAGGGGGAAAGAGTGAAAAGAGAGGGTCCAGGGAAAAAGAGACACGACTGGGAAGAGAGAGTGAAAAGAGAGAGTTGAGGAATGAGAGGGAAAAGAGAGAGGCGAGTGAAAGCGGGAAAATTGGACAGCGAGTGAAGAGAGGTGACAGACACAGGAGAGAGGAAAGAGGGGAAAGAGACACAGAGGGGAAAAGAGGGAAAAGAGAGAGTCCAGGGAAAAGAGACACGACCGGGAAGAGAGAGTTAAAGGGAGAGAGGAGGGAAGGGAGGGAATAGAGGAATGCGAGTGAAAGTGGGAAAAATGAACGCCGAGGGGAGAGAGGTGAGAGAGGCAGGCGAGGGGAAACAGTGAAAAGAGACAAGCGAGGCAAAAGGTGGAAAAGAGGGAGGAGAGGGAAAGCCGGGGAAGGTGACTGGTGAGTGCAAAAAGGGAAGATTTCATGGAGAATAGGCAAAAGAGGGAAAAGTGACAGGCAAGGGAAAAGAGAGAGTTGAGGAATGAGAGGGGGAAGAGAGAGGCGAGTGAAAGCGGGAAAATTGGACACCGAGTGAAGAGAGGTGACAGACACAGGAGAGGGGAAAGAGGGGAAAGAGACACAGATGGGGGGAAGAGGGAAAAGAGAGAGTCGAGGGAAAAGACACACGACCGGGAAGATAGGGGTAAAAGAGAGAGAGGAGGGAAGGGAGGGAATAGAGAAATGCGAGTGAAAGCGGGAAAAATGAACGCCGAGGGAAGAGAGGTGAGAGAGGCAGGCGAGGGGAAACAGGGAAAAGAGACAAGCGAGGCAAAAGGTGGAAAAGAGGGAGTTGAGGGAAAGCCGGGGAAAGTGACTGGTGAGGGCAAAGAGGGAAGATTTCATGGATAACAGGCAAAAGAGGGAGAAGTGACAGGTAAGGGAAAAGAGACAGTTGAGGAATGAGAGGGGGAAGAGAGAGGCGAGTGAAAGTGGGAAACTTGGACACCGAGAGAAGAGAGGTGACAGACACAGGAGAGGGGAAAGAGGGGAAAGAGACAAGCCGGGGAAAAGAGAGAGTCCAGGGAAAAAGAGACACGACTGGGAAGAGAGAGATAAAAGAGAGAGTTGATGAATGAGAGGGAAAAGAGAGTGGAGAGCGAAAGCGGGAAAATTGGACACCGAGTGCAGAGAGGTGACAGACACAGGAGAGGGGAAAGAGGGGAAAGAGACACAGAGGGGTGAAGAGGGAAAAGAGAGAGTCGAGGGAAAAAGAGACACGACTGGGAAGAGAGAGTGAAAAGAGAGAGTTGAGGAATGAGAGGGAAAAGAGAGAGGCGAGTGAAAGCGGGAGAATTAGACACCGAGTGAAGAGAGGTGACAGACACAGGAGAGGGGAAAGAGGGGAAAGAGACACAGAGGGGGGAAGAGGGAAAAGAGAGAGTCCAGGGAAAAGAGACACGGCCGGGAAGATAGGGGTAAAAGAGAGAGAGGAGGGAAGGGAGGGAATAGAGGAATGCGAGTGAAAGCAGGAAAAATGAACGCCGAGGGAAGAGAGGTGAGAGAGGCAGGCGAGGGGAAACAGGGAAAAGAGACAAGCGAGGCAAAAGGTGGAAAAGAGGGAGTTGAGGGAAAGCAGGGGAAAGTGACTGGTGAGGGCAAAGAGGGAAGATTTCATGGAGAACAGGCAAAAGAGGGAAAAGTGACAGGCAAGGGAAAAGAGAGAGTTGAGGAATGAGAGGGGAAAGAGAGAGGCGAGTGAAAGCGGGAAAATTGGACACCGAGTGAAGAGAGGTGACAGACACAGGAGAGGGGAAAGAGGGGAAAGAGACACAGAGGGGGGAAGAGGGAAAAGAGAGAGTCGAGGGAAAAGACATACGACCGGGAAGAGAGAGGTAAAAGAGAGAGAGGAGGGAAGGGAGGGAATAGAGGAATGCGAGTGAAAGCAGGAAAAATGAACGCCGAGGGAAGAGAGGTGAGAGAGGCATGCGAGGGGAAACAGGGAAAAGAGACAAGCGAGGCAAAAGGTGGAAAAGAGGGAGTTGAGGGAAAGCAGGGGAAAGTGACTGGTGAGGGCAAAGAGGGAAGATTTCATGGAGAACAGGCAAAAGAGGGAAAAGTGACAGGCAAGGGAAAAGAGAGAGTTGAGGAATGAGAGGGGAAAGAGAGAGGCGAGTGAAAGCGGGAAAATTGGACACCGAGTGAAGAGAGGTGACAGGCACAGGAGAGGGGAAAGAGGGGAAAGAGACACAGAGGGGGGAAGAGGGAAAAGAGAGAGTCGAGGGAAAAGACACACGACCGGGAAGAGAGAGGTAAAAGAGAGAGAGGAGGGAAGGGAGGGAATAGAGGAATGCGAGTGAAAGCAGGAAAAATGATCGCCGAGGGAAGAGAGGTGAGAGAGGCATGCGAGGGGAAACAGGGAAAAGAGACAAGCGAGGCAAAAGGTGGAAAAGAGGGAGTTGAGGGAAAGCAGGGGGAAGTGACTGGTGAGGGTAAAGAGGGAAGATTTCATGGAGAATAGGCAAAAGAGGGAAAAGTGACAGGCAAGGGAAAAGAGACAGTTGAGGAATGAGAGGGGAAAGAGAGAGGGGAGTGAAAGTGGGAAACTTGGACACCGAGAGAAGAGAGCTGACAGACATAGGAGAGGGGAAAGAGGGGAAAGAGACAAGCCGGGGAAAAGAGAGAGTCCAGGGAAAAAGAGACACGACTGGGAAGAGAGAGATAAAAGAGAGAGTTGATGAATGAGAGGGAAAAGAGAGTGGAGAGCGAAAGCGGGAAAATTGGACACCGAGTGCAGAGAGGTGACAGACACAGGAGAGGGGAAAGAGGGGAAAGAGACACAGAGGGGTGAAGAGGGAAAAGAGAGAGTCGAGGGAAAAAGAGACACGACTGGGAAGAGAGAGTGAAAAGAGAGAGTTGAGGAATGAGAGGGAAAAGAGAGAGGCGAGTGAAAGCGGGAGAATTAGACACCGAGTGAAGAGAGGTGACAGACACAGGAGAGGGGAAAGAGGGGAAAGAGACACAGAGGGGGGAAGAGGGAAAAGAGAGAGTCCAGGGAAAAGAGACACGGCCGGGAAGATAGGGGTAAAAGAGAGAGAGGAGGGAAGGGAGGGAATAGAGGAATGCGAGTGAAAGCAGGAAAAATGAACGCCGAGGGAAGAGAGGTGAGAGAGGCAGGCGAGGGGAAACAGGGAAAAGAGACAAGCGAGGCAAAAGGTGGAAAAGAGGGAGTTGAGGGAAAGCAGGGGAAAGTGACTGGTGAGGGCAAAGAGGGAAGATTTCATGGAGAACAGGCAAAAGAGGGAAAAGTGACAGGCAAGGGAAAAGAGAGAGTTGAGGAATGAGAGGGGAAAGAGAGAGGCGAGTGAAAGCGGGAAAATTGGACATCGAGTGAAGAGAGGTGACAGACACAGGAGAGGGGAAAGAGGGGAAAGAGACACAGAGGGGGGAAGAGGGAAAAGAGAGAGTCGAGGGAAAAGACATACGACCGGGAAGAGAGAGGTAAAAGAGAGAGAGGAGGGAAGGGAGGGAATAGAGGAATGCGAGTGAAAGCAGGAAAAATGAACGCCGAGGGAAGAGAGGTGAGAGAGGCATGCGAGGGGAAACAGGGAAAAGAGACAAGCGAGGCAAAAGGTGGAAAAGAGGGAGGAGAGGGAAAGCCGGGGAAGGTGACTAGTGAGTGCAAAAAGGGAAGATTTCATGGAGAATAGGCAAAAGAGGGGAAAGTGACAGGCAAGGGAAAAGAGAGAGTTGAGGAATGAGAGGGGGAAGAGAGAGGCGAGCGAAAGCGGGAAAATTGGACACCGAGTGCAGAGAGGTGACAGACACAGGAGAGGGGAAAGAGGGGAAAGAGACACAGAGGGGAAAAGAGTGAAAAGAGAGGGTCCAGGGAAAAAGAGACACGACTGGGAAGAGAGAGATAAAAGAGAGAGTTGATGAATGAGAGGGAAAAGAGAGTGGAGAGCGAAAGCGGGAAAATTGGACACCGAGTGCAGAGAGGTGACAGACACAGGAGAGGGGAAAGAGGGGAAAGAGACACAGAGGGGTGAAGAGGGAAAAGAGAGAGTCCAGGGAAAAGAGACACGACCGGGAAGAGAGGGGTAAAAGAGAGAGAGGAGGGAAGGGAGGGAATAGAGGAATGCGAATGAAAGCGGGAAAAATGAACGGCGAGGGAAGAGAGGTGAGAGAGGCAGGCGAGGGGAAACAGGGAAAAGAGACAAGCGAGGCAAAAGGTGGAAAAGAGGGAGGTGAGGGAAAGCCGGGGAAGGTGACTGGTGAGGGCAAAGAGGGAAGATTTCATGGAGAATAGGCAAAAGAGGGAATAGTGACAGGCAAGGGAAAAGACAGAGTTGAGGAATGAGAGGGGAAAGAGAGAGGCGAGTGAAAGCGGGAAAATTGGACACCGAGTGAAGAGAGGTGAAAGACACAGGAGAGGGGAAAGAGGGGAAAGAGACAAGCCGGGGAAAAGAGAGAGGCCAGGGAAAAGAGACACGACCGGGAAGAGAGGGGTAAAAGAGAGAGAGGAGGGAAGGGAGGGAATAGAGGAATGCGAGTGAAAGCGGGAAAAATGAAGGCCGAGGGAAGAGAGGTGAGAGAGGCAGGCGAGGGGAAACAGGGAAAAGAGACAAGCGAGGCAAAATGTGGAAAAGAGGGAAATGCGGGAAAGCAGTGGAAAGTGACTGGTGAGGGCAAAGAGGGAAGATTTCATGGAGAACAGGCAAAAGAGGGAAAAGTGACAGGGAAGGGAAAAGAGAGAGTTGAGGAATGAGAGGGGAAAGAGAGAGGCGAGTGAAAGCGGGAAAATTGGATACCGAGAGAAGAGAGGTGATAGACACAGGAGAGGGGAAAGAGGGGAAAGAGACAAGCCGGGGAAAAGAGAGAGTCCAGGGAAAAAGAGACACGACTGGGAAGAGAGAGTGAAAAGAGAGAGTTGATGAATGAGAGGGGAAAGAGAGAGGCGAGTGAAAGCGGGAGAATTGGACACCGAGTGCAGAGAGGTGACAGACACAGGAGAGGGGAAAGAGGGGAAAGAGACACAGAGGGGTGAAGAGGGAAAAGAGAGAGTCCAGGGGAAAAGAGACACGACTGGGAAGAGAGAGTGAAAAGAGAGAGTTGAGGAATGAGAGGGAAAAGAGAGAGGCGAGGGAAAGCGGGAGAATTAGACACCGAGTGAAGAGAGGTGACAGACAAAGGAGAGGGGAAAGAGGGGAAAGAGACACAGATGGGGGGAAGAGGGAAAAGAGAGAGTCGAGGGAAAAGAGACACGGCCGGGAAGATAGGGGTAAAAGAGAGAGAGGAGGGAAGGGAGGGAATAGAGGAATGCGAGTGAAAGCGGGAAAAATGAACGCCGAGGGAAGAGAGGTGAGAGAGGCAGGCGAGGGGAAACAGGGAAAAGAGACAAGCGAGGCAAAAGCTGGAAAAGAGGGAGGTGAGGGAAAGCCGGGGAAAGTGACTGGTGAGGGCAAAGAGGGAAGATTTCATGGAGAACAGGCAAAAGAGGGAAAAGTGACAGGTAAGGGAAAAGAGACAGTTGAGGAATGAGAGGGGAAAGAGAGAGGGGAGTGAAAGTGGGAAACTTGGACACCGAGAGAAGAGAGGTGACAGACACAGGAGAGGGGAAAGAGGGGAAAGAGACACAGAGGGGAAAAGAGTGAAAAGAGAGAGTCGAGGGAAAAAGGGACACGACTGGGAAGAGAGAGTGAAAAGAGAGAGTTTATGAATGAGAGGGGAAAGAGAGAGGCGAGTGAAAGCGGGAAAATTGGACACCGAGTGCAGAGAGGTGACAGACACAGGAGAGGGGAAAGAGGGGAAAGAGACACAGAGGGGTGAAGAGGGAAAAGAGAGAGTCGAGGGAAAAAGGGACACGACTGGGAAGAGAGAGTGAAAAGAGAGAGTTGAGGAATGAGAGGGGAAAGAGAGAGGCGAGTGAAAGCGGGAGAATTAGACACCGAGTGAAGAGAGGTGACAGACAAAGGAGAGGGGAAAGAGGGGAAAGAGACACAGAGGGGGGAAGAGGGAAAAGAGAGAGTCCAGGGAAAAGAGACACGGCCGGGAAGATAGGGGTAAAAGAGAGAGAGGAGGGAAGGGAGGGAATAGAGGAATGCGAGTGAAAGCAGGAAAAATGACCGCCGAGGGAAGAGAGGTGAGAGAGGCAGGCGAGGGGAAACAGGGAAAAGAGACAAGCGAGGCAAAAGGTGGAAAAGAGGGAGTTGAGGGAAAGCAGGGGAAAGTGACTGGTGAGGGCAAAGAGGGAAGATTTCATGGAGAACAGGCAAAAGAGGGAAAAGTGACAGGCAAGGGAAAAGAGAGAGTTGAGGAATGAGAGGGGAAAGAGAGAGGCGAGTGAAAGCGGGAAAATTGGACACCAAGTGAAGAGAGGTGACAGACACAGGAGAGGGGAAAGAGGGGAAAGAGACACAGAGGGGGGAAGAGGGAAAAGAGAGAGTCGAAGGAAAAGACACACGACCGGGAAGAGAGAGGTAAAAGAGAGAGAGGAGGGAAGGGAGGGAATAGAGGAATGCGAGTGAAAGCAGGAAAAATGAACGCCGAGGGAAGAGAGGTGAGAGAGGCATGCGAGGGGAAACAGGGAAAAGAGACAAGCGAGGCAAAAGGTGGAAAAGAGGGAGTTGAGGGAAAGCAGGGGGAAGTGACTGGTGAGGGTAAAGAGGGAAGATTTCATGGAGAATAGGCAAAAGAGGGAAAAGTGACAGGCAAGGGAAAAGAGAGAGTTGAGGAATGAGAGGGGAAAGAGAGAGGGGAGTGAAAGTGGGAAACTTGGACACCGAGAGAAGTGAGCTGACAGACACAGGAGAGGGGAAAGAGGGGAAAGAGACAAGCCGGGGAAAAGAGAGAGTCCAGGGAAAAAGAGACACGACTGGGAAGAGAGAGATAAAAGAGAGAGTTGATGAATGAGAGGGAAAAGAGAGTGGAGAGCGAAAGCGGGAAAATTGGACACCGAGTGCAGAGAGGTGACAGACACAGGAGAGGGGAAAGAGGGGAAAGAGACACAGAGGGGTGAAGAGGGAAAAGAGAGAGTCGAGGGAAAAAGAGACACGACTGGGAAGAGAGAGTGAAAAGAGAGAGTTGAGGAATGAGAGGGAAAAGAGAGAGGCGAGTGAAAGCGGGAGAATTAGACACCGAGTGAAGAGAGGTGACAGACACAGGAGAGGGGAAAGAGGGGAAAGAGACACAGAGGGGGGAAGAGGGAAAAGAGAGAGTCCAGGGAAAAGAGACACGGCCGGGAAGATAGGGGTAAAAGAGAGAGAGGAGGGAAGGGAGGGAATAGAGGAATGCGAGTGAAAGCAGGAAAAATGAACGCCGAGGGAAGAGAGGTGAGAGAGGCAGGCGAGGGGAAACAGGGAAAAGAGACAAGCGAGGCAAAAGGTGGAAAAGAGGGAGTTGAGGGAAAGCAGGGGAAAGTGACTGGTGAGGGCAAAGAGGGAAGATTTCATGGAGAACAGGCAAAAGAGGGAAAAGTGACAGGCAAGGGAAAAGAGAGAGTTGAGGAATGAGAGGGGAAAGAGAGAGGCGAGTGAAAGCGGGAAAATTGGACACCGAGTGAAGAGAGGTGACAGGCACAGGAGAGGGGAAAGAGGGGAAAGAGACACAGAGGGGGGAAGAGGGAAAAGAGAGAGTCGAGGGAAAAGACACACGACCGGGAAGAGAGAGGTAAAAGAGAGAGAGGAGGGAAGGGAGGGAATAGAGGAATGCGAGTGAAAGCAGGAAAAATGAACGCCGAGGGAAGAGAGGTGAGAGAGGCATGCGAGGGGAAACAGGGAAAAGAGACAAGCGAGGCAAAAGGTGGAAAAGAGGGAGGAGAGGGAAAGCCGGGGAAGGTGACTAGTGAGTGCAAAAAGGGAAGATTTCATGGAGAATAGGCAAAAGAGGGGAAAGTGACAGGCAAGGGAAAAGAGAGAGTTGAGGAATGAGAGGGGGAAGAGAGAGGCGAGCGAAAGCGGGAAAATTGGACACCGAGTGCAGAGAGGTGACAGACACAGGAGAGGGGAAAGAGGGGAAAGAGACACAGAGGGGAAAAGAGTGAAAAGAGAGGGTCCAGGGAAAAAGAGACACGACTGGGAAGAGAGAGATAAAAGAGAGAGTTGATGAATGAGAGGGAAAAGAGAGTGGAGAGCGAAAGCGGGAAAATTGGACACCGAGTGCAGAGAGGTGACAGACACAGGAGAGGGGAAAGAGGGGAAAGAGACACAGAGGGGTGAAGAGGGAAAAGAGAGAGTCCAGGGAAAAGAGACACGACCGGGAAGAGAGGGGTAAAAGAGAGAGAGGAGGGATGCGAGGGAATAGAGGAATGCGAGTGAAAGCGGGAAAAATGAACGCCGAGGGAAGAGAGGTGAGAGAGGCAGGCGAGGGGAAACAGGGAAAAGAGACAAGCGAGGCAAAAGGTGGAAAAGAGGGAGGTGAGGGAAAGCAGGGGAAAGTGACTGGTGAGGGCAAAGAGGGAAGATTTCATGGAGAATAGGCAAAAGAGGGAAAAGTGACAGGCAAGGGAAAAGAGAGAGTTGAGGAACGAGAGGGAAAGAGAGAGGAGGTGAAAGCAGGAAAATTGGACACCGAGAGAAGAGAGGTGACAGACACAGGAGAGGGGAAAGAGGGGAAAGAGACACAGAGGGGGGAAGAGGGAAAAGAGAGAGTCCAGGGAAAAAGAGACACGACTGGGAAGAGAGAGTGAAAAGAGAGAGTTGAGGAATGAGAGGGAAAAGAGAGAGGCGAGTGAAAGCGGGAGAATTAGACACCGAGTGAAGAGAGGTGACAGACACAGGAGAGGGGAAAGAGGGGAAAGAGACACAGAGGGGGGAAGAGGGAAAAGAGAGAGTCCAGGGAAAAGAGACACGGCCGGGAAGATAGGGGTAAAAGAGAGAGAGGAGGGAAGGGAGGGAATAGAGGAATGCGAGTGAAAGCAGGAAAAATGACCGCCGAGGGAAGAGAGGTGAGAGAGGCAGGCGAGGGGAAACAGGGAAAAGAGACAAGCGAGGCAAAAGGTGGAAAAGAGGGAGTTGAGGGAAAGCAGGGGAAAGTGACTGGTGAGGGCAAAGAGGGAAGATTTCATGGAGAACAGGCAAAAGAGGGAAAAGTGACAGGCAAGGGAAAAGAGAGAGTTGAGGAATGAGAGGGGAAAGAGAGAGGCGAGTGAAAGCGGGAAAATTGGACACCGAGTGAAGAGAGGTGACAGACACAGGAGAGGGGAAAGAGGGGAAAGAGACACAGAGGGGGGAAGAGGGAAAAGAGAGAGTCGAGGGAAAAGACATACGACCGGGAAGAGAGAGGTAAAAGAGAGAGAGGAGGGAAGGGAGGGAATAGAGGAATGCGAGTGAAAGCAGGAAAAATGAACGCCGAGGGAAGAGAGGTGAGAGAGGCATGCGAGGGGAAACAGGGAAAAGAGACAAGCGAGGCAAAAGGTGGAAAAGAGGGAGGAGAGGGAAAGCCGGGGAAGGTGACTAGTGAGTGCAAAAAGGGAAGATTTCATGGAGAATAGGCAAAAGAGGGGAAAGTGACAGGCAAGGGAAAAGAGAGAGTTGAGGAATGAGAGGGGGAAGAGAGAGGCGAGCGAAAGCGGGAAAATTGGACACCGAGTGCAGAGAGGTGACAGACACAGGAGAGGGGAAAGAGGGGAAAGAGACACAGAGGGGAAAAGAGTGAAAAGAGAGGGTCCAGGGAAAAAGAGACACGACTGGGAAGAGAGAGATAAAAGAGAGAGTTGATGAATGAGAGGGAAAAGAGAGTGGAGAGCGAAAGCGGGAAAATTGGACACCGAGTGCAGAGAGGTGACAGACACAGGAGAGGGGAAAGAGGGGAAAGAGACACAGAGGGGTGAAGAGGGAAAAGAGAGAGTCCAGGGAAAAGAGACACGACCGGGAAGAGAGGGGTAAAAGAGAGAGAGGAGGGAAGGGAGGGAATAGAGGAATGCGAATGAAAGCGGGAAAAATGAACGGCGAGGGAAGAGAGGTGAGAGAGGCAGGCGAGGGGAAACAGGGAAAAGAGACAAGCGAGGCAAAAGGTGGAAAAGAGGGAGGTGAGGGAAAGCCGGGGAAGGTGACTGGTGAGGGCAAAGAGGGAAGATTTCATGGAGAATAGGCAAAAGAGGGAATAGTGACAGGCAAGGGAAAAGACAGAGTTGAGGAATGAGAGGGGAAAGAGAGAGGCGAGTGAAAGCGGGAAAATTGGACACCGAGTGAAGAGAGGTGAAAGACACAGGAGAGGGGAAAGAGGGGAAAGAGACAAGCCGGGGAAAAGAGAGAGGCCAGGGAAAAGAGACACGACCGGGAAGAGAGGGGTAAAAGAGAGAGAGGAGGGAAGGGAGGGAATAGAGGAATGCGAGTGAAAGCGGGAAAAATGAAGGCCGAGGGAAGAGAGGTGAGAGAGGCAGGCGAGGGGAAACAGGGAAAAGAGACAAGCGAGGCAAAATGTGGAAAAGAGGGAAATGAGGGAAAGCAGTGGAAAGTGACTGGTGAGGGCAAAGAGGGAAGATTTCATGGAGAACAGGCAAAAGAGGGAAAAGTGACAGGGAAGGGAAAAGAGAGAGTTGAGGAATGAGAGGGGAAAGAGAGAGGCGAGTGAAAGCGGGAAAATTGGATACCGAGAGAAGAGAGGTGATAGACACAGGAGAGGGGAAAGAGGGGAAAGAGACAAGCCGGGGAAAAGAGAGAGTCCAGGGAAAAAGAGACACGACTGGGAAGAGAGAGATAAAAGAGAGAGTTGATGAATGAGAGGGAAAAGAGAGTGGAGAGCGAAAGCGGGAAAATTGGACACCGAGTGCAGAGAGGTGACAGACACAGGAGAGGGGAAAGAGGGGAAAGAGACACAGAGGGGTGAAGAGGGAAAAGAGAGAGTCCAGGGGAAAAGAGACACGACTGGGAAGAGAGAGTGAAAAGAGAGAGTTGAGGAATGAGAGGGAAAAGAGAGAGGCGAGTGAAAGCGGGAGAATTAGACACCGAGTGAAGAGAGGTGACAGACACAGGAGAGGGGAAAGAGGGGAAAGAGACACAGAGGGGGGAAGAGGGAAAAGAGAGAGTCCAGGGAAAAGAGACACGGCCGGGAAGATAGGGGTAAAAGAGAGAGAGGAGGGAAGGGAGGGAATAGAGGAATGCGAGTGAAAGCAGGAAAAATGACCGCCGAGGGAAGAGAGGTGAGAGAGGCATGCGAGGGGAAACAGGGAAAAGAGACAAGCGAGGCAAAAGGTGGAAAAGAGGGAGGAGAGGGAAAGCCGGGGAAGGTGACTAGTGAGTGCAAAAAGGGAAGATTTCATGGAGAATAGGCAAAAGAGGGGAAAGTGACAGGCAAGGGAAAAGAGAGAGTTGAGGAATGAGAGGGGGAAGAGAGAGGCGAGCGAAAGCGGGAAAATTGGACACCGAGTGCAGAGAGGTGACAGACACAGGAGAGGGGAAAGAGGGGAAAGAGACACAGAGGGGAAAAGAGTGAAAAGAGAGGGTCCAGGGAAAAAGAGACACGACTGGGAAGAGAGAGATAAAAGAGAGAGTTGATGAATGAGAGGGAAAAGAGAGTGGAGAGCGAAAGCGGGAAAATTGGACACCGAGTGCAGAGAGGTGACAGACACAGGAGAGGGGAAAGAGGGGAAAGAGACACAGAGGGGTGAAGAGGGAAAAGAGAGAGTCCAGGGAAAAGAGACACGACCGGGAAGAGAGGGGTAAAAGAGAGAGAGGAGGGATGCGAGGGAATAGAGGAATGCGAGTGAAAGCGGGAAAAATGAACGCCGAGGGAAGAGAGGTGAGAGAGGCAGGCGAGGGGAAACAGGGAAAAGAGACAAGCGAGGCAAAAGGGGGAAAAGAGGGAGGTGAGGGAAAGCAGGGGAAAGTGACTGGTGAGGGCAAAGAGGGAAGATTTCATGGAGAATAGGCAAAAGAGGGAAAAGTGACAGGCAAGGGAAAAGAGAGAGTTGAGGAACGAGAGGGAAAGAGAGAGGAGGTGAAAGCAGGAAAATTGGACACCGAGAGAAGAGAGGTGACAGACACAGGAGAGGGGAAAGAGGGGAAAGAGACACAGAGGGGGGAAGAGGGAAAAGAGAGAGTCCAGGGAAAAAGAGACACGACTGGGAAGAGAGAGTGAAAAGAGAGAGTTGAGGAATGAGAGGGGAAAGAGAGAGGCGAGTGAAAGTGGGAAAATTGGACACCGAGTGAAGAGAGGTGAAAGACACAGGAGAGGGGAAAGAGGGGAAAGAGACAAGCCGGGGAAAAGAGAGAGGCCAGGGAAAAGAGACACGACCGGGAAGAGAGGGGTAAAAGAGAGAGAGGAGGGAAGGGAGGGAATAGTGGAATGCGAGAGAAAGCGGGAAAAATGAACGCCGAGGGGAGAGAGGTGAGAGAGGCAGGCGAGGGGAAACAGGGAAAAGAGACAAGCGAGGCAAAAGGTGGAAAAGAGGGAGGTGAGGGAAAGCAGGGGAAAGTGACTGGTGAGTGCAAAAAGGGAAGATTTCATGGAGAACAGGCAAAAGAGGGAGAACTGACAGGTAAGGGAAAAGAGACAGTTGAGGAATGAGAGGGGGAAGAGAGAGGCGAGTGAAAGCGGGAAAATTAGACACCGAGTGAAGAGAGGTGACAGGCACAGGAGAGGGGAAAGAGGGGAAAGAGACACAGATGGGGGGAAGAGGGAAAAGAGAGAGTCGAGGGAAAAGACACACGACCGGGAAGAGAGAGGTAAAAGAGAGAGAGGAGGGAAGGGAGGGAATAGAGGAATGCGAGTGAAAGCGGGAAAAATGAACGCCGAGGGAAGAGAGGTGAGAGAGGCAGGCGAGGGGAAACAGGGAAAAGAGACAAGCGAGGGAAAAGGTGGAAAAGAGGGAAATGAGGGAAAGCAGGGGAAAGTGACTGGTGAGGGCAAAGAGGGAAGATTTCATGGAGAACAGGCAAAAGAGGGGAAAGTGACAGGCAAGGGAAAAGAAAGAGTTGAGGAATGAGAGGGGGAAGAGAGAGGCGAGTGAAAGCGGGAAAAATAGACACCGAGTGAAGAGAGGTGACAGACACAGGAGAGGGGAAAGAGGGGAAAGAGACACAGAGGGGAAAAGAGTGAAAAGGGAGGGTCCAGGGAAAAAGAGACACGACTGGGAAGAGAGAGTGAAAGGAGAGAGTTGATGAATGAGAGGGGAAAGAGAGAGGCGAGTGAAAGTGGGAAAATTGGACACCGAGTGAAGAGAGGTGACAGATACAGGAGAGGGGAAAGAGGGGAAAGAGACAAGCCGGGGAAAAGAGAGAGTCCAGGGAAAAAGAGACACGACTGGGAAGAGAGAGTGAAAAGAGAGAGTTGATGAATGAGAGGGGAAAGAGAGAGGCGAGTGAAAGCGGGAAAATTGGACACCGAGTGCAGAGAGGTGACAGACACAGGAGAGGGGAAAGAGGGGAAAGAGACACGGAGGGGTGAAGAGGGAAAAGAGAGGGTCCAGGGAAAAAGAGACACGACTGGGAAGATAGGGGTAAAAGAGAGAGAGGAGGGAAGGGAGGGAATAGAGGAATGCGAGTGAAAGCGGGAAAAATGAACGCCGAGGGAAGAGAGGTGAGAGAGGCAGGCGAGGGGAAACAGGGAAAAGAGACAAGCGAGGCAAAAGGTGGAAAAGAGGGAGGTGAGGGAAAGCAGGGGAAAGTGAATGGTGAGGGCAAAGAGGGAAGATTTCATGGAGAATAGGCAAAAGAGGGAAAAGTGACAGGCAAGGGAAAAGAGAGAGTTGAGGAATGAGAGGGGAAAGAGAGAGGGGAGTGAAAGTGGGAAACTTGGACACCGAGAGAAGAGAGGTGACAGACACAGGAGAGGGGAAAGAGGGGAAAGAGACAAGCCGGGGAAAAGAGAGAGTCCAGGGAAAAAGAGACACGACTGGGAAGAGAGAGATAAAAGAGAGAGTTGATGAATGAGAGGGAAAAGAGAGAGGAGAGCGAAAGCGGGAAAATTGGACACCGAGTGAAGAGAGGTGACAGACACAGGAGAGGGGAAAGAGGGGATAGAGACACAGATGGGAGAAAGAGGGAAAAGAGAGAGTCCAGGGAAAAGAGACACGACCGGGAAGAGAGAGTGAAAAGAGAGAGTTGAGGAATGAGAGGGAAAAGAGAGAGGCGAGTGAAAGCGGGAGAATTAGACACCGAGTGAACAGAGGTGACAGACAAACGAGAGGGGAAAGAGGGGAAAGAGACACAGAGGGGGGAAGAGGGAAAAGAGAGAGTCGAGGGAAAAGACACACGACCGGGAAGAGAGAGGTAAAAGAGAGAGAGGAGGGAAGGGAGGGAATAGAGGAATGCGAGTGAAAGCGGGAAAAATGAACGCCGAGGGAAGAGAGGTGAGAGAGGCAGGCGAGGGGAAACAGGGAAAAGAGACAAGCGAGGGAAAAGGTGGAAAAGAGGGAAATGAGGGAAAGCAGGGGAAAGTGACTGGTGAGGGCAAAGAGGGAAGATTTCATGGAGAACAGGCAAAAGAGGGGAAAGTGACAGGCAAGGGAAAAGAAAGAGTTGAGGAATGAGAGGGGGAAGAGAGAGGCGAGTGAAAGCGGGAAAAATAGACACCGAGTGAAGAGAGGTGACAGACACAGGAGAGGGGAAAGAGGGGAAAGAGACACAGAGGGGAAAAGAGTGAAAAGGGAGGGTCCAGGGAAAAAGAGACACGACTGGGAAGAGAGAGTGAAAGGAGAGAGTTGATGAATGAGAGGGGAAAGAGAGAGGCGAGTGAAAGTGGGAAAATTGGACACCGAGTGAAGAGAGGTGACAGATACAGGAGAGGGGAAAGAGGGGAAAGAGACAAGCCGGGGAAAAGAGAGAGTCCAGGGAAAAAGAGACACGACTGGGAAGAGAGAGTGAAAAGAGAGAGTTGAAGAATGAGAGGGGAAAGAGAGAGGCGAGTGAAAGCGGGAAAATTGGACACCGAGTGCAGAGAGGTGACAGACACAGGAGAGGGGAAAGAGGGGAAAGAGACACGGAGGGGTGAAGAGGGAAAAGAGAGGGTCCAGGGAAAAAGACACACGACTGGGAAGATAGGGGTAAAAGAGAGAGAGGAGGGAAGGGAGGGAATAGAGGAATGCGAGTGAAAGCGGGAAAAATGAACGCCGAGGGAAGAGAGGTGAGAGAGGCAGGCGAGGGGAAACAGGGAAAAGAGACAAGCGAGGCAAAAGGTGGAAAAGAGGGAGGTGAGGGAAAGCAGGGGAAAGTGACTGGTGAGGGCAAAGAGGGAAGATTTCATGGAGAATAGGCAAAAGAGGGAAAAGTGACAGGCAAGGGAAAAGAGAGAGTTGAGGAATGAGAGGGGAAAGAGAGAGGGGAGTGAAAGTGGGAAACTTGGACACCGAGAGAAGAGAGGTGACAGACACAGGAGAGGGGAAAGAGGGGAAAGAGACAAGCCGGGGAAAAGAGAGAGTCCAGGGAAAAAGAGACACGACTGGGAAGAGAGAGATAAAAGAGAGAGTTGATGAATGAGAGGGAAAAGAGAGAGGAGAGCGAAAGCGGGAAAATTGGACACCGAGTGAAGAGAGGTGACAGACACAGGAGAGGGGAAAGAGGGGATAGAGACACAGATGGGAGAAAGAGGGAAAAGAGAGAGTCCAGGGAAAAGAGACACGACCGGGAAGAGAGAGTGAAAAGAGAGAGTTGAGGAATGAGAGGGAAAAGAGAGAGGCGAGTGAAAGCGGGAGAATTAGACACCGAGTGAACAGAGGTGACAGACAAACGAGAGGGGAAAGAGGGGAAAGAGACACAGAGGGGGGAAGAGGGAAAAGAGAGAGTCCAGGGGAAAAGAGACACGACCGGGAAGATAGGGGTAAAAGAGAGAGAGGAGGGAAGGGAGGGAATAGAGGAATGCGAGTGAAAGCGGGAAAAATGAACGCCGAGGGAAGAGAGGTGAGAGAGGCATGCGAGGGGAAACAGGGAAAAGAGACAAGCGAGGCAAAAGGTGGAAAAGAGGGAGGTGAGGGAAAGCAGGGGAAAGTGACTGGTGAGGGCAAAGAGGGAAGATTTCATGGAGAATAGGCAAAAGAGGGCAAAGTGACAGGCAAGGGAAAAGAGAGAGTTGAGGAATGAGAGGGGGAAGAGAGAGGCGAGCGAAAGTGCGAAAATTGGACACCGAGTGCAGAGAGGTGACAGACACAGGAGAGGGGAAAGAGGGGAAAGAGACACAGAGGGGAAAAGAGTGAAAAGAGAGGGTCCAGGGAAAAAGAGACACGACTGGGAAGAGAGAGTGAAAAGAGAGAGTTGATGAATGAGAGGGGAAAGAGAGAGGCGAGTGAAAGCGGGAGAATTGGACACCGAGTGCAGAGAGGTGACAGACACAGGAGAGGGGAAAGAGGGGAAAGAGACACAGAGGGGTGAAGAGGGAAAAGAGAGAGTCCAGGGAAAAGAGACACGACCGGGAAGAGAGGGGTAAAAGAGAGAGAGGAGGGAAGGGAGGGAATAGAGGAATGCGAGTGAAAGCGGGAAAAATGAACGCCGAGGGAAGAGAGGTGAGAGAGGCAGGCGAGGGGAAACAGGGAAAAGAGACAAGCGAGGCAAAAGGTGGAAAAGAGGGAGGTGAGGGAAAGCAGGGGAAAGTGACTGGTGAGGGCAAAGAGGGAAGATTTCATGGAGAATAGGCAAAAGAGGGAAAAGTGACAGGCAAGGGAAAAGAGAGAGTTGAGGAACGAGAAGGAAAAGAGAGAGGCGGGTGAAAGCAGGAAAATTGGACACCGAGAGAAGAGAGGTGACAGACACAGGAGAGGGGAAAGAGGGGAAAGAGACACAGAGGGGGGAAGAGGGAAAAGAGAGAGTCCAGGGAAAAAGAGACACGACTGGGAAGAGAGAGTGAAAAGAGAGAGTTGAGGAATGAGAGGGGAAAGAGAGAGGCGAGTGAAAGTGGGAAAATTGGACACCGAGTGAAGAGAGGTGAAAGACACAGGAGAGGGGAAAGAGGGGAAAGAGGGGAAAGAGACAAGCCGGGGAAAAGAGAGAGGCCAGGGAAAAGAGACACGACCGGGAAGAGAGGGGTAAAAGAGAGAGAGGAGGGAAGGGAGGGAATAGTGGAATGCGAGAGAAAGCGGGAAAAATGAACGCCGAGGGGAGAGAGGTGAGAGAGGCAGGCGAGGGGAAACAGGGAAAAGAGACAAGCGAGGCAAAAGGTGGAAAAGAGGGAGGTGAGGGAAAGCAGGGGAAAGTGACTGGTGAGTGCAAAAAGGGAAGATTTCATGGAGAACAGGCAAAAGAGGGAGAAGTGACAGGTAAGGGAAAAGAGACAGTTGAGGAATGAGAGGGGGAAGAGAGAGGCGAGTGAAAGCGGGAAAATTAGACACCGAGTGAAGAGAGGTGACAGACACAGGAGAGGGGAAAGAGGGGAAAGAGACACAGAGGGGAAAAGAGTGAAAAGGGAGGGTCCAGGGAAAAAGAGACACGACTGGGAAGAGAGAGTGAAAGGAGAGAGTTGATGAATGAGAGGGGAAAGAGAGAGGCGAGTGAAAGTGGGAAAATTGGACACCGAGTGAAGAGAGGTGACTGATACAGGAGAGGGGAAAGAGGGGAAAGAGACAAGCCGGGGAAAAGAGAGAGTCCAGGGAAAAAGAGACACGACTGGGAAGAGAGAGTGAAAAGAGAGAGTTGATGAATGAGAGGGGAAAGAGAGAGGCGAGTGAAAGCGGGAAAATTGGACACCGAGTGCAGAGAGGTGACAGACACAGGAGAGGGGAAAGAGGGGAAAGAGACACAGAGGGGTGAAGAGGGAAAAGAGAGGGTCCAGGGAAAAAGAGACACGACTGGGAAGATAGGGGTAAAAGAGAGAGAGGAGGGAAGGGAGGGAATAGAGGAATGCGAGTGAAAGCGGGAAAAATGAACGCCGAGGGAAGAGAGGTGAGAGAGGCAGGCGAGGGGAAACAGGGAAAAGAGACAAGCGAGGCAAAAGGTGGAAAAGAGGGAGGTGAGGGAAAGCAGGGGAAAGTGACTGGTGAGGGCAAAGAGGGAAGATTTCATGGAGAATAGGCAAAAGAGGGAAAAGTGACAGGCAAGGGAAAAGAGAGAGTTGAGGAATGAGAGGGGAAAGAGAGAGGGGAGTGAAAGTGGGAAACTTGGACACCGAGAGAAGAGAGGTGACAGACACAGGAGAGGGGAAAGAGGGGAAAGAGACAAGCCGGGGAAAAGAGAGAGTCCAGGGAAAAAGAGACACGACTGGGAAGAGAGAGATAAAAGAGAGAGTTGATGAATGAGAGGGAAAAGAGAGAGGAGAGCGAAAGCGGGAAAATTGGACACCGAGTGAAGAGAGGTGACAGACACAGGAGAGGGGAAAGAGGGGATAGAGACACAGATGGGAGAAAGAGGGAAAAGAGAGAGTCCAGGGAAAAGAGACACGACCGGGAAGAGAGAGGTAAAAGAGAGAGAGGAGGGAAGGGAGGGAATAGAGGAATGCGAGTGAAAGCGGGAAAAATGAAGGCCGAGGGAAGAGAGGTGAGAGAGGCAGGCGAGGGGAAACAGGGAAAAGAGACAAGCGAGGCAAAAGGTGGAAAAGAGGGAAATGAGGGAAAGCAGGGGAAAGTGACTGGTGAGGGCAAAGAGGGAAGATTTCATGGAGAACAGGCAAAAGAGGGAAAAGTGACAGGGAAGGGAAAAGAGAGAGTTGAGGAATGAGAGGGGAAAGAGAGAGGCGAGTGAAAGCGGAAAAATTGGACACCGAGAGAAGAGAGGTGATAGACACAGGAGAGGGGAAAGAGGGGAAAGAGACAAGCCGGGGAAAAGAGAGAGTCCAGGGAAAAAGAGACACGACTGGGAAGAGAGAGTGAAAAGAGAGAGTTGATGAATGAGAGGGGAAAGAGAGAGGCGAGTGAAAGCGGGAAAATTGGACACCGAGTGCAGAGAGGTGACAGACACAGGAGAGGGGAAAGAGGGGAAAGAGACACAGAGGGGTGAAGAGGGAAAAGAGAGAGTCCAGGGGAAAAGAGACACGACTGGGAAGAGAGAGTGAAAAGAGAGAGTTGAGGAATGAGAGGGAAAAGAGAGAGCGAGTGAAAGCGGGAGAATTAGACACCGAGTGAAGAGAGGTGACAGACAAAGGAGAGGGGAAAGAGGGGAAAGAGACACAGAGGGGGGAAGAGGGAAAAGAGAGAGTCCAGGGAAAAGAGACACGGCCGGGAAGATAGGGGTAAAAGAGAGAGAGGAGGGAAGGGAGGGAATAGAGGAATGCGAGTGAAAGCGGGAAAAATGATCGCCGAGGGAAGAGAGGTGAGAGAGGCAGGCGAGGGGAAACAGGGAAAAGAGACAAGCGAGGCAAAAGCTGGAAAAGAGGGAGGTGAGGGAAAGCAGGGGGAAGTGACTGGTGAGGGCAAAGAGGGAAGATTTCATGGAGAATAGGCAAAAGAGGGCAAAGTGACAGGCAAGGGAAAAGAGAGAGTTGAGGAATGAGAGGGGGAAGAGAGAGGCGAGTGAAAGTGGGAAACTTGGACACCGAGAGAAGAGAGGTGACAGACACAGGAGAGGGGAAAGAGGGGAAAGAGACACAGAGGGGAAAAGAGTGAAAAGAGAGGGTCCAGGGAAAAAGAGACACGACTGGGAAGAGAGAGTGAAAAGAGAGAGTTGATGAATGAGAGGGGAAAGAGAGAGGCGAGTGAAAGCGGGAAAAGTGGACACCGAGTGCAGAGAGGTGACAGACACAGGAGAGGGGAAAGAGGGGAAAGAGACACAGGGGGGTGAAGAGGGAAAAGAGAGAGTCCAGGGAAAAAGAGACACGACTGGGAAGAGAGAGTGAAAAGAGAGAGTTGAGGAATGAGAGGGAAAAGAGAGAGGCGAGTGAAAGCGGGAGAATTAGACACCGAGTGAACAGAGGTGACAGACAAACGAGAGGGGAAAGAGGGGAAAGAGACACAGAGGGGTGAAGAGGGAAAAGAGAGAGTCCAGGGAAAAAGAGACACGACTGGGAAGAGAGAGTGAAAAGAGAGAGTTGAGGAATGAGAGGGAAAAGAGAGAGGCGAGTGAAAGCGGGAGAATTAGACACCGAGTGCAGAGAGGTGACAGACACAGGAGAGGGGAAAGAGGGGAAAGAGACACAGAGGGGAAAAGAGTGAAAAGAGAGGGTCCAGGGAAAAAGAGACACGACTGGGAAGAGAGAGTGAAAAGAGAGAGTTGATGAATGAGAGGGGAAAGAGAGAGGCGAGTGAAAGCGGGAAAATTGGACACCGAGTGCAGAGAGGTGACAGACACAGGAGAGGGGAAAGAGGGGAAAGAGACACAGAGGGGTGAAGAGGGAAAAGAGAGAGTCCAGGGAAAAGAGACACGACCGGGAAGAGAGGGGTAAAAGAGAGAGAGGAGGGAAGGGAGGGAATAGAGGAATGCGAGTGAAAGCGGGAAAAATGAACGCCGAGGGAAGAGAGGTGAGAGAGGCAGGCGAGGGGAAACAGGGAAAAGAGACAAGCGAGGCAAAAGGTGGAAAAGAGGGAGGTGAGGGAAAGCAGGGGAAAGTGACTGGTGAGGGCAAAGAGGGAAGATTTCATGGAGAATAGGCAAAAGAGGGAAAAGTGACAGGCAAGGGAAAAGAGAGAGTTGAGGAACGAGAAGGAAAAGAGAGAGGCGGGTGAAAGCAGGAAAATTGGACACCGAGAGAAGAGAGGTGACAGACACAGGAGAGGGGAAAGAGGGGAAAGAGACACAGAGGGGGGAAGAGGGAAAAGAGAGAGTCCAGGGAAAAAAAGACACGACTGGGAAGAGAGAGTGAAAAGAGAGAGTTGAGGAATGAGAGGGGAAAGAGAGAGGCGAGTGAAAGTGGGAAATTTGGACACCGAGTGAAGAGAGGTGAAAGACACAGGAGAGGGGAAAGAGGGGAAAGAGACAAGCCGGGGAAAAGAGAGAGGCCAGGGAAAAGAGACACGACCGGGAAGAGAGGGGTAAAAGAGAGAGAGGAGGGAAGGGAGGGAATAGTGGAATGCGAGAGAAAGCGGGAAAAATGAACGCCGAGGGGAGAGAGGTGAGAGAGGCAGGCGAGGGGAAACAGGGAAAAGAGACAAGCGAGGCAAAAGGTGGAAAAGAGGGAGGTGAGGGAAAGCAGGGGAAAGTGACTGGTGAGTGCAAAAAGGGAAGATTTCATGGAGAACAGGCAAAAGAGGGAGAAGTGACAGGTAAGGGAAAAGAGACAGTTGAGGAATGAGAGGGGGAAGAGAGAGGCGAGTGAAAGCGGGAAAATTAGACACCGAGTGAAGAGAGGTGACAGACACAGGAGAGGGGAAAGAGGGGAAAGAGACACAGAGGGGAAAAGAGTGAAAAGGGAGGGTCCAGGGAAAAAGAGACACGACTGGGAAGAGAGAGTGAAAGGAGAGAGTTGATGAATGAGAGGGGAAAGAGAGAGGCGAGTGAAAGTGCGAAAATTGGACACCGAGTGAAGAGAGGTGACAGATACAGGAGAGGGGAAAGAGGGGAAAGAGACAAGCCGGGGAAAAGAGAGAGTCCAGGGAAAAAGAGACACGACTGGGAAGAGAGAGTGAAAAGAGAGAGTTGATGAATGAGAGGGGAAAGAGAGAGGCGAGTGAAAGCGGGAAAATTGGACACCGAGTGCAGAGAGGTGACAGACACAGGAGAGGGGAAAGAGGGGAAAGAGACACAGAGGGGTGAAGAGGGAAAAGAGAGGGTCCAGGGAAAAAGAGACACGACTGGGAAGATAGGGGTAAAAGAGAGAGAGGAGGGAAGGGAGGGAATAGAGGAATGCGAGTGAAAGCGGGAAAAATGAACGCCGAGGGAAGAGAGGTGAGAGAGGCAGGCGAGGGGAAACAGGGAAAAGAGACAAGCGAGGCAAAAGGTGGAAAAGAGGGAGGTGAGGGAAAGCAGGGGAAAGTGACTGGTGAGGGCAAAGAGGGAAGATTTCATGGAGAATAGGCAAAAGAGGGAAAAGTGACAGGCAAGGGAAAAGAGAGAGTTGAGGAATGAGAGGGGAAAGAGAGAGGCGAGTGAAAGTGGGAAACTTGGACACCGAGAGAAGAGAGGTGACAGACACAGGAGAGGGGAAAGAGGGGAAAGAGACACAGAGGGGTGAAGAGAGTGAAAAGAGAGGGTCCAGGGAAAAAGAGACACGACTGGGAAGATAGGGGTAAAAGAGAGAGAGGAGGGAAGGGAGGGAATAGAGGAATGCGAGTGAAAGCGGGAAAAATGAACACCGAGGGAAGAGAGGTGAGAGAGGCAGGCGAGGGGAAACAGGGAAAAGAGACAAGCGAGGCAAAAGGTGGAAAAGAGGGAGGTGAGGGAAAGCAGGGGAAAGTGACTGGTGAGGGCAAAGAGGGAAGATTTCATGGAGAATAGGCAAAAGAGGGCAAAGTGACAGGCAAGGGAAAAGAGAGAGTTGAGGAATGAGAGGGGGAAGAGAGAGGGGAGTGAAAGTGGGAAACTTGGACACCGAGAGAAGAGAGGTGACAGACACAGGAGAGGGGAAAGAGGGGAAAGAGACACAGGGGGGTGAAGAGGGAAAAGAGAGAGTCCAGGGAAAAAGAGACACGACTGGGAAGAGAGAGTGAAAAGAGAGAGTTGAGGAATGAGAGGGAAAAGAGAGAGGCGAGCGAAAGCGGGAAAATTAGACACCGAGTGAACAGAGGTGACAGACAAACGAGAGGGGAAAGAGGGGAAAGAGACACAGAGGGGGGAAGAGGGAAAAGAGAGAGTCCAGGGGAAAACAGACACGACCGGGAAGATAGGGGTAAAAGAGAGAGAGGAGGGAAGGGAGGGAATAGAGGAATGCGAGTGAAAGCGGGAAAAATGAACGCCGAGGGAAGAGAGGTGAGAGAGGCAGGCGAGGGGAAACAGGGAAAAGAGACAAGCGAGGCAAAAGGTGGAAAAGAGGGAGGTGAGGGAAAGCAGGGGAAAGTGACTGGTGAGGGCAAAGAGGGAAGATTTCATGGAGAATAGGCAAAAGAGGGAAAAGTGACAGGCAAGGGAAAAGAGAGAGTTGAGGAATGAGAGGGGGAAGAGAGAGGCGAGTGAAAGCGGGAAAATTAGACACCGAGTGAAGAGAGGTGACAGACACAGGAGAGGGGAAAGAGGGGAAAGAGACACAGATGGGGGGAAGAGGGAAAAGAGAGAGTCGAGGGAAAAGACACACGACCGGGAAGAGAGAGGTAAAAGAGAGAGAGGAGGGAAGGGAGGGAATAGAGGAATGCGAGAGAAAGCGGGAAAATTGAACGCCGAGGGGAGAGAGGTGAGAGAGGCAGGCAAGGGGAAACAGGGAAAAGAGACAAGCGAGGCAAAAGGTGGAAAAGAGGGAAATGAGGGAAAGCCGGGGAAGGTGACTGGTGAGGGCAAAGAGGGAAGATTTCATGGAGAATAGGCAAAAGAGGGAAAAGTGACAGGCAAGGGAAAAGAGAGAGTTTAGGAATGAGAGGGGGAAGAGAGAGGCGAGTGAAAGTGGGAAAATTGGACACCGAGTGAAGAGAGGTGAAAGACACAGGAGAGGGGAAAGAGGGGAAAGAGACAAGCCGGGGAAAAGAGAGAGCCCAGGGAAAAGAGACACGACCGGGAAGAGAGGGGTAAAAGAGAGAGAGGAGGGAAGGGAGGGAATAGAGGAATGCGAGTGAAAGCGGGAAAAATGATCGCCGAGGGAAGAGAGGTGAGAGAGGCAGGCGAGGGGAAACAGGGAAAAGAGACAAGCGAGGCAAAAGGTGGAAAAGTGGGAGGTGAGGGAAAGCAGGGGGAAGTGACTGGTGAGGGCAAAGAGGGAAGATTTCATGGAGAATAGGCAAAAGAGGGCAAAGTGACAGGCAAGGGAAAAGAGAGAGTTGAGGAATGAGAGGGGGAAGAGAGAGGCGAGTGAAAGTGGGAAACTTGGACACCGAGAGAAGAGAGGTGACAGACACAGGAGAGGGGAAAGAGGGGAAAGAGACACAGAGGGGGGAAGAGGGAAAAGAGAGAGTCCAGGGAAAAAGAGACACGACTGGGAAGAGAGAGTGAAAAGAGAGGGTTGATGAATGAGAGGGGAAAGAGAGAGGCGAGTGAAAGCGGGAAAAGTGGACACCGAGTGCAGAGAGGTGACAGACACAGGAGAGGGGAAAGAGGGGAAAGAGACACAGGGGGGTGAAGAGGGAAAAGAGAGAGTCCAGGGGAAAAGAGACACGACTGGGAAGAGAGAGTGAAAAGAGAGAGTTGAGGAATGAGAGGGAAAAGAGAGAGGCGAGTGAAAGCGGGAGAATTAGACACCGAGTGAACAGAGGTGACAGACAAACGAGAGGGGAAAGAGGGGAAAGAGACACAGAGGGGGGAAGAGGGAAAAGAGAGAGTCCAGGGGAAAAGAGACACGACCGGGAAGATAGGGGTAAAAGAGAGAGAGGAGGGAAGGGAGGGAATAGAGGAATGCGAGTGAAAGCGGGAAAAATGAACGGCGAGGGAAGAGAGGTGAGAGAGGCAGGCGAGGGGAAACAGGGAAAAGAGACAAGCGAGGCAAAAGGTGGAAAAGAGGGAGGTGAGGGAAAGCAGGGGAAAGTGACTGGTGAGGGCAAAGAGGGAAGATTTCATGGAGAATAGGCAAAAGAGGGAAAAGTGACAGGCAAGGGAAAAGAGAGAGTTGAGGAATGAGAGGGGAAATAGAGAGGGGAGTGAAAGTGGGAAACTTGGACACCGAGAGAAGAGAGGTGACAGACACAGGAGAGGGGAAAGAGGGGAAAGAGACAAGCCGGGGAAAAGAGAGAGTCCAGGGAAAAAGAGACACGACTGGGAAGAGAGAGATAAAAGAGAGAGTTGATGAATGAGAGGGAAAAGAGAGAGGCGAGCGAAAGCGGGAAAAGTGGACACCGAGTGAAGAGAGGTGACAGACACAGGAGAGGGGAAAGAGGGGAAAGAGACACAGAGGGGTGAAGAGGGAAAAGAGAGAGTCCAGGGAAAAAGAGACACGACTGGGAAGAGAGAGTGAAAAGAGAGAGTTGAGGAATGAGAGGGAAAAGAGAGAGGCGAGCGAAAGCGGGAAAATTGGACACCGAGTGAAGAGAGGTGACAGACAAAGGAGAGGGGAAAGAGGGGAAAGAGACACAGAGGGGGGAAGAGGGAAAAGAGAGAGTCCAGGGAAAAGAGACACGGCCGGGAAGATAGGGGTAAAAGAGAGAGAGGACGGAAGGGAGGGAATAGAGGAATGCGAGTGAAAGCGGGAAAAATGAAGGACGAGGGAAGAGAGGTGAGAGAGGCAGGCGAGGGGAAACAGGGAAAAGAGACAAGCGAGGCAAAAGGTGGAAAAGAGGGAGGTGAGGGAAAGCAGGGGAAAGTGACTGGTGAGGGCAAAGAGGGAAGATTTCATGGGGAATAGGCAAAAGAGGGAAAAGTGACAGGCAAGGGAAAAGAGAGAGTTGAGGAACGAGAAGGAAAAGAGAGAGGCGGGTGAAAGCAGGAAAATTGGACACCGAGAGAAGAGAGGTGACAGACACAGGAGAGGGGAAAGAGGGGAAAGAGACACAGAGGGGGGAAGAGGGAAAAGAGAGAGTCCAGGGAAAAAGAGACACGACTGGGAAGAGAGAGTGAAAAGAGAGAGTTGAGGAATGAGAGGGGAAAGAGAGAGGCGAGTGAAAGTGGGAAAATTGGACACCGAGTGAAGAGAGGTGAAAGACACAGGAGAGGGGAAAGAGGGGAAAGAGACAAGCCGGGGAAAAGAGAGAGGCCAGGCAAAAGAGACACGACCGGGAAGAGAGGGGTAAAAGAGAGAGAGGAGGGAAGGGAGGGAATAGTGGAATGCGAGAGAAAGCGGGAAAAATGAACGCCGAGGGGAGAGAGGTGAGAGAGGCAGGCGAGGGGAAACAGGGAAAAGAGACAAGCGAGGCAAAAGGTGGAAAAGAGGGAGGTGAGGGAAAGCAGGGGAAAGTGACTGGTGAGTGCAAAAAGGGAAGATTTCATGGAGAACAGGCAAAAGAGGGGAAAGTGACAGGCAAGGGAAAAGAAAGAGTTGAGGAATGAGAGGGGGAAGAGAGAGGCGAGTGAAAGCGGGAAAATTAGACACCGAGTGAAGAGAGGTGACAGACACAGGAGAGGGGAAAGAGGGGAAAGAGACACAGAGGGGAAAAGAGTGAAAAGGGAGGGTCCAGGGAAAAAGAGACACGACTGGGAAGAGAGAGTGAAAGGAGAGAGTTGATGAATGAGAGGGGAAAGAGAGAGGCGAGTGAAAGTGCGAAAATTGGACACCGAGTGAAGAGAGGTGACAGATACAGGAGAGGGGAAAGAGGGGAAAGAGACAAGCCGGGGAAAAGAGAGAGTCCAGGGAAAAAGAGACACGACTGGGAAGAGAGAGTGAAAAGAGAGAGTTGATGAATGAGAGGGGAAAGAGAGAGGCGAGTGAAAGTGGGAAAATTGGACACCGAGTGCAGAGAGGTGACAGACACAGGAGAGGGGAAAGAGGGGAAAGAGACACGGAGGGGTGAAGAGGGAAAAGAGAGGGTCCAGGGAAAAAGAGACACGACTGGGAAGATAGGGGTAAAAGAGAGAGAGGAGGGAAGGGAGGGAATAGAGGAATGCGAGTGAAAGCGGGAAAAATGAACGCCGAGGGAAGAGAGGTGAGAGAGGCAGGCGAGGGGAAACAGGGAAAAGAGACAAGCGAGGCAAAAGGTGGAAAAGAGGGAGGTGAGGGAAAGCAGGGGAAAGTGACTGGTGAGGGCAAAGAGGGAAGATTTCATGGAGAATAGGCAAAAGAGGGAAAAGTGACAGGCAAGGGAAAAGAGAGAGTTGAGGAATGAGAGGGGAAAGAGAGAGGCGAGTGAAAGTGGGAAACTTGGACACCGAGAGAAGAGAGGTGACAGACACAGGAGAGGGGAAAGAGGGGAAAGAGACACAGAGGGGTGAAGAGAGTGAAAAGAGAGGGTCCAGGGAAAAAGAGACACGACTGGGAAGATAGGGGTAAAAGAGAGAGAGGAGGGAAGGGAGGGAATAGAGGAATGCGAGTGAAAGCGGGAAAAATGAACACCGAGGGAAGAGAGGTGAGAGAGGCAGGCGAGGGGAAACAGGGAAAAGAGACAAGCGAGGCAAAAGGTGGAAAAGAGGGAGGTGAGGGAAAGCAGGGGAAAGTGACTGGTGAGGGCAAAGAGGGAAGATTTCATGGAGAATAGGCAAAAGAGGGCAAAGTGACAGGCAAGGGAAAAGAGACAGTTGAGGAATGAGAGGGGGAAGAGAGAGGCGAGTGAAAGTGGGAAACTTGGACACCGAGAGAAGAGAGGTGACAGACACAGGAGAGGGGAAAGAGGGGAAAGAGACACAGGGGGGTGAAGAGGGAAAAGAGAGAGTCCAGGGAAAAAGAGACACGACTGGGAAGAGAGAGTGAAAAGAGAGAGTTGAGGAATGAGAGGGAAAAGAGAGAGGCGAGCGAAAGCGGGAAAATTAGACACCGAGTGAACAGAGGTGACAGACAAACGAGAGGGGAAAGAGGGGAAAGAGACACAGAGGGGGGAAGAGGGAAAAGAGAGAGTCCAGGGGAAAAGAGACACGACCGGGAAGATAGGGGTAAAAGAGAGAGAGGAGGGAAGGGAGGGAATAGAGGAATGCGAGTGAAAGCGGGAAAAATGAACGCCGAGGGAAGAGAGGTGAGAGAGGCAGGCGAGGGGAAACAGGGAAAAGAGACAAGCGAGGCAAAAGGTGGAAAAGAGGGAGGTGAGGGAAAGCAGGGGAAAGTGACTGGTGAGGGCAAAGAGGGAAGATTTCATGGAGAATAGGCAAAAGAGGGAAAAGTGACAGGCAAGGGAAAAGAGAGAGTTGAGGAATGAGAGGGGGAAGAGAGAGGCGAGTGAAAGTGGGAAACTTGGACACCGAGAGAAGAGAGGTGACAGACACAGGAGAGGGGAAAGAGGGGAAAGAGACACAGAGGGGGGAAGAGGGAAAAGAGAGAGTCCAGGGAAAAAGAGACACGACTGGGAAGAGAGAGTGAAAAGAGAGGGTTGATGAATGAGAGGGGAAAGAGAGAGGCGAGTGAAAGCGGGAAAAGTGGACACCGAGTGCAGAGAGGTGACAGACACAGGAGAGGGGAAAGAGGGGAAAGAGACACAGGGGGGTGAAGAGGGAAAAGAGAGAGTCCAGGGGAAAAGAGACACGACTGGGAAGAGAGAGTGAAAAGAGAGAGTTGAGGAATGAGAGGGAAAAGAGAGAGGCGAGTGAAAGCGGGAGAATTAGACACCGAGTGAACAGAGGTGACAGACAAACGAGAGGGGAAAGAGGGGAAAGAGACACAGAGGGGGGAAGAGGGAAAAGAGAGAGTCCAGGGGAAAAGAGACACGACCGGGAAGATAGGGGTAAAAGAGAGAGAGGAGGGAAGGGAGGGAATAGAGGAATGCGAGTGAAAGCGGGAAAAATGACCGGCGAGGGAAGAGAGGTGAGAGAGGCAGGCGAGGGGAAACAGGGAAAAGAGACAAGCGAGGCAAAAGGTGGAAAAGAGGGAGGTGAGGGAAAGCAGGGGAAAGTGACTGGTGAGGGCAAAGAGGGAAGATTTCATGGAGAATAGGCAAAAGAGGGAAAAGTGACAGGCAAGGGAAAAGAGAGAGTTGAGGAATGAGAGGGGAAAGAGAGAGGGGAGTGAAAGTGGGAAACTTGGACACCGAGAGAAGAGAGGTGACAGACACAGGAGAGGGGAAAGAGGGGAAAGAGACAAGCCGGGGAAAAGAGAGAGTCCAGGGAAAAAGAGACACGACTGGGAAGAGAGAGATAAAAGAGAGAGTTGATGAATGAGAGGGAAAAGAGAGAGGCGAGCGAAAGCGGGAAAATTGGACACCGAGTGAAGAGAGGTGACAGACACAGGAGAGGGGAAAGAGGGGAAAGAGACACAGAGGGGTGAAGAGGGAAAAGAGAGAGTCCAGGGAAAAAGAGACACGACTGGGAAGAGAGAGTGAAAAGAGAGAGTTGAGGAATGAGAGGGAAAAGAGAGAGGCGAGCGAAAGCGGGAAAATTGGACACCGAGTGAAGAGAGGTGACAGACACAGGAGAGGGGAAAGAGGGGAAAGAGACACAGAGGGGAAAAGAGTGAAAAGGGAGGGTCCAGGGAAAAAGAGACACGACTGGGAAGAGAGAGTGAAAGGAGAGAGTTGATGAATGAGAGGGGAAAGAGAGAGGCGAGTGAAAGTGCGAAAATTGGACACCGAGTGAAGAGAGGTGACAGATACAGGAGAGGGGAAAGAGGGGAAAGAGACAAGCCGGGGAAAAGAGAGAGTCCAGGGAAAAAGAGACACGACTGGGAAGAGAGAGTGAAAAGAGAGAGTTGATGAATGAGAGGGGAAAGAGAGAGGCGAGTGAAAGTGGGAAAATTGGACACCGAGTGCAGAGAGGTGACAGACACAGGAGAGGGGAAAGAGGGGAAAGAGACACGGAGGGGTGAAGAGGGAAAAGAGAGGGTCCAGGGAAAAAGAGACACGACTGGGAAGATAGGGGTAAAAGAGAGAGAGGAGGGAAGGGAGGGAATAGAGGAATGCGAGTGAAAGCGGGAAAAATGAACGCCGAGGGAAGAGAGGTGAGAGAGGCAGGCGAGGGGAAACAGGGAAAAGAGACAAGCGAGGCAAAAGGTGGAAAAGAGGGAGGTGAGGGAAAGCAGGGGAAAGTGACTGGTGAGGGCAAAGAGGGAAGATTTCATGGAGAATAGGCAAAAGAGGGAAAAGTGACAGGCAAGGGAAAAGAGAGAGTTGAGGAATGAGAGGGGAAAGAGAGAGGCGAGTGAAAGTGGGAAACTTGGACACCGAGAGAAGAGAGGTGACAGACACAGGAGAGGGGAAAGAGGGGAAAGAGACACAGAGGGGTGAAGAGAGTGAAAAGAGAGGGTCCAGGGAAAAAGAGACACGACTGGGAAGATAGGGGTAAAAGAGAGAGAGGAGGGAAGGGAGGGAATAGAGGAATGCGAGTGAAAGCGGGAAAAATGAACACCGAGGGAAGAGAGGTGAGAGAGGCAGGCGAGGGGAAACAGGGAAAAGAGACAAGCGAGGCAAAAGGTGGAAAAGAGGGAGGTGAGGGAAAGCAGGGGAAAGTGACTGGTGAGGGCAAAGAGGGAAGATTTCATGGAGAATAGGCAAAAGAGGGCAAAGTGACAGGCAAGGGAAAAGAGACAGTTGAGGAATGAGAGGGGGAAGAGAGAGGCGAGTGAAAGTGGGAAACTTGGACACCGAGAGAAGAGAGGTGACAGACACAGGAGAGGGGAAAGAGGGGAAAGAGACACAGGGGGGTGAAGAGGGAAAAGAGAGAGTCCAGGGAAAAAGAGACACGACTGGGAAGAGAGAGTGAAAAGAGAGAGTTGAGGAATGAGAGGGAAAAGAGAGAGGCGAGCGAAAGCGGGAAAATTAGACACCGAGTGAACAGAGGTGACAGACAAACGAGAGGGGAAAGAGGGGAAAGAGACACAGAGGGGGGAAGAGGGAAAAGAGAGAGTCCAGGGGAAAAGAGACACGACCGGGAAGATAGGGGTAAAAGAGAGAGAGGAGGGAAGGGAGGGAATAGAGGAATGCGAGTGAAAGCGGGAAAAATGAACGCCGAGGGAAGAGAGGTGAGAGAGGCAGGCGAGGGGAAACAGGGAAAAGAGACAAGCGAGGCAAAAGGTGGAAAAGAGGGAGGTGAGGGAAAGCAGGGGAAAGTGACTGGTGAGGGCAAAGAGGGAAGATTTCATGGAGAATAGGCAAAAGAGGGAAAAGTGACAGGCAAGGGAAAAGAGAGAGTTGAGGAATGAGAGGGGGAAGAGAGAGGCGAGTGAAAGTGGGAAACTTGGACACCGAGAGAAGAGAGGTGACAGACACAGGAGAGGGGAAAGAGGGGAAAGAGACACAGAGGGGGGAAGAGGGAAAAGAGAGAGTCCAGGGAAAAAGAGACACGACTGGGAAGAGAGAGTGAAAAGAGAGGGTTGATGAATGAGAGGGGAAAGAGAGAGGCGAGTGAAAGCGGGAAAAGTGGACACCGAGTGCAGAGAGGTGACAGACACAGGAGAGGGGAAAGAGGGGAAAGAGACACAGGGGGGTGAAGAGGGAAAAGAGAGAGTCCAGGGGAAAAGAGACACGACTGGGAAGAGAGAGTGAAAAGAGAGAGTTGAGGAATGAGAGGGAAAAGAGAGAGGCGAGTGAAAGCGGGAGAATTAGACACCGAGTGAACAGAGGTGACAGACAAACGAGAGGGGAAAGAGGGGAAAGAGACACAGAGGGGGGAAGAGGGAAAAGAGAGAGTCCAGGGGAAAAGAGACACGACCGGGAAGATAGGGGTAAAAGAGAGAGAGGAGGGAAGGGAGGGAATAGAGGAATGCGAGTGAAAGCGGGAAAAATGACCGGCGAGGGAAGAGAGGTGAGAGAGGCAGGCGAGGGGAAACAGGGAAAAGAGACAAGCGAGGCAAAAGGTGGAAAAGAGGGAGGTGAGGGAAAGCAGGGGAAAGTGACTGGTGAGGGCAAAGAGGGAAGATTTCATGGAGAATAGGCAAAAGAGGGAAAAGTGACAGGCAAGGGAAAAGAGAGAGTTGAGGAATGAGAGGGGAAAGAGAGAGGGGAGTGAAAGTGGGAAACTTGGACACCGAGAGAAGAGAGGTGACAGACACAGGAGAGGGGAAAGAGGGGAAAGAGACAAGCCGGGGAAAAGAGAGAGTCCAGGGAAAAAGAGACACGACTGGGAAGAGAGAGATAAAAGAGAGAGTTGATGAATGAGAGGGAAAAGAGAGAGGCGAGCGAAAGCGGGAAAATTGGACACCGAGTGAAGAGAGGTGACAGACACAGGAGAGGGGAAAGAGGGGAAAGAGACACAGAGGGGTGAAGAGGGAAAAGAGAGAGTCCAGGGAAAAAGAGACACGACTGGGAAGAGAGAGTGAAAAGAGAGAGTTGAGGAATGAGAGGGAAAAGAGAGAGGCGAGCGAAAGCGGGAAAATTGGACACCGAGTGAAGAGAGGTGACAGACAAAGGAGAGGGGAAAGAGGGGAAAGAGACACAGAGGGGGGAAGAGGGAAAAGAGAGAGTCCAGGGAAAAGAGACACGGCCGGGAAGATAGGGGTAAAAGAGAGAGAGGAGGGAAGGGAGGGAATAGAGGAATGCGAGTGAAAGCGGGAAAAATGAAGGACGAGGGAAGAGAGGTGAGAGAGGCAGGCGAGGGGAAACAGGGAAAAGAGACAAGCGAGGCAAAAGGTGGAAAAGAGGGAGGTGAGGGAAAGCAGGGGAAAGTGACTGGTGAGGGCAAAGAGGGAAGATTTCATGGGGAATAGGCAAAAGAGGGAAAAGTGACAGGCAAGGGAAAAGAGAGAGTTGAGGAACGAGAAGGAAAAGAGAGAGGCGGGTGAAAGCAGGAAAATTGGACACCGAGAGAAGAGAGGTGACAGACACAGGAGAGGGGAAAGAGGGGAAAGAGACACAGAGGGGGGAAGAGGGAAAAGAGAGAGTCCAGGGAAAAAGAGACACGACTGGGAAGAGAGAGTGAAAAGAGAGAGTTGAGGAATGAGAGGGGAAAGAGAGAGGCGAGTGAAAGTGGGAAAATTGGACACCGAGTGAAGAGAGGTGAAAGACACAGGAGAGGGGAAAGAGGGGAAAGAGACAAGCCGGGGAAAAGAGAGAGGCCAGGCAAAAGAGACACGACCGGGAAGAGAGGGGTAAAAGAGAGAGAGGAGGGAAGGGAGGGAATAGTGGAATGCGAGAGAAAGCGGGAAAAATGAACGCCGAGGGGAGAGAGGTGAGAGAGGCAGGCGAGGGGAAACAGGGAAAAGAGACAAGCGAGGCAAAAGGTGGAAAAGAGGGAGGTGAGGGAAAGCAGGGGAAAGTGACTGGTGAGTGCAAAAAGGGAAGATTTCATGGAGAACAGGCAAAAGAGGGGAAAGTGACAGGCAAGGGAAAAGAAAGAGTTGAGGAATGAGAGGGGGAAGAGAGAGGCGAGTGAAAGCGGGAGAATTGGACACCGAGTGCAGAGAGGTGACAGACACAGGAGAGGGGAAAGAGGGGAAAGAGACACAGAGGGGTGAAGAGGGAAAAGAGAGGGTCTAGGGAAAAAGAGACACGACTGGGAAGATAGGGGTAAAAGAGAGAGAGGAGGGAAGGGAGGGAATAGAGGAATGCGAGTGAAAGCGGGAAAAATGAACGCCGAGGGAAGAGAGGTGAGAGAGGCAGGCGAGGGGAAACAGGGAAAAGAGACAAGCGAGGCAAAAGGTGGAAAAGAGGGAGGTGAGGGAAAGCAGGGGAAAGTGACTGGTGAGGGCAAAGAGGGAAGATTTCATGGAGAATAGGCAAAAGAGGGAAAAGTGACAGGCAAGGGAAAAGAGAGAGTTGAGGAATGAGAGGGGAAAGAGAGAGGCGAGTGAAAGTGGGAAACTTGGACACCGAGAGAAGAGAGGTGACAGACACAGGAGAGGGGAAAGAGGGGAAAGAGACACAGAGGGGTGAAGAGAGTGAAAAGAGAGGGTCCAGGGAAAAAGAGACACGACTGGGAAGATAGGGGTAAAAGAGAGAGAGGAGGGAAGGGAGGGAATAGAGGAATGCGAGTGAAAGCGGGAAAAATGAACACCGAGGGAAGAGAGGTGAGAGAGGCAGGCGAGGGGAAACAGGGAAAAGAGACAAGCGAGGCAAAAGGTGGAAAAGAGGGAGGTGAGGGAAAGCAGGGGAAAGTGACTGGTGAGGGCAAAGAGGGAAGATTTCATGGAGAATAGGCAAAAGAGGGCAAAGTGACAGGCAAGGGAAAAGAGACAGTTGAGGAATGAGAGGGGGAAGAGAGAGGCGAGTGAAAGTGGGAAACTTGGACACCGAGAGAAGAGAGGTGACAGACACAGGAGAGGGGAAAGAGGGGAAAGAGACACAGGGGGGTGAAGAGGGAAAAGAGAGAGTCCAGGGAAAAAGAGACACGACTGGGAAGAGAGAGTGAAAAGAGAGAGTTGAGGAATGAGAGGGAAAAGAGAGAGGCGAGCGAAAGCGGGAAAATTAGACACCGAGTGAACAGAGGTGACAGACAAACGAGAGGGGAAAGAGGGGAAAGAGACACAGAGGGGGGAAGAGGGAAAAGAGAGAGTCCAGGGGAAAAGAGACACGACCGGGAAGATAGGGGTAAAAGAGAGAGAGGAGGGAAGGGAGGGAATAGAGGAATGCGAGTGAAAGCGGGAAAAATGAACGCCGAGGGAAGAGAGGTGAGAGAGGCAGGCGAGGGGAAACAGGGAAAAGAGACAAGCGAGGCAAAAGGTGGAAAAGAGGGAGGTGAGGGAAAGCAGGGGAAAGTGACTGGTGAGGGCAAAGAGGGAAGATTTCATGGAGAATAGGCAAAAGAGGGAAAAGTGACAGGCAAGGGAAAAGAGAGAGTTGAGGAATGAGAGGGGGAAGAGAGAGGCGAGTGAAAGCGGGAAAATTAGACACCGAGTGAAGAGAGGTGACAGACACAGGAGAGGGGAAAGAGGGGAAAGAGACACAGATGGGGGGAAGAGGGAAAAGAGAGAGTCGAGGGAAAAGACACACGACCGGGAAGAGAGAGGTAAAAGAGAGAGAGGAGGGAAGGGAGGGAATAGAGGAATGCGAGAGAAAGCGGGAAAATTGAACGCCGAGGGGAGAGAGGTGAGAGAGGCAGGCAAGGGGAAACAGGGAAAAGAGACAAGCGAGGCAAAAGGTGGAAAAGAGGGAAATGAGGGAAAGCCGGGGAAGGTGACTGGTGAGGGCAAAGAGGGAAGATTTCATGGAGAATAGGCAAAAGAGGGAAAAGTGACAGGCAAGGGAAAAGAGAGAGTTTAGGAATGAGAGGGGGAAGAGAGAGGCGAGTGAAAGTGGGAAAATTGGACACCGAGTGAAGAGAGGTGAAAGACACAGGAGAGGGGAAAGAGGGGAAAGAGACAAGCCGGGGAAAAGAGAGAGCCCAGGGAAAAGAGACACGACCGGGAAGAGAGGGGTAAAAGAGAGAGAGGAGGGAAGGGAGGGAATAGAGGAATGCGAGTGAAAGCGGGAAAAATGATCGCCGAGGGAAGAGAGGTGAGAGAGGCAGGCGAGGGGAAACAGGGAAAAGAGACAAGCGAGGCAAAAGGTGGAAAAGAGGGAGGTGAGGGAAAGCAGGGGGAAGTGACTGGTGAGGGCAAAGAGGGAAGATTTCATGGAGAATAGGCAAAAGAGGGCAAAGTGACAGGCAAGGGAAAAGAGAGAGTTGAGGAATGAGAGGGGGAAGAGAGAGGCGAGTGAAAGTGGGAAACTTGGACACCGAGAGAAGAGAGGTGACAGACACAGGAGAGGGGAAAGAGGGGAAAGAGACACAGAGGGGGGAAGAGGGAAAAGAGAGAGTCCAGGGAAAAAGAGACACGACTGGGAAGAGAGAGTGAAAAGAGAGGGTTGATGAATGAGAGGGGAAAGAGAGAGGCGAGTGAAAGCGGGAAAAGTGGACACCGAGTGCAGAGAGGTGACAGACACAGGAGAGGGGAAAGAGGGGAAAGAGACACAGGGGGGTGAAGAGGGAAAAGAGAGAGTCCAGGGGAAAAGAGACACGACTGGGAAGAGAGAGTGAAAAGAGAGAGTTGAGGAATGAGAGGGAAAAGAGAGAGGCGAGTGAAAGCGGGAGAATTAGACACCGAGTGAACAGAGGTGACAGACAAACGAGAGGGGAAAGAGGGGAAAGAGACACAGAGGGGGGAAGAGGGAAAAGAGAGAGTCCAGGGGAAAAGAGACACGACCGGGAAGATAGGGGTAAAAGAGAGAGAGGAGGGAAGGGAGGGAATAGAGGAATGCGAGTGAAAGCGGGAAAAATGAACGCCGAAGGAAGAGAGGTGAGAGAGGCAGGCGAGGGGAAACAGGGAAAAGAGACAAGCGAGGCAAAAGGTAGAAAAGAGGGAAATGAGGGAAAGCAGGGGGAAGTGACTGGTGAGGGTTAAGAGGGAAGATTTCATGGAGAATAGGCAAAAGAGGGAAAAGTGACAGGCAAGGGAAAAGAGAGAGTTGAGGAATGAGAGGGGGAAGAGAGAGGCGAGTGAAAGCGGGAAAATTAGACACCGAGTGAAGAGAGGTGACAGACACAGGAGAGGGGAAAGAGACACAGATGGGGTGAAGAGGGAAAAGAGAGAGTCGAGGGAAAAGACACACGACCGGGAAGAGAGAGGTAAAAGAGAGAGAGGAGGGAAGGGAGGGAATAGAGGAATGCGAGAGAAAGCGGGAAAATTGAACGCCGAGGGGAGAGAGGTGAGAGAGGCAGGCAAGGGGAAACAGGGAAACGAGACAAGCGAGGCAAAAGGTGGAAAAGAGGGAAATGAGGGAAAGCCGGGGAAGGTGACTGGTGAGGGCAAAGAGGGAAGATTTCATGGAGAATAGGCAAAAGAGGGAAAAGTGACAGGCAAGGGAAAAGAGACAGTTGAGGAATGAGAGGGGGAAGAGAGAGGCGAGTGAAAGTGGGAAACTTGGACACCGAGAGAAGAGAGGTGACAGACACAGGAGAGGGGAAAGAGGGGAAAGAGACACAGAGGGGAAAAGAGTGAAAAGAGAGGGTCCAGGGAAAAAGAGACACGACTGGGAAGATAGGGGTAAAAGAGAGAGAGGAGGGAAGGGAGGGAATAGAGGAATGCGAGTGAAAGCGGGAAAAATGAACGGCGAGGGAAGAGAGGTGAGAGAGGCAGGCGAGGGGAAACAGGGAAAAGAGACAAGCGAGGCAAAAGGTGGAAAAGAGGGAGGTGAGGGAAAGCAGGGGAAAGTGACTGGTGAGGGCAAAGAGGGAAGATTTCATGGAGAATAGGCAAAAGAGGGAAAAGTGACAGGCAAGGGAAAAGAGAGAGTTGAGGAATGAGAGGGGAAAGAGAGAGGGGAGTGAAAGTGGGAAACTTGGACACCGAGAGAAGAGAGGTGACAGACACAGGAGAGGGGAAAGAGGGGAAAGAGACAAGCCGGGGAAAAGAGAGAGTCCAGGGAAAAAGAGACACGACTGGGAAGAGAGAGTGAAAAGAGAGAGTTGAGGAATGAGAGGGAAAAGAGAGAGGCGAGCGAAAGCGGGAAAATTGGACACCGAGTGAAGAGAGGTGACAGACAAAGGAGAGGGGAAAGAGGGGAAAGAGACACAGAGGGGGGAAGAGGGAAAAGAGAGAGTCCAGGGAAAAGAGACACGGCCGGGAAGATAGGGGTAAAAGAGAGAGAGGAGGGAAGGGAGGGAATAGAGGAATGCGAGTGAAAGCGGGAAAAATGAACGCCGAGGGAAGAGAGGTGAGAGAGGCAGGCGAGGGGAAACAGGGAAAAGAGACAAGCGAGGCAAAAGGTGGAAAAGAGGGAGGTGAGGGAAAGCAGGGGAAAGTGACTGGTGAGGGCAAAGAGGGAAGATTTCATGGAGAATAGGCAAAAGAGGGAAAAGTGACAGGCAAGGGAAAAGAGAGAGTTGAGGAATGAGAGGGGAAAGAGAGAGGGGAGTGAAAGTGGGAAACTTGGACACCGAGAGAAGAGAGGTGACAGACACAGGAGAGGGGAAAGAGGGGAAAGAGACAAGCCGGGGAAAAGAGAGAGTCCAGGGAAAAAGAGACACGACTGGGAAGAGAGAGATAAAAGAGAGAGTTGATGAATGAGAGGGAAAAGAGAGAGGCGAGCGAAAGCGGGAAAATTGGACACCGAGTGAAGAGAGGTGACAGACACAGGAGAGGGGAAAGAGGGGAAAGAGACACAGAGGGGTGAAGAGGGAAAAGAGAGAGTCCAGGGAAAAAGAGACACGACTGGGAAGAGAGAGGTAAAAGAGAGAGTTGAGGAATGAGAGGGAAAAGAGAGAGGCGAGCGAAAGCGGGAAAATTGGACACCGAGTGAAGAGAGGTGACAGACAAAGGAGAGGGGAAAGAGGGGAAAGAGACACAGAGGGGGGAAGAGGGAAAAGAGAGAGTCCAGGGAAAAGAGACACGGCCGGGAAGATAGGGGTAAAAGAGAGAGAGGAGGGAAGGGAGGGAATAGAGGAATGCGAGTGAAAGCGGGAAAAATGAAGGCCGAGGGAAGAGAGGTGAGAGAGGCAGGCGAGGGGAAACAGGGAAAAGAGACAAGCGAGGCAAAAGGTGGAAAAGAGGGAGGTGAGGGAAAGCAGGGGAAAGTGACTGGTGAGGGCAAAGAGGGAAGATTTCATGGAGAATAGGCAAAAGAGGGAAAAGTGCCAGGCAAGGGAAAAGAGAGAGTTGAGGAATGAGAGGGGGAAGAGAGAGGCGAGTGAAAGCGGGAAAATTAGACACCGAGAGAAGAGAGGTGACAGACACAGGAGAGGGGAAAGAGGGGAAAGAGACACAGAGGGGGGAAGAGGGAAAAGAGAGAGTCCAGGGAAAAAGAGACACGACTGGGAAGAGAGAGTGAAAAGAGAGAGTTGAGGAATGAGAGGGGAAAGAGAGAGGCGAGTGAAAGCGGGAGAATTAGACACCGAGTGAAGAGAGGTGACAGACAAAGGAGAGGGGAAAGAGGGGAAAGAGATACAGAGGGGGGAAGAGGGAAAAGAGAGAGTCCTGGGAAAAGAGACACGGCCGGGACGATAGGGGTAAAAGAGAGAGAGGAGGGAAGGGAGGGAATAGAGGAATGCGAGTGAAAGCGGGAAAAATGAACGCCGAGGGAAGAGAGGTGAGAGAGGCAGGAGACGGGAAAAAGGGAAAAGAGACAAGCGAGGCAAAAGGTAGAAAAGAGGGAAATGAGGGAAAGCAGGGGGAAGTGACTGGTGAGGGTTAAGAGGGAAGATTTCATGGAGAATAGGCAAAAGAGGGAAAAGTGACAGGCAAGGGAAAAGAGAGAGTTGAGGAATGAGAGGGGGAAGAGAGAGGCGAGTGAAAGCAGGAAAATTGGACACCGAGAGAAGAGAGGTGACAGACACAGGAGAGGGGAGAGAGGGGAAAGAGACACAGAGGGGTGAAGAGGGAAAAGAGAGAGTCCAGGGAATAAGACACACGACCGGGAAGAGAGAGGTAAAAGAGAGAGAGGAGGGAAGGGAGGGAATAGAGGAATGCGAGTGAAAGCGGGAAAAATGAACGCCGAGGGAAGAGAGCTGAGAGAGGCAGGCAAGGTGAAACAGGGAAAAGAGACAAGCAGGGCAAAATGTGGAAAAGAGGGAAATGAGGGAAAGCAGTGGAAAGTGACTGGTGAGGGCAAAGAGGGAAGATTTCATGGAGAACAGGCAAAAGAGGGAAAAGTGACAGGCAAGGGAAAAGAGAGAGTTGAGGAATGAGAGGGGGAAGAGAGAGGCGAGTGAAAGCGGGAAAATTAGACACCGAGTGAAGAGAGGTGACAGACACAGGAGAGGGGAAAGAGGGGAAAGAGACACAGATGGGGGGAAGAGGGAAAAGAGAGAGTCGAGGGAAAAGACACACGACCGGGAAGAGAGAGGTAAAAGAGAGAGAGGAGGGAAGGGAGGGAATAGAGGAATGCGAGAGAAAGCGGGAAAATTGAACGCCGAGGGGAGAGAGGTGAGAGAGGCAGGCAAGGGGAAACAGGGAAAAGAGACAAGCGAGGCAAAAGGTGGAAAAGAGGGAAATGAGGGAAAGCCGGGGAAGGTGACTGGTGAGGGCAAAGAGGGAAGATTTCATGGAGAATAGGCAAAAGAGGGAAAAGTGACAGGCAAGGGAAAAGAGAGAGAGTTGATGAATGAGAGGGGAAAGAGAGAGGCGAGTGAAAGCGGGAGAATTAGACACCGAGTGAAGAGAGGTGACAGACAAAGGAGAGGGGAAAGAGGGGAAAGAGATACAGAGGGGGGAAGAGGGAAAAGAGAGAGTCCTGGGAAAAGAGACACGACTGGGAAGATAGGGGTAAAAGAGAGAGTGGAGGGAAGGGAGGGAATAGAGGAATGCGAGTGAAAGCGGGAAAAATGAACGCCGAGGGAAGAGAGGTGAGAGAGGCAGGCGAGGGGAAACAGGGAAAAGAGACAAGCGAAGCAAAAGGTGGAAAAGAGGGAAATGAGGGAAAGCAGGGGAAAGTGACTGGTGAGGGCAAAGAGGGAAGATTTCATGGAGAACAGGCAAAAGAGGGGAAAGTGACAGGCAAGGGAAAAGAGACAGTTGAGGAATGAGAGGGGAAAGAGAGAGGCGAGTGAAACCGGGAAAATTGGACACCGAGAGAAGAGAGGTGACAGACACAGGAGAGGGGAAAGAGGGGAAAGAGACAAGCCGGGGAAAAGAGAGAGTCCAGGGAAAAGAGACACGACTGGGAAGAGAGAGGTAAGAGAGAGAGAGTTGATGAATGAGAGGGAAAAGAGAGAGGCGAGCGAAAGCGGGAAAATTGGACACCGAGTGAAGAGAGGTGACAGACACAGGAGAGGGGAAAGAGGGGGAAAGAGACACAGAGGGGGAAAGAGGGAAAAGAGAGAGTCCAGGGAAAAGAGACACGACCGGGAAGAGAAGGGTAAGACAGAGAGAGGAGGGAAGGGAGGGAATAGAGGAATGCGAGTGAAAGCGGGAAAAATGAACGCTGAGGGAAGAGAGGTGAGAGAGGCAGGCGACGGGAAAAAGGGAAAAGAGACAAGCGAGGCAAAAGGTGGAAAAGAGGGAAATGAGGGAAAGCAGGGGAAAGTGACTGGTGAGGGCAAAGAGGGAAGATTTCATGGAGAACAGGCAAAAGAGGGAAAAGTGACAGGCAAGGGAAAAGAGAGAGTTGAGGAATGAGAGGGGAAAGAGAGAGGCGAGTGAAAGCGGGAAAATTGGACACCGAGAGAAGAGAGGTGATAGACACAGGAGAGGGGAAAGAGGGGAAAGAGACAAGCCGGGGAAAAGAGAGAGTCCAGGGAAAAGTGGAACGACCGGGAAGAGAAGGGTAAGATAGAGAGAGGAGGGAAGGGAGGGAATAGAGGAATGCGAGTGAAAGCGGGAAAAATGAAGGCCGAGGGAAGAGAGGTGAGAGAGGCAGGCGAGGGGAAACAGGGAAAAGAGACAAGCGAGGCAAAAGGTGGAAAAGAGGGAGGTGAGGGAAAGCCGGGGAAAGTGACTGGTGAGGGCAAAGAGGGAAGATTTCATGGAGAACAGGCAAAAGAGGGAAAAGTGACAGGCAAGGGAAAAGAGAGAGTTGAGGAATGAGAGGGGGAAGAGGAGGCGAGTGAAAGTGGGAAACTTGGACACCGAGAGAAGAGAGGTGACAGACACAGGAGAGGGGAAAGAGGGGAAAGAGACACAGAGGGGGGAAGAGGGAAAAGAGAGAGTCCAGGGAAAAAGAGACACGACTGGGAAGAGAGAGTGAAAAGACAGGGTTGATGAATGAGAGGGGAAAGAGAGAGGCGAGTGAAAGCGGGAGAATTAGACACCAAGTGAAGAGAGGTGACAGACACAGGAGAGGGGAAAGAGGGGAAAGAGACAAGCCGGGGAAAAGAGAGAGTCCAGGGAAAAGAGACACGACTGGGAAGAGAGAGGTAAGAGAGAGAGAGTTGATGAATGAGAGGGGAAAGAGAGAGGCGAGCGAAAGCGGGAAAATTGGACACCGAGTGAAGAGAGGTGACAGACACAGGAGAGGGGAAAGAGGGGAAAGAGACACAGAGGGGGGAAGAGGGAAAAGAGAGAGTCCAGGGAAAAGAGACACGGCCGGGAAGATAGGGGTAAAAGAGAGAGAGGAGGGAAGGGAGGGAATAGAGGAATGCGAGTGAAAGCGGGAAAAATGAACGCCGAGGGAAGAGAGGTGAGAGAGGCAGGCGAGGGGAAACAGGGAAAAGAGACAAGCGAGGCAAAAGGTGGAAAAGAGGGAGGTGAGGGAAAGCAGGGGAAAGTGACTGGTGAGGGCAAAGAGGGAAGATTTCATGGAGAATAGGCAAAAGAGGGAAAAGTGACAGGCAAGGGAAAAGAGAGAGTTGAGGAATGAGAGGGGGAAGAGAGAGGCGAGTGAAAGTGGGAAAATTAGACACCGAGTGAAGAGAGGTGACAGACACAGGAGAGGGGAAAGAGGGGAAAGAGACACAGAGGGATGAAGAGGGAAAAGAGAGAGTCCAGGGAAAAAGACACACGACCGGGAACAGAGAGGTAAAAGAGAGAGAGGAGGGAAGGGAGGGAATAGAGGAATGCGAGTGAAAGCGGGAAAAATGAACGCCGAGGGAAGAGAGCTGAGAGAGGCAGGCAAGGTGAAACAGGGAAAAGAGACAAGCAGGGCAAAATGTGGAATAGAGGGAAATGAGGGAAAGCAGTGGAAAGTGACTGGTGAGGGCAAAGAGGGAAGATTTCATGGAGAACAGGCAAAAGAGGGAAAAGTGACAGGGAAGGGAAAAGAGAGAGTTGAGGAATGAGAGGGGAAAGAGAGAGGCGAGTGAAAGTGGGAAACTTGGACACCGAGAGAAGAGAGGTGACAGACACAGGAGAGGGGAAAGAGGGGAAAGAGACACAGAGGGGAAAAGAGTGAAAAGAGAGGGTCCAGGGAAAAAGAGACACGACTGGGAAGAGAGAGTGAAAAGAGAGAGTTGATGAATGAGAGGGGAAAGAGAGAGGCGAGTGAAAGCGGGAAAATTGAACACCGAGTGAAGAGAGGTGACAGACACAGGAGAGGGGAAAGAGGGGAAAGAGACACAGAGGGGTGAAGAGGGAAAAGAGAGAGTCCAGGGAAAAGAGACACGACCGGGAAGAGAGGGGTAAAAGAGAGAGAGGAGGGAAGGGAGGGAATAGTGGAATGCGAGAGAAAGCGGGAAAAATGAACGCCGAGGGGAGAGAGGTGAGAGAGGCAGGCGAGGGGAAACAGGGAAAAGAGGCAAGCGAGGGAAAAGCTGGAAAAGAGGGAGTTGAGGGAAAGCAGGGGAAAGTGACTGGTGAGGGTAAAGAGGGAAGAGTTCATGGAGAATAGGCAAAAGAGGGAAAAGCGACAGGCAAGGGTAAAGAGAGAGGTGAGGAAAGAGAAGGAAAAGAGAGAGGCGAGAGAAAGGGGGGAAATTAGACACCGAGTGAAGAGAGGTGACAGACACAGGAGAGGGGAAATAGGGGAAAGAGACAAGCAGTGGGAAAGAGGGAAAAGAGAGAGCCCAGGGAAAAGAGACAGGACAGGGAAGAGACAGTGAAAAGAGAGAGGTGAGGAACGAGAAGGAAAAGAGAGAGGCGAGTGAAAGTGGGAAAATGAGACACCGAGTGAAGAGAGGTGACAGACACAGGAGAGGGGAAAGAGGGGAAAGAGACAAGCGGGGGGAAAGAGAGAGTCCAGGGAAAAGCGACAGGACAGGGAGGAGAGAGTGAAAAGAGGGAGTTGATGAGTGAGAGAGAAAAGAGAGGGGCGAGTGAAGGTGGGAAATTTACACACCGAGTGAAGAGAGGTGACAGACACAGGAGAGGGGAAAGAGGGGGAAGAGACAAGCGGGGAGAAAGAGAGAATCCAGGGAAAAGAGATAGGACAGGGAAGAGAGAGGGAAAAGAGGGTGTGGTGGAAAGGGAGGGAATAGAGGAAGGCGAGTGAAAGCAGGAAAAATGAACGCCGAGAGAACAGAGGTGAGAGACACAGGCGAGGGGAAACAGGGAAAAGAGACAAGCGGGGGAAAAGAGAGAGTCCAGGGAAAAGAGACACGACTGGGAAGAGACAGTGAAAAGAGAGAGTTGAGGAATGAGAGGGAAAAGAGAGGGACGAGTGAAAGCGGGAAAATGAGACACCGAGTGAAGAGAGGTGACAGACACAGGAGAGGGGAAAGAGGGGGAAGAGACAAGCGGGGGAAAAGAGAGAGCCCAGGGAAAAGAGACGGGACAGGGAAGAGAGAGGGAAAAGAGGGAGTGGAGGAAAGGGAGGGAATAGAGGAAGGCGAGTGGAAGCGGGAAAAATGAACGCCGAGAGAACAGAGGTGAGAGAGACAGGCGAGGGGAAACAGGGAAAAGAGGCAAGCGGGGGAAAAGAGAGAGTCCAGGGAAAAGAGGCAGGACAGGGAAGAGAGAGGGAAAAGAAAGTGTCCAGGGAAAAGAGACACGACTGGGAAGAGACAGTGAAAAGAGAGAGTTGAGGAATGAGAGGGAAAAGAGAGGGGCGAGTGAAAGCGGGAAAATGAGACACCGAGTGAAGAGAGGTGACAGACACAGGAGAGGGGAAAGAGGGGGAAGAGACAAGCGGGGGAAAAGAGAGAGTCCAGGGAAAAGAGACAGGACAGGGAAGAGAGAGGGAAAAGAGGGAGTGGAGGAAAGGGAGGGAATAGAGGAAGGCGAGTGAAAGCAGGAAAAATGAACGCCGACAGAACAGAGGTGAGAGAGACAGGCGAGGGGAAACAGGGAAAAGAGACAAGCGGGGGAAAAGAGAGAGTCCAGGGAAAAGAGACACGACTGGGAAGAGACAGTGAAAAGAGAGAGTTGATGAATGAGAGGGAAAAGAGAGGGGCGAGTGAAAGTGGGAAATTGAGACACCGAGTGAAGAGAGGTGACAGACACAGGAGAGGGGAAAGAGGGGGAAGAGACAAGCGGGGGGAAAGAGAGAATCCAGGGAAAAGAGACGGGACAGGGAAGAGTGAGGGAAAAGAGGGTGTGGTGGAAAGGGAGGGAATAGAGGAAGGCGAGTGAAAGCAGGAAAAATGAACGCCGAGAGAACAGAGGTGAGAGAGACAGGCGAGGGGAAACAGGGAAAAGAGAAAAGCGGGGGAAAAGAGAGAGTCCAGGGAAAAGAGACACGACTGGGAAGAGACAGTGAAAAGAGAGAGTTGAGGAATGAGAGGGAAAAGAGAGGGGCGAGTGAAAGCGGGAAAATGAGACACCGAGTGAAGAGAGGTGACAGACACAGGAGAGGGGAAAGAGGGGGAAGAGACAAGCGGGGGGAAAGAGAGAGCCCAGGGAAAAGAGACAGGACAGGGAAGAGAGAGGGAAAAGAGGGAGTGGAGGAAAGGGAGGGAATAGAGGAAGGCGAGTGAAAGCGGGAAAAATGAACGCTGAGAGAACAGATGTGAGAGAGACAGGCGAGGGGAAACAGGGAAAATAGACAAGCGGGGGAAAAGAGAGAGTCCAGGGAAAAGAGACAGGACAGGGAATAGAGAGGTAAAAGAGGGAGTGGAGGAAAGGGAGGGAATAGAGGAAGGCGAGTGAAAGCAGGAAAAATGAACGCCGAGAGAACAGCGGTGAGAGAGACAGGCGAGGGGAAACAGGGAAAAGAGACAAGCGGGGGAAAAGCTGGAAAAGAGGGAGTTGAGGGGAAAGCAGGGGAAAGTGACTGGTGAGGGTAAAGAGGGAAGAGTTCATGGAGAATAGGCAAAAGAGGGAAAAGCGACAGGCAAGGGTAAAGAGAGAGGTGAGGAACGAGAAGGAAAGAGAGAGGCGAGAGAAAGGGGGGAAATTAGACACCGAGTGAAGAGAGGTGACAGACACAGGAGAGGGGAAATAGGGGAAAGAGACAAGCAGGGGGAAAGAGGGAAAAGAAAGTGTCCAGGGAAAAGAGACAGGACAGGGAAGAGAGAGTGAATAGAGAGAGAAGAGGAATGAGAGAGAAAAGAGAGAGGCGAGATAAAGTGGGAAAGTGAGACACCGAGTGAAGAGAGGTGACAGACACAGGAGAGGGGAAAGAGGGGGAAGAGACAAGCAGGGGGAAAGAGGGAAAAGAAAGTGTCCAGGGAACAGAGACACGACTGGGAAGAGACAGTGAAAAGAGAGAGTTGATGAATGAGAGGGAAACGAGAGAGGCGAGTGAAAGTGGGAAATTGAGACACCGAATGAAGAGAAGTGACAGACACAGGAGAGGGGAAAGAAGGGAAAGAGACAAGCGGGGGAAAAGAGAGAGTCCAGGGAAAAGAGACAGGACAGGGAGGAGAGAGTGAAGAGAGAGAGTTGAACAATGAGAGGGAAACGAGAGAGGCGAGTGAAAGTGGGAAAATGAGACACCAAGTGAAGAGAGGTGACAGACAAAGGAGAGGGGAAAGAGGGGGAAGAGACAAGCGGGGGAATAGAGAGAGTCCAGGGAAGAGACAGGCCAGGGAAGAGAGAGGGAAAAGAGGGAGTGGAGGAAAGGGAGGGAATAGAGGAAGGCGAGTGAAAGAGGGGGAAATGAACGCCGAGAGAACAGAGGTGAGAGAGACAGGCGAGGGGAAACAGGGAAAAGAGACAAGCGAGGGAAAAGTTGGAAAAGAGGGAGTTGAGGGAAAGCAGGGGAAAGTGACTGGTGAGGGTAAAGAGGGAAGAGTTCATGGAGAATAGGCAAAAGAGGGAAAAGCGACAGGCAAGTGTAAAGAGAGAGGTGAGGAACGAGAAGGAAAAGAGAGAGGCGAGAGAAAGGGGGGAAATTAGACACCGAGTGAAGAGAGGTGACAGACACAGGAGAGGGGAAATAGGGGAAAGAGACAAGCAGGGGGAAAGAGGGAAAAGAAAGTGTCCAGGGAAAAGAGACAGGACAGGGAGGAGAGAGTGAAGAGAGAGAGTTGATGAATGAGAGAGAAACGAGAGAGGCGAGTGAAAGTGGGAAAATGAGACACCGAGTGAAGAGAGGTGACAGACACAGCAGAGGGGAAAGAGGGGGAAGAGACAAGCGGGGGAAAAGAGAGAGTCCAGGGAAAAGAGACAGGCCAGGGAAGAGAGAGGGTAAAGAGGGAGTGGAGGAAAGGGAGGGAATAGAGGAAGGCGAGTGAAAGCGGGAAAAATGAACGCGGAGAGAACAGAGGTGAGAGAGACAGGCGAGGGGAAACAGGGAAAAGAGACAAGCGGGGGGAAAGAGAGAGTCCAGGGAAAAGAGACAGGACAGGGAAGAGAGAGGGAAAAGAAAGTGTCCAGGGAAAAGAGACACGACTGGGAAGAGACAGTGAAAAGAGAGAGTTGAGTAATGAGAGGGAAACGAGAGGGGCGAGTGAAAGCGGGAAAATGAGACACCGAGTGAAGAGAGGTGACAAACACAGGAGAGGGGAAAGAGGGGAAAGAGACAAGCGGGGGTAAAGAGAGAGTCCAGGGAAAAGAGACAGGACAGGGAGGAGAGAGTGAAAACAGGGAGTTTATGAGTGAGAGAGTGAAGAGCGGGGCGACTGAAGGTGGGAAATTTACACACCGAGTGAAGAGAGGTGACAGACACAGGAGAGGGGAAAGAGGGGAAAGAGACAAGCAGTGTGAAAGAGGGAAAAGAAAGTGTCCAGGGAAAAGAAACAGGACAGGGAAGAGAGAGTGAAAAGAGAGAGAAGAGGAATGAGACAGAAAAGAGAGAGGCGAGTGAAAGTGGGAAAATGAGACACCGAGTGAAGAGAGGTGACAGACACAGCAGAGGGGAAAGACGGGGAAGAGACAAGAGGGGGAAAAGAGAGAGCCCAGGGAAAAGAGACAGGACAGGGAAGAGAGAGGGAAAAGAAAGTGTCCAGGGAAAAGAGACACGACTGGGAAGACAGTGAAAAGAGAGAGCTGATGAATGAGAGGGAAAAGAGAGGGGCGAGTGAAAGCGGGAAAATGAGACACCGAGTGAAGAGAGGTGACAGACACAGGAGAGGGGAAAGAGGGGGAAGAGACAAGCGGGGGTAAAGAGACAGCCCAGGGAAAAGAGACGGGACAGGGAAGAGAGAGGGAAAAGAGGGAGTGGAGGAAAGGGAGGGAATAGAGGAAGGCGAGTGAAAGCGGGAAAAATGAACGCCGAGAGAACAGAGGTGAGAGAGACAGGCGATGGGAAACAGGGAAAAGAGACAAGCGCGGGAAAAGTTGGAAAAGAGGGAGTTGAGGGAAAGCAGGGGAAAGTGACTGGTGAGGGTAAAGAGGGAAGAGTTCATGGAGAATAGGCCAAAGAGGGAAAAGCGACAGGCAAGGGTAAAGAGAGAGGTGAGGAACGAGAAGGAAAAGAGAGAGGCGAGAGAAAGGAGGAAAATTAGACACCGAGTGAAGAGAGGTGACAGACACAGGAGAGGGGAAAGAGGGGAAAGAGACAAGCAGTGGGAAAGAGGGAAAAGAAAGTGTCCAGGGAAAAGAGACAGGACAGGGAAGAGAGAGTGAAAAGAGAGAGAAGAGGAATGAGACAGAAAAGAGAGAGGCGAGTGAATGTGGGAAAATGAGACACCGAGTGAAGAGAGGTGACAGACACAGGAGAGGGGAAAGAGGGGGAAGAGACAAGCAGGGGGAAAGAGGGAAAAGAAAGTGTCCAGGGAACAGAGACACGACTGGGAAGAGACAGTGAAAAGAGAGAGTTGAGTAATGAGAGGGAAAAGAGAGGGGCGAGTGAAAGCGGGAAAATGAGACACCGAGTGAAGAGAGGTGACAGACACAGGAGAGGGGAAAGAGGGGGAAGAGACAAGCGGGGGAAAAGAGAGAGTCCAGGGAAAAGAGACGGGACAGGGAAGAGAGAGGGAAAAGAGGGAGTGGAGGAAAGGGAGGGAAGAGAGGAAGGCGAGTGAAAGCGGGAAAAATGAACGCCGAGGGGAGAGAGGTGAGAGAGGCAGGCAAGGGGAAACAGGGAAAAGAGACAGGCGAGGCAAAAGGTGGAAAAGAGGGAAATGAGGGAATGCCGGGGAAGGTGACTGGTGAGGGCAAAGAGGGAAGATTACATGGAGAATAGGCAAAAGAGGGAAAAGTGACAGGCAAGGGAAAACAGAGAGTTGAGGAATGAGAGGGGGAAGAGAGAGGCGAGGGAAAGTGGGAAAATTGGACACCGAGTGAAGAGAGGTGAAAGACACAGGAGAGGGGAAAGAGGGGAAAGAGACAAGCCGGGGAAAAGAGAGAGGCCAGGGAAAAGAGACACGACCGGGAAGAGAGGGGTAAAAGAGAGAGAGGAGGGAAGGGAGGGAACAGAGGAATGCGAGCGAAAGCGGGAAAAATGAACGCCGAGGGGAGAGAGGTGAGAGAGGCAGGCGAGGGGAAACAGGGAAAAGAGACAAGCGAGGCAAAAGGTGGAAAAGAGGGAGGTGAGGGAAAGCCGGGGAAGGTGACTGGTGAGGGCAAAGAGGGAAGATTTCATGGAGAACAGGCAAAAGAGGGAAAAGTGACAGGTAAGGGAAAAGAGACAGTTGAGGAATGAGAGGGGAAAGAGAGAGGCGAGTGAAAGTGGGAAACTTGGACACCGAGAGAAGAGAGGTGACAGACACAGGAGAGGGGAAAGAGGGGAAAGAGACACAGAGGGGTGAAGAGGGAAAAGAGAGAGTCGAGGGAAAAAGGGACACGACTGGGAAGAGAGAGTGAAAAGAGAGAGTTGAGGAATGAGAGGGGAAAGAGAGAGGCGAGTGAAAGCGGGAGAATTAGACACCGAGTGAAGAGAGGTGACAGACACAGGAGAGGGGAAAGAGGGGAAAGAGACACAGAGGGGGGAAGAGGGAAAAGAGAGAGTCCAGGGAAAAGAGACACGGCCGGGAAGATAGGGGTAAAAGAGAGAGAGGAGGGAAGGGAGGGAATAGAGGAATGCGAGTGAAAGCAGGAAAAATGAACGCCGAGGGAAGAGAGGTGAGAGAGGCAGGCGAGGGGAAACATGGAAAAGAGACAAGCGAGGCAAAAGGTGCAAAAGAGGGAGTTGAGGGAAAGCAGGGGAAAGTGACTGGTGAGGGCAAAGAGGGAAGATTTCATGGAGAACAGGCAAAAGAGGGAAAAGTGACAGGCAAGGGAAAAGAGAGAGTTGAGCAATGAGAGGGGGAAGAGAGAGGCGAGTGAAAGCGGGAAAATTGGACAGCGAGTGAAGAGAGGTGAAAGACACAGGAGAGGGGAAAGAGGGGAAAGAGACAAGCCGGGGAAAAGAGAGAGGCCAGGGAAAAGAGACACGACCGGGAAGAGAGGGGTAAAAGAGAGAGAGGAGGGAAGGGAGGGAACAGAGGAATGCGAGCGAAAGCGGGAAAAATGAACGCCGAGGGGAGAGAGGTGAGAGAGGCAGGCGAGGGGAAACAGGGAAAAGAGACAAGCGAGGCAAAAGGTGGAAAAGAGGGAGGTGAGGGAAAGCCGGGGAAGGTGACTGGTGAGGGCAAAGAGGGAAGATTTCATGGAGAACAGGCAAAAGAGGGAAAAGTGACAGGTAAGGGAAAAGAGACAGTTGAGGAATGAGAGGGGAAAGAGAGAGGCGAGTGAAAGTGGGAAACTTGGACACCGAGAGAAGAGAGGTGACAGACACAGGAGAGGGGAAAGAGGGGAAAGAGACACAGAGGGGTGAAGAGGGAAAAGAGAGAGTCGAGGGAAAAAGGGACACGAGTGGGAAGAGAGAGTGAAAAGAGAGAGTTGAGGAATGAGAGGGGAAAGAGAGAGGCGAGTGAAAGCGGGAGAATTAGACACCGAGTGAAGAGAGGTGACAGACACAGGAGAGGGGAAAGAGGGGAAAGAGACACAGAGGGGGGAAGAGGGAAAAGAGAGAGTCCAGGGAAAAGAGACACGGCCGGGAAGATAGGGGTAAAAGAGAGAGAGGAGGGAAGGGAGGGAATAGAGGAATGCGAGTGAAAGCAGGAAAAATGAACGCCGAGGGAAGAGAGGTGAGAGAGGCAGGCGAGGGGAAACATGGAAAAGAGACAAGCGAGGCAAAAGGTGCAAAAGAGGGAGTTGAGGGAAAGCAGGGGAAAGTGACTGGTGAGGGCAAAGAGGGAAGATTTCATGGAGAACAGGCAAAAGAGGGAAAAGTGACAGGCAAGGGAAAAGAGAGAGTTGAGCAATGAGAGGGGGAAGAGAGAGGCGAGTGAAAGTGGGAAAATTGGACACCGAGTGAAGAGAGGTGAAAGACACAGGAGAGGGGAAAGAGGGGAAAGAGACAAGCCGGGGAAAAGAGAGAGGCCAGGGAAAAGAGACACGACCGGGAAGAGAGGGGTAAAAGAGAGAGAGGAGGGAAGGGAGGGAACAGAGGAATGCGAGCGAAAGCGGGAAAAATGAACGCCGAGGGGAGAGAGGTGAGAGAGGCAGGCGAGGGGAAACAGGGAAAAGAGACAAGCGAGGCAAAAGGTGGAAAAGAGGGAGGTGAGGGAAAGCCGGGGAAGGTGACTGGTGAGGGCAAAGAGGGAAGATTTCATGGAAAATAGGCAAAAGAGGGGAAAGTGACAGGCAAGGGAAAAGAGACAGTTGAGGAATGAGAGGGGAAAGAGAGAGGCGAGTGAAAGTGGGAAACTTGGACACCGAGAGAAGAGAGGTGACAGACACAGGAGAGGGGAAAGAGGGGAAAGAGACACAGAGGGGTGAAGAGGGAAAAGAGAGAGTCGAGGGAAAAAGGGACACGACTGGGAAGAGAGAGTGAAAAGAGAGAGTTGAGGAATGAGAGGGGAAAGAGAGAGGCGAGTGAAAGCGGGAGAATTAGACACCGAGTGAACAGAGGTGACAGACAAAGGAGAGGGGAAAGAGGGGAAAGAGTCACAGAGGGGGTAAGAGGGAAAAGAGAGAGTCGAGGGAAAAGAGACACGACTGGGAAGATAGGGTTAAAAGAGAGAGAGGAGGGAAGGGAGGGAATAGAGGAATGCGAGTGAAAGCAGGAAAAATGAACGCCGAGGGAAGAGAGGTGAGAGAGGCAGGCGAGGGGAAACAGGGAAAAGAGACAAGCGAGGCAAAAGGTGCAAAAGAGGGAGTTGAGGGAAAGCCGGGGAAAGTGACTGGTGAGGGCAAAGAGGGAAGATTTCATGGAGAACAGGCAAAAGAGGGAAAAGTGACAGGCAAGGGAAAAGAGAGAGTTGACGAATAAGAGGGGGAAGAGAGAGGCGAGTGAAAGTGGGAAAATTGGACACCGAGTGAAGAGAGGTGAAAGACACAGGAGAGGGGAAAGAGGGGAAAGAGACAAGCCGGGGAAAAGAGAGAGGCCAGGGAAAAGAGACACGACCGGGAAGTGAGGGGTAAAAGAGAGAGAGGAGGGAAGGGAGGGAACAGAGGAATGCGAGCGAAAGCGGGAAAAATGAACGCCGAGGGGAGAGAGGTGAGAGAGGCAGGCGAGGGGAAACAGGGAAAAGAGACAAGCGAGGCAAAAGGTGGAAAAGAGGGAGGTGAGGGAAAGCCGGGGAAGGTGACTGGTGAGGGCAAAGAGGGAAGATTTCATGGAGAACAGGCAAAAGAGGGAGAAGTGACAGGTAAGGGAAAAGAGACAGTTGAGAAATGAGAGGGGGAAGAGAGAGGCGAGTGAAAGCGGGAAAATTGGATACCGAGTGAAGAGAGGTGACAGACACAGGAGAGAGGAAAGAGGGGAAAGAGACACCGGGGGGGAAGAGGGAAAAGAGAGAGTCCAGGGAAAAGACACACGACCGGGAAGATAGGGGTAAAAGAGAGAGAGGAGGGAAGGGAGGGAATAGAGAAATGCGAGTGAAAGCGGGAAAAATGAACGCCGAGGGAAGAGAGGTGAGAGAGGCAGGCGAGGGGAAACAGGGAAAAGAGACAAGCGAGGCAAAAGCTGGAAAAGAGGGAGGTGAGGGAAAGCCGGGGAAAGTGACTGGTGAGGGCAAAGAGGGAAGATTTCATGGAGAACAGGCAAAAGAGGGAGAAGTGACAGGTAAGGGAAAAGAGACAGTTGAGGAATGAGAGGGGAAAGAGAGAGGCGAGTGAAAGTGGGAAACTTGGACACCGAGAGAAGAGAGGTGACAGACACAG